>NC_063438.1:5044334-5644334 GCF_020379485.1 Brassica napus
TTGAATGTATTCATGATGGCCTTCATGATATTTTTGCAGATTGTGATTGAGTCACTGCTGCTCAGACTCAAGTTTTGCAAAAAAAACAACTGGAAATGAATGAGACACCTTCTTCTCCAATATCTCAAAGAGTATGAGGCTCAAGTTTTTACTCCAATTCAGAAACAGCAGGTAAATGTTCAAAAAATCTTGGAGATTTCAAGTAATGTTTGAAAGCTTTTGTACGTGTTTTTGATCCCCTACCTGACTTTTTTTTGTTTTTTTTTTTTGCAGACGGTAACAGAGGAAACGTATGAGGCTACACAGCCATTGACTGAGATCATTTCAGCAAACAATAAAAAGGTAAGCATAGAAATGTCTTTCATAAGTACAACTTGAATTTTAAATTGTAGAAACTTCTTCATAACTACCTCTTTTATTTTACTGTTATTACAGGAGGATACACATGCTGTGCATTACAGACCTTCCTCTCCATTGTCTTCACTAATTGCACTAGTTATTGAAGAAAATAAGAATGCTTTGGTAAGAAGAAATATTTAAAATGTTTAGGTAATATTTTTCTATTCAACTAACTCTTACCATTTACTTTTGTCTTATAGAGTGAGACAGAAACTGCGACCCAATATTTTTCTACAAGTGAAGGAGAGCATCACAATCAGAAGCAGAAAGAATCAAGCGGAAGAATATCTCAAGGATACTACAGAACCTACTACTGAGCTAGTTTCCACAGATGTTTCGAAGACACAGCCTCTTACTCCGCAAACACAGCACCTTCAGACAAGTGAGGGAGATCAATCCGATGAGACACCATCAGAGCAGAATCAAGCAGAAGAAAATCTCAAGGATACTACAGAACCTACTACTGAGCTAGTTTCCACATATGTTTCGAAGATGCCGCCTATTACTCAGCAAACAGAGCATCTTCAGACAAGTGCTATAGATTTTTCAGAAAAAAACGAGGTATGCATCGAGTATATTTGATCTTTAATTATTATTCTAACAATTTAAAACCGCTGATGTTACTGAATCTTCATTTTTAATAGGTTGAAGTAAGCAGGCTTCTAGCTCACTTTCAAATAGGCGCAGAGGTTGAATTTTGTCTACTGATGACGAAATATGGTATCCAGGAAAGGTTGTTGATCTTAAACTGTGTGAAGGACTAGAGGAGCTGACAGTTGAGTACACGACACTCTTCACAGACCAACATAGACTTCAGAAACTTCAGGATACTATCACGGCTGACAAAATACGTCCTGCAACACCAACTAGTGACCAAAAATCCTTTGAGATGATGGATAAGGTAGAAGCCTTCTACAACAATGGCTGGAGCAGCGGACAAATTAGCATGGTACTTGGTGTGAACACATACTCGGTGTGTCTCTATACTTCTATGGAAACTATTCTATTCAAACATTCAGATTTGCGAATTCATAGAGAATGGAAAGATGGAGTCTGGAAGATGGCAGATAAGGTAAATCATAACTAGAATTATACTTCACGTGAATTGTTTGATATACATACATTTTAGTTTCAGGAATGGTTTCCAGAAATTCCGATTGCAACAAATTTGATAATATTTTGCTTGGTGTCTATTGTTTGATTAAAGGTGAAGCCTGATAAGAAAAGGAAAGCTGCTGCCTCATCACAAAATTCAGGAATGGATAATGTTTTCCTAAGAAGGAGCGAGAGGGTGCCTAAACGATCTAGAGACACAAAAACTCCATTCAAGTCTGACAGAAATCCGGCTTTAACTGTAATACCTGAGATTATACCTGCAGTTGATCCGTTTTCAACTCCTGCGGAACATAAGCTTTCAAGGCTTCAAAATTGGATGACATTAAAGCCCGGCATGCATGAAACGTAAGCATGTTTCTGTCCTTGTCTATATATTCTTATATTTATGTATAAGAGGTTTGGTAATTCCTTTGAATCTTTAATCGACTGCAGGTCCCTATCAATCAATGATAATAAGATAAGGAAATCTTTCTTTCAAAGCATGGAAAATGCAAAAAAGGACCTTAAGAAAGAGGTAATTTGTTTACATATGTTCTTGCCTTGAGCTTTTTTTTAAAAAAAAATTCAGGAAGGATTTGTTTAGTTTCAGGAATTATATAGTAACAAATTAGATAATGTTTGCCTTTTTTTTGCAGCACATTGATGGAGCCTTTGCAATGCTAAATTGCAGAAGAAATGAGAATGCTGCTTGGTTCCACAACTACAAGATTCCAAAGGCGTGCTTCCTACCTATGGAGTTCTTGCATTGCTTGCTCTCTGATGATTTGGCTTACAAGAAAGAAAAGGTCAAAGGTAAAAAGATTTTCAACGATTTATTTAAAGATACTGTGAGAGGGAAGGTATATCCAGAGAAGACATGGGGAGAAGATGTTGATGTTGTGTATGGGATTACTCTTGGAAAAAAAAGCAATGTCTGGATTGGGATGGAAATTCATTTGAAGAAGAAAAGAATCACAGTATATGATTGTTTTCAAAAGGAAAGCAACAGCATTGATATTCCTCAAGTGAAAAAGTTGGCAGGTATGTATAAACAATCTGTATTTGATGTATTCATCTGTTTCTTGGTTTGAAATATTCAACTGATTCTATCTTGATATTGATTTTTAAATATGACAGTGTTGATTTCTAATCTGCTGGTGGTGGAATCTTCTGGTGATGAGGTAGATAAGGTGAAGATGATTCCATTTGAGATTGAGCAGGCACAAGGTTTACCCAAGACAAAACATCCTTTCAACTGTGGGATATTTCTTGTCAAGATTCTGGAGTGCCAGTCATTGAAGATAGGAGACATGACAAAGATTAATGATGACAATGCATTGGAGCTAAGGAGAACCTTGTCTTGTGAGATCTTCAACCAATTTGTGGATGAGAGCTTTGGGAAATGAGAATGATGCATGAAAACATTTTTGTTTTAGTTAAGACTCGGTTTTAGTTATGACTGTTTATTTTGTTATGTTGTTGGCGTCTGGTTACATAAGAAAGATTGGAAGGATATCAAGTATTTTATTTGGGTATCATATATCTTGGAGGTTAAAATATTGTTTCTGGATGGGTTTCCAGAAAAAAGTTAAGTGTTTCAAATGTAAAAAAGAATGAAATGAGATTATATACTAAGGATTGGACATGTATATGGTAAGCTTAAAATTGTGATGTTTACAGACAACAAAAATTTAGAACCACAAAGGATCGAACCCAGAGGGAGAGAGTCTGCGTATTTGGATAGTGTGGGAGTTTAGCCACTAGGCCAAGAAGAATCATCTGTTATGGATTACATTTAATTTTATTTAACTCCAAACTGTAACACAAAAAAGAATTAAAATAGATTTTGAATCCACCACATATCGAACCCGGGGATAGAGAGACTTTTGAGTTATAAAAAGCCTTGGTTTAACCGCTGGTCTGAGGAGAATCATCTGTTAAAGAATATTACATAAGCATACTTAACCCAATTAATATAGGATAGGTTTCCAAAACAATACATTTCGATTGAAAAAAAACAAAACTCTTGCCGTCTCAACACTCTCGCCGTTTCAAACTTCTCGAATCTCACTCGTCTCCGCCTCTCGAATCTCTCTCTCATCTCCATATCTCTCGATCTCCGACGAAAACCCATCTCCAGAACTCTCTCTCTCTCGATCTTTTACGCGAGCTCTCTCTATTCTCCGAGAAAAACCATTTCTAGAGCTCTATCTCTTGAAGGTATGTTGCAGATTCAACCTTATGTGTGTTTTCTTTCTGAGAGATTGGTCTCCTGGTTTTTGCTTGTGTATAGACTTGCTCGTTTTAACCTAATATGATTCGTAGAATTCTAGTTCATGTGAAAGCATGTGTATAGACTTCGGGAAGGATTTGTATTTTTCAGGAAACCCTTCCTGAAAATTGGATTTTAATTAATTTAGACAAATAAAATTTTTCTTGTTTACGCAGGATAGAAACAAGATGGGAGATCCATTACCATTAAGACTAGCACTGCCTGAGCTGAGGTATCCGATTGGATCAGAGCCAGAGAAGACGATATCGATAAACCAACACTCGATAGTTGCTTATATCAAAACTGTTAAGGAAATTCTAGGAAATGATGAGTTCAACAGAATAAGAGGGACGTTTTTGGGACCGGTGATCAAGCTTGGAGAGAGGTCTTTGAAATTATCAGCTAAGATAGTGCACGCAGTTCTCACCAAAAGCATCAAGACAGTGAAGAGACACGAAGCATGGTTCCATTTTGGTGCTCAGCCAATGAGGTTCTCTATAAGAGAATTCCACATGGTGACTGGTTTGAAATGTAGTGGTGAAGCAAGAGAACCACGAGAGGGAACCGAGAAATTTAAGTGGGACTTCCTAAAAGGGCGTACTCATACAGTAAAGGACGTGGAGAAGCAGCTCAGAAACACAAAGAGAAGATGCTTCTGATGAGAGATTCTGCCTTGCAATGCTCCTCCTGATTGAGAGCATACTACTACAGAAGAGCCTTCTCGACGGTGGCACAACTTTTACTTTGGATTATGTGAAAATAGCGCAGGATATGGATGTCTTGATGACATACCCATGGGGGAGAACAGCTTTAATTTGCTGTTAAAATCACTTCAGAGAGCTGTCGACAAAAGCCTCGACAAAAACAATTATGATTTGCAAGGGTTCCCTATGGCATTTCTTATATGGATACTTGAGTCAGTACCTTTGCTACAGTATGCATTCAGTCAAGTTGTTCCTATTCTGAGCGTTCAACCGTCTACCCCAATATTTTTGTGTGAGAAGTACCTTCAAATAGCTTCTCCACAGCTGATAGATGTTCTCCTAATTGAAATCAAAGATCATGTAAGTTTTTACATTATTTTTTTCTTGTTTCTGTTTTGCCTTATGATTCTCCATTTAAAAGCTAATTATTTTTATGGTTTCAGCTTAAGGTCACATGCATCCTACCTCCTATTTCTAATGATCCAGAAGATGATGTTTGCATGGGAGACGAAGCTAATAAAGATCTGGATGACATGGCCGATTTATCCAAGAGAGGTTATAAGTTTAAAATTAGAGATTGGCGAAACATGTCAGTAGACCTATACGGTGCTAATGAAGAAATAAGAAGAGCATCTTTACTGTTTGGGAATGGAGGGATGAGTCAAGCTTCTACTTCGTATCAGGAGGAGTCTTTGGAATCAAAGATCAACAGAATCAGCGAGATGGTGGGAGATAATTTAAGGATCATGAACGATCGTTTGTGTTTGATTGAAAAAGACAGGAAACAGATTAAAGAACGTGTGACAAACCTAGAGAAACTACAAAGAGTTACTTCATATGAAACTCCAAACAATGAGGTAACTTTTTTTTCGGAAATTAAAATTAATGTTTATCTAGTTCTTGATTCAGTTTTGAGTTGTCAAGTAATTTGGAAGATGTTATACATATTTAGGCTTGCCTTCCTAATTTTTGTTGTACTTGCACAGACTGACACAACTCCATTTCATGAGACGGCTTCCAGACAAGGTGAAGCCAATGCAGATCAAGCAGATGAACAACTTAACAATGAGGCAAGTATAATTTGAAAACTGTTGGTATTTAAAATTATGAATTTGGTACGTGTTCATAATCCCATTCCTGACATCAGGATACACGAGAGCCTATGAATGAGATCACGAAAGAGACACCTGGTTCTCCAATAGCTCAACAGAATATTGAGACTCCAGTTCTTACTCAAATCCAGACGCAGCAGGTACCTTCTTTACAAAAATGGACTTTTCAAGTAATTTTTGGAAGCCCTTGTACGTGTTCATTCAACCATTCCTGAATTCAGGAGACTCACGAGCTTATGAATGAGATCATTTCACCAAACATTTCCGACACACAGCCAAATACCCGAGCTCGCAGAAATCTTTTAACAGAGCAAAATAAGGTATTACTTTCATTAAAACCTTTAATAAATACTCAGCAACTATCAAAATGACTGGATATCCTTGAATCTAAACCATCACAGGATGTAGAAAGCAGAGTTCAAAATCCCTTTGAGATCGGAGCAAATGTGGAGATTTCATCACAAGATGACAATACTTGTCATAAATGGTATCCAGGAAATGTGTTGGCAACATATTTGGTTGATGGGGTTGAGATGGTGAAAGTTGAGTACTTCGTCCCGTCTCTGGACGAAAAGAAGAGGAAAAGGAGTGTTGAGACACGTGTATCAATTGACAGAATACGTCCTCAACCACCACCTGAGAGATCTGGAGCGAAGAAAAGTTATGAGCTAATGCAGGACGTGGAGGCGTTCGACAATGGTGCCTGGTGCGCTGGAAAAGTTAAAGTCATTTTGTTTGATGGCTCGTGTTTTGTCTCTTTGAACAATTCTAAAGAACAAATTTACTTCCACCATTCTGAGATGCGAAAACCAAGAAAATGGGTAGATGGTGTTTGGGAGATGACAAAAAAGGTAAAACAAATGCCTTGGATCACTTGAATTGAAAAATAATGTCATTTGTTTAATATCTCGGTATTGATTTTCAGATGGAAGAAGAGCAGACGCAGAGTGTGAATCCAAGTGAAGGAGATGGTGATAAAAAGGTATGAAATATTTATACATCATACTAGGAATTAAGATATAAATGTATCTGAATTTTTGTCATTCAAAAAGGGGAAGCGAAGGCTGTCGCTTGTAAGAAAAATGAAGCAGCTGGTCCATCAGAAGATGGTGTTGGGAAAATGGCAAAAGAGGTAATAAAAATGAATAAGATCCACTTGAATTGAAGTTCAGGTCAATAGTTTGATATATCGGTTTGTTTCACAGATGGAAGTAAAGCAGGGTAAGAGTGTGAAACCAAGTCAAGACGATCATGCAAAAAAGGTATAAAAATATTTTTACTTCATATTAGGAAGGCATTCAAGTATAAAGATAAAAACGATCCTGAATTTTTGTCTTTATTTTAAATAAAGGGGAAGCCACATGTTGGTAAGAAGAAGAAAGCAAATGCTCAGCCAGTAGATTTGCTTCCTTTTCTACAGCGAGAAGAGAAGAGGCCAATACGACCTAGAAACCCTCCTATACCTGTAACACCTGAGGTAATCCTTCCAATTGATCCATTTGTGACACCTGAATTTCCTCGGTTTTCAAGGCTTGCACACTGGATGGATCTACGGGGCATATATCGTGTGTAAGCAACTTTTTGTCCTCGCATAAATATTCCTAATTTATTTTGTAAAAGTTTCGATTGATACTAGTTAATTTTATCAACTACAGACCGTTTTATATCAATGGAAAAGAAATTGAAAAAGAGTTCTTTCAAAAAATGGACGATGCAGAAAACAATCTCAACAAAGAGGTAATCAACACTGTTCTGTCTTCTATTTGATTGTGTCATATGTTTAGGAAGAGGTTGAGTTGAGCTATGCTAGATGTCCATGTTATAGCAGTTCTATATGAAGTTTCTAACTATATTGTTACATTGGCAGCACATAAATGTTGCATTTGAAATGCTAAATTGTAAGAGGGTTGAGCAAGGTGCTTGGTTCCGCAACAACAATCTTCCAGCAGCATGCTTTGTACCAGTCAAATTCTTAGAAGTGGTTGGGTACGCTTATGAATCTGTCAGGAAGCCACATAAGAAAAAAAAAAGTTATTGGAGGGCTGTGTAGGCGAACTTGTGAAAGGTTTAATACATCCAAAGAAGGTATGGCTGGAAGATGTTGATGTTATATATGGTGTCATTGAAGATAAGTTGAGCTGTCACTATATTGGGGTGGAGATACAATTGATGGACAACACAATCACACTCTTCCATTGTGGTCTTCCAAAAGCAAATATCAAACGTGCTCTTAATCAAATCCAAGAACTGGCAGGTAAAAATATTAGCTAATTTAGAAAATAAAAGTTTGTCACTTGCTGCTTGTGATTGTGATGCATTTTTACATATTCATTTTGTTGTCTGTTGGTGATTGATTTATTGTATAATTTTGGGTATTTATGACAGTGTTGATTAGTGCCATAAAGATGGAACTTCTTGGTGAAGAGGTTAATTTCGAAGATATCAGTCCATTTGAAGTTAAGTTTGCAGAAGGGCTTCCAAAGACAAAATTTCCATACAACTGTGGTATTTTTGTTGTGAAGATGCTGGAATGCAGGTCACTGGGATTGAAGAGCATGGCTAATATAAATGATGAAACTGCGATGGACTTACGAAGCAAGCTATGTTGTGAGATCTTCGACCAGTTTATGGATAAAGATTTCCAGGAAGGTCAAAGGAAGTGAAAATGTCATATTTGTTCTGTTTTCTACACTGTTTTTCTACTTTGATATTAATTATCCCTAACGTTTAAGTTTAAGTTTGTAATGAATTATCCCTAACGTTTTTTTCATTTAGATTGTTATTGAAAATTTTTTAGGATGTATTGATGAATTGTCAAATGCTTATGGTACTTTTAGGATGGGTTTCCAGAAAAAGAGTGAGAAAGCAAAATGCACCAAAGCCTAGCATATTCCTTTAAAGTTTACAAAAAAAATGAAAAAGAAAGTGATCCGATGTTGATTGAACTCGTGAACTCTCGAAAGATGAATCAAAGTGTGCAGCCGCTGTGCCAAGGGTGTTATACTTGCCAAAAGATATAATAAAACGATAATAACTTGTAACTTTTGAATATTTAATTAAAAACAGAAAAAAGTGAAAATATACACAACGGGAATCGAACACGGCTTATTGTGTGATAAGGGTACACTAAGAGTAGAAGGGCTTGCCACTAGGCTATGGTGGATATTCGATATCAGAGTAAATGTGAACTTATTTATTCACAGACGATAGATTTATATGATCTGGATATCATTTTAAGTATTCAGGATAGCTTTCCAAAAACAAATTCCTTTAAAGTTTACAAAAAAAAAATGAAAAAGAATGTGATCTGATGTTGATTGAACTCGTGAACTCTCGATAGATTAATCCAAGTGTGCAGCCGTTGTACCAAGGGTCTTATACTTGCCAAAAGCTACAATAAAACGAAAATAACGTTTGAATATTTAATTAAAAACAAAAAAAAATGTGAGTATACACAACGGGGATCGAACACGACTTATTGTGTGATAAGGGTACACTAAGAGTAGAAGGGCTTGCCACTAGGCTACGTTGGTTATTCGATAACAGAGTAAATGTGAACTCATTTATTCACAGACGATAGATTTATATAATCTGGATATCATTTTATGTATTCAGGATGGCTTTCCAAAAACAAATAAGCAAATCAGATAACCAAGTTATAAGAACACTAGGCCAAACCATTACAAAATAGTGAAAAACATTGAACAAGTTTTTTATTTAGGTTGTTAATTGAAGAAACAACACAAGAGAAACAAAAGTGCTTATTCATTTAAAATAAAAACTGAAAATCAAACATAATGTGGTCCTTAAAAACATAAAAAGAGAAGACGATAACATGAAATTACTCATGATGGAGCCAACTTTCGCCAAGTTTATCCCAATCAGGGACTTTGACCTTCACATCAGCAAGCATTCCTTCCGCTTCCGAGTGCTCTTCTTTGAGTTTCTCCAACTCAGCAGTTAAATCAAATTTTCCATCAGCTTTGATAATATCTTCAAGCAACTCGATTTGGACAGCAATTGAATTTGCTTTGCTGGATGCAAGATTCCAATCATTCTCAGATAGCCTGTATTCGTTGGACAAACGAAGAAGAGCCCTGTAATGTTCCACAGTTTCCTTCTTCCCCTTCTTGAAACCTTCGGCGGCATCACATCCGTAAACCTCCTCTATGGGACGCTTCATCATCTTCTTTGAACTTCCTTCCATTGAAACTTTGTCCTGCAACAAAATCGAAACTAAGATGTTACGATAAAATAGAAATAGAAAAAAGTTCATGAATTGAATGGAAAATGAGAAAAATCGAAAACTAACTTGTATTGCAAAAGGATATATCAAGCGAAATGAAGTGAGTGAATAAAAGGTCTGATATCGTCCCTTATATTTATAGAACAAAAAGGAACTCTTCGATTATTGAAGTCAGTTAAAATAAACTCTTGATTATTGTGGAACTCTTCGATTATTGAAGTCAGTTACTGAAATAACCAATCATATAACACCCAATCTTGACGAAAAGAAACTCTTCGGTTACTGAGTTACATGATGTCGTTTGGAAGAGACTCTTCGATTCCTGAGATATATGTTTGAACAAAAAAAAAAAAATCACCCATTACTCGTAGGAGAGTCGAACCCGGGTCGATCAAATGTTTCGGTATCATAGGTTTCGTGGTTTAGCCGCTAGGCTGAGGAGAATCATCTGTTAGTTGCTTCCACAAATTGAATTTACCCATACAATTTATAGTATAATACATTGGAAAGATCTTTGATAGTTCAGGATGGGCTTCCGATTGCGACAAATGTGATTCCTGAGATATATGTTTGAACAAAAAAAAAAAAAATCACCCATTACTCGTAGGAGAGTCGAACCCGGGTCGATCAAATGTTTCGGTATCATAGGTTTCGTGGTTTAGCCGCTAGGCTGAGGAGAATCATCTGTTAGTTGCTTCCACATAATTGAATTTACCCATACAATTTATAGTATAATACATTGGAAAGATCTTTGATAGTTCAGGATGGGCTTCCGATTGCGACAAATGTGATTCCTGAGATATATGTTTGAACAAAAAAAAAAAAAATCACCCATTACTCGTAGGAGAGTCGAACCCGGGTCGATCAAATGTTTCGGTATCATAGGTTTCGTGGTTTAGCCGCTAGGCTGAGGAGAATCATCTGTTAGTTGCTTCCACATAATTGAATTTACCCATACAATTTATAGTATAATACATTGGAAAGATCTTTGATAGTTCAGGATGGGCTTCCGATTGCGACAAATGTGATTCCTGAGATATATGTTTGAACAAAAAAAAAAAAATCACCCATTACTCGTAGGAGAGTCGAACCCGGGTCGATCAAATGTTTCGGTATCATAGGTTTCGTGGTTTAGCCGCTAGGCTGAGGAGAATCATCTGTTAGTTGCTTCCACATAATTGAATTTACCCATACAATTTATAGTATAATACATTGGAAAGATCTTTGATAGTTCAGGATGGGCTTCCGATTGCGACAAATGTGATTCCTGAGATATATGTTGAAAAAAAAAAAAAAAATCACCCATTACTCGTAGGAGAGTCGAACCCGGGTCGATCAAATGTTTCGGTATCATAGGTTTCGTGGTTTAGCCGCTAGGCTGAGGAGAATCATCTGTTAGTTGCTTCCACATAATTGAATTTACCCATACAATTTATAGTATAATACATTGTATATTACAAAAGTTGGATGTTACAAAAGTTGGATGGGATTCCAGAATAGTTGAATATTACTGTGTTTTTTCTAGCAAAGAAGTTTAAACTAAAAATTGAAATGAGATCAAAAGATAATGTTGTATATTACAAAAGTTGTAAGAAATCATACTTATTCAGGATAGGGTTCCAAAAGAAAAATGTATATGGTCTTGTGCATATCATGTAACCATCAAATAGCCAAACATCCAAATAATAATCGATAAAAATGTAAAAATGTAGAACTTCATCCTATAGGCCTCTGGCATGTGATCTTGTTGTGCCCTCCTGTGCCACATCTGCTGCACTTGTGGGACTGAGATTTAGATCCAGGAACCCCAAACTCGCCAACGGATCTCTTTCTCTTTGTAGGAGGGCGTCCACTTTTTTTTTGGTAGCTGGAGGTGGGCAAGACAGTTCATCAATATTCTCTGGATAGGTGGACGTTGACAACTCTCCACCAGGATGTATGCTTTCAGCATAAGCTTTAGCCCACGTTTCTGTCAAGTGAGAAGCATCAACAAAACGGTTTTCATCTCTCTTGATATGCTTAGCAGCAGCGATGGCATGGATGCAGGGGATCTTGTCAATGTCGAAAACATTACATGTGCAATGCCGCTTCTCCAAGTCAACAACAAACTTCATTGTTTCATTCTTCACCTCAAACTCGCTTCGATCAACTTGATACACATTCAACAACATTGCGGCCCCTAACCTAGATACCAATTTCTGAACAACTTTTGGAGTAACCAGGTGCTTATGTTTCGCAGCCGCTTCGCGTCGCTCAAAAAACCAAGTGGTCATCGTCAATCTGATAGTTTCAAGGAGAGAGATAATGGGCAACTCACGAGGCATCTTCAACATAGAATTGAGAGACTCTGCAATGTTGGTAGTCATGATATTATACCTGTTCGCAGGCGCATAGCTTCGTGCCCACTTCCTAAAATCAGACTCTTCCAGATACTTAGCCAATTCAGGACATTTATCCTTTATGTCCTTGAAGATTAACCAGAACTCGTGACACGTATAGGCATCAGCAGCGCTTTCCACCAGAGGTAGCAACCCAGTCTTCGCATATGTAGGAGTGATGTTGCGGAGCAGATGGATCCTGCAAATTCCATGGTGAGATAAGGGATATACATCCTCCAACGCTGAAGAAATGGAGTTAGCCCTGTCTGATACAAAAACAAGATCCGAAGCGTCCGGGATCTTCTGGCTCAAACCTCTAAAGAACCATTTCCAAGAGGCGCCGTTTTCTGCGTCAACCACTGCAAAGGCGAGAGGATATAGATGATAATTCCCATCTTGAGCACAAGCTGCCAATAAAGTCCCATTGAATTTTCCCTTCAGAAATGTACCATCTACTGCAATAACTCTCCTCATCAATGAAAATCCCCTTATCGATGGACCAAAAGCCACAAATGCATACTTGAACTTTCCTGCAGCATCAACATGTTGATAAGTCAAGGAACCAGGGTTTGTTTCTGTGATTTTATACAACCACCTAGACAAATTGTAATAGCTGTCTTCAGGAGTCCCTCTAACCAAAATCTGAGCTTCTTCTCTCACTCTCCAAGCTTGTTTGTAATTGATGTGAACACCATGCAGCATCCTGACCTGTTCAATGATCTGTTTCGGTTTGAGACCTTCCTTTTTTTCTCCATAATTGCTGGAAATCAAAGAACCCAACAACTTTGCAGATGCTTGTCTGTGGTTGGCTTTCCTGTGTGTTGTATCGCATGTATGCTCATGAACATACTTTTTAACAACGAAAAAATCTGAAACAGGTAGCTTGATAGCACGCATCCTCCACGTGCAATTTTCATCAACACAACTCAAAAGCACTCTTGACTTGTTAGAAGAGACAGTCTTGTACTCAAACTTCCACTCTAAAGCCCATTTCTTCATCCTCAACATCAACTCTCTCTTTGTCTTAAAATAGCTATTCACCTTAATATCGCCAGCTACTCTCGTGTTTGGTGAAAGTCCAATATGGACAGGGCTAAAATCCGGAAGAGCATTCAGAGGAACTGTAGAAACACCTTCATATAGAAAACTCTGCAAAAGTCAAGTAGTTCTGTAAGGCATAATACTTGATTATGAAGCATATCATGCAAACACAAACAGAAAAAGGGAATTAGGGACAATGTACCTGTTTTTCACTCTGCACAGTAGGAAGAATCACTGGATTGGCATTCAATGGAACAGTAGAAGCAAATGTATCAGAAGCTTGAATGTTACAGCTAGCTGAATCAGTACTAAAATCCGGAAGAGCATTCAGAGGAACTGTAGAAACACCTTCATATAGAAGACTCTGCAAAAGTCAAGTAGTTTTGTAAGGCATAGTACTTGATTATGAAGCATATCATGCAAACACAAACAGAAAAAGGGAATTAAGGACAATGTACCTGTTTTTCACTCTGCACAGTAGAAAGAATCGCTGGATTGGCATTCAATGGAACAGTAGAAGCAAATGTATCAGAAGCTTGAGTGTTACAGCTAACTGGATCAGTACTAACCTGCATAAGTCAAGTAGTTCTGTAAGGCATAATACTTGGTTATGAAGCATATCCTGAAAAGTCTAAGAAAAAATCATACAAACCTTAACACACAAACGACAGGTTCCATCAAATGCTCTAGTCTTGGAAATGAAAGTTCTGAGCTGACGAGTATTACCTATCGAGAGTGGGGGGAAACTTTCAATAATACATTTCATATCCAATGAAAAACCATAACTCAAACTGATTTCTTCCTCTTTAACACTAAAATCTTCAGAGACAATCTTCATCAAATCTTCATACAGTAGATCTTCTTCTATGGAAATGATTGATGCATTCCTCTTCAAATCAACAAGAAACTCCCACTGGAGAGATTCTTTTGAGATCCATTGTCCACAGATGCACAAAACTTCCATTGTTCTACAAAATCAACTTCAAATCATCAACAAATGAATAATATATAACAAAACCTAGATAATGTATAACAAAATGAAATGATTCAAACCTTAATCAAATCAGACACACGAGAGAGAGAATGAGATGAATAGACGTAGAAACGACAGATCAATTGAGAAACGACGACGACGATAAATAAACGGAGAGACGACGACGACGGATCAACGGAGAGGCGACGACGACGACGGAGAGACGACGACGACAAGGACGGGGAGACGACGACGGAGAGACGACGACGACGACGACGGAGAGACGAGAAGAAGAAGCGATGAAACGAGGACGGCGACAAATTGATTTCAAATTTGTTTTTTAAATTAGTTAAAGAAGGGGGCATAAGGGTAAATTGCCCCTTTAATGAAACCTATTTTTGTGAATTCTGATCCTGAGTGCTAGTTTGGGGAGGAAAACTTCATTTAGTGTTCTTTGTGTCATTTTCTCTTATAAACCGGCATCCAAATATATAAAATAATTTTTGTAATGCTCAGGTTTCATTCTTAGAATATGATACTTTTGATAATTAGAATTACACTTTTCAAATGCATGCTTTTAAATATAAAATTATATTTTCACAAAACAAAAATTCAGTAAATTCATTAAATCTTAAGAAAGCTATACAATTAGAAACATTCATTAACATTAATGATATATTTACGTATTTTTTAGAGACTAACCCGCCCGTAGGGCGGACCAAACCCTAGTAATTTTAATAATGACTATCTACTTGTTAACCCAAAAATTTCTCAAAATTTAACAATAAAAAAAATTATCAGATAAATCACTCTAACTAGTTAAGAAAGATTCTTTCTATAATTTAGTTGTTAATTCTGTTTGCTAGTTAAAAAAGTTATGTAAATAAATTAATTGTATATTTTCACTTTAGTTAGTCAATCAAAGTTGTTCATAGAATTTCATTTTTAACATTGTTTGGTAATTAAAATTTCATGTACATAAAATTATTTGCATATATATATATATATATATATATATATATATATATATATATATATATATTTCAATATCCTTATTTAATTTTAATGTAATATATTTATTAATTTTTATTAAATATCCCAATATTATTTTGAGAAAAAGACTAGGATAGCACCAAACCAAGTTTTTGTTCCCAAAGTAGCACTCAAGGCTCAAAGTCACAAAAATAGGTTTCATTAAAGAGGTAAATATACACTTATACCCCTTGGGTTAATTAATCCAAACCTTAGGGTTTAGAGTTAAGGGGTGGGGTTTTGGAATTAGGGCTAAATATTTTATAAAAAATAAATACTAAAATAAAAATAAAAATTTTTAAAACAGTTTCAAAAAGTATTTTTAAATTATAAAAATAAAATTTGAAAAAAAAAATTTCAAAAAAAAAAATTTCAAAAAAAAATTTATAAAAATTTTGAATCTGAAAACATATAATCTGAAACTATAAAATAAATTTTTTTAATTTTTTTAATTTTATTTATTTATTTAATTTCAAACCAAAGGTATTAGGGATATTTTAGCCTTTAATGAATGTCATTTTTGTGACTTTCTCTTTCTAGTGCTATTTTTGAGACATAAACTTCAAAAAGTGCTATTATTGACAATTGCTCTATTATTTTTGTTATATATTTTCTAAAATAATATATACAACAATTTGTACACGAAAATGATACCAATCAATTTTATATTGACAAAACTATAAAATTATATTTTTATGGTAAACTCACAATGTAAATTTTTTACTGCAAGTTACATCAAATCTTAACTTTTATCGTAACTTAGCTCTAATATTACAGTTTTAGCATAAGTTTAATAAAAAATTTACGAACCTAAATACAAACGTAAGTTTTGACCTTTGCGCGTGGCGTTATAGTAGTAAACATGGGCCTTTTGTTTTGGGTAGTTGGGCTTACTAAACAGATCGGAAAAGCGTGTGGTGGGTGGCAATATCGTAAATACAAGTGAGTTGAAACCGCGGGCGTGGTGAAGGAGACTGAAAGGAAGAGTAGAGGAGAAGAGTCTTCGGTGTTCAAAAAGAGAGAGAAGAGGAAAGAGTCTTCGTCGTCAGTCGGTGGAGTTTGTTTGCTTCATTCACACTTTCTTCTGCTGCTGCAGCGGATCTGAACTGAACAATGAATCGCCACCACGATCCCAATCCCTTCGACGAAGAAGAAGACGAGATCGTCAATCCCTTCTCGGTAAACTTCCTCCTATCTTCCCTACTTTCTATTTCTGGATGAGCTTGCCTTCAGATTCACGATCGACGCGCTAGTTATGTCGATTCTAGCTTCATATGTTCGTTAGCGAGAGTCTTTAAAGGATCTTAGATCTCGAAACTGTATCAATTTCTCTGTTGAAGTTTTTCGCAGGCTCTGAGTGTATGTTTGTGGTGTGTGTTTGTACTTTTACAGAAAGGAGGTGGCGGCGCTGGAAGGCCTGTGGCATCTAGGCCGTTTAACGTTGATGCTACAGTCGATATTCCTTTGGATACGGTGAATGTAAGTGAACACTCTCACTTTCGTTTCTCTGGAATCTAATGTGTGAATTGGTGCAGGACTCTTCCAAGAAACAGAGAGAGCTCTCTGATTGGGAATCTGAGCTTAAGAAGAGAGAAACGGTTAGTATCACTGACCTCAATCGATTGACGAATTGGTTCCAATATAACGTTACTTTGACTGTAGCACATGCTATAAATAGTTTTCTCTTGCTTTTTTTTTTATTTTTTGCTGGTTTGATTTTATTTTTTTCATGAAACTCTTTAATCCTTGACTCACACAGGATATTAAACGAAGAGAAGATGCTGTTGCTAAATGTAAGTCAACATGAGTTGACTTCATGAGACTCACTCTCTACTTTTTTTTTTTCATTTGTTTTTAATATTGTGCTGATTCTTTGCTAATGAAACAACATCGAATTGTGTCCGTAGCTGGCGTGAAGACAAGCGATAAAAACTGGCCACCGTTTTTCCCTATCATACACCACGACATTGCTAACGAGATACCAGTTCATGCACAGAAACTGCAGTATCTAGCATTTGCTAGTTGGTTGGGTATGTTTCGTTAGTTGCAACTGTATCCTGTTTAGGAGCTGTGTAAACAGTGAACTAATGGGCTTGTTACTGTTTGAGTTTTCAGGTATAGTTTTGTGTCTCGTGTTCAATGTCATTGCTGTGATAGTCTGCTGGATTAAAGGCGGAGGTGAGCCTTTTTTACTATAGAATGAAGTTTGTGATTGGAATGATGGTTCTAAAATCCTAATGGCAGGTGTCAAAATCTTTTTTCTTGCCACGATCTATGCGCTGCTTGGATGTCCAATTTCATATCTGTTATGGTACAGGCCTCTCTACCGAGCTATGAGGTGATGATACCTTCCCTTATATCTGACTATTCCCTAGACTGGATCATATTGGCACTGTGCCTATAACTGAATTGTTTTCTTATCATCTTGCAGGACTGACAGCGCTCTGAAGTTCGGTTGGTTTTTCTTCTTCTACCTGGTGAGTTTATTGAAAAGAATTCTCATATCTAGATCCGCCTTTCATCTTCATTCTATGCAGGTGTACTTTCTATTTTCTGTATAACTGATATTTCCTCTTAACAGATTCATATCGGGTTCTGCATATTTGCCGCCATTGCTCCTCCGATCATTTTCCGTGGACAATCATTTACGTAAGTCTCAAACATAGCTCCTCTAGTTCTTCTCATTCTCAAGATTTGCAGTGCTTCATGTATAGTTATTTTGACAAGTGTCTCACATGGGAAGTTGTAAGTTGTTCTGATAGATTAGAAAGGCCGATTATGACTTAGGATGAGAACTAGAAAAGCTAAGAATCTTAGGTAGTCGTGTGACTACTAACCAGTCATTTGGAAACATTATGTGTCTCTTTATTATAACTAAACCCTTAGGCTCATGAGGCCTCGTCCAAGAGTATGTGTCTCTTTATTATAACTGACTGCCTGTGTTGCGACAAGTGATCCTCATTGTCTTCCAATCTGTAGGGGTGTGCTGGCAGCAATTGATGTAATCAGAGACAGTTTACTAGCCGGGGTATTAACCTTGGCATCCTTTCTATATTCACCACCGATCAGTTTTTTTGTAGCCAACTATTAACCTATCTTAACTTTGATTCTTACTGCAGATCTTCTACTTTGTCGGCTGTGGTCTGTTCTGCTTGGAGTCGCTTCTCAGTCTCTGGGTTCTCCAGGTAATATGATACAAGTTTACCTTTTTCTTCTATATAACTGCTAATGGTTACAAAACCAACATATAAGCCAAGTTCATGCCTTAAATGTGTTTCCACCATTATTGGGATTTCTGCAGAAAATATACATCTACTTCAGGGGAAACAAGTAAACAATGCATATACTAGAGCAAATACCTACTCCTACAATACCGCCCTCTTAGATGGTTTGATTATAGTACTATACTATCTTGCAACTACTGTAATTACCATTTGTGCACTTGTCTGCAATATTACTCTGTTGTGTTTTTTTGTACTATGTGGTGCTGTGTTCTTTGGTTAGTAGTGGCAGTGGCATAAGACATACTCTCTGTTATGTTATTACGTTGAGTATTGAAATTTTTTGGGTTTGCAAAAGAGTATATGTTACCAAAATTCAAATAAGACTATATTCAAACGCAGTCCAAGGTTAACATATGGCACCCAAACAGAACAACTTTTCTTCTATACGAAAATGTAAAGACTAAACAGAGATAGAAGGGAAACACAAAGGCCCTGTTTGTTTCTTCATTTAGATGAATCCATTCAGCTGATCCATTTATGTGCTCCATCTAAATGATCCATTCAAATTTTTGGTCATGTTTGTTTCTCCATTTGGATGAGTCATTTGAATGAACCATTTGAATGAATTTTATATTTGTTTCTCCATTTAGATGAATCATTCAAATGAGTTTAATAACCAAATTACATATATACCCATGTTTTGATTTAATCATATATTTGATATCAATTTTAACTACAGAAAATTTTATTATTCATTCTAAAATATATTTACACTGAAATTATTTTAAAATTAGCATTTTGACATTTATAAATTTTTATTTCATATAAATTTCATATAACTTTATTTATAAAATAGACTCAAATTTTAATAATTTTTTAATAAACTTTCAAACAACTCTAAGTAGATATTCAAATTTTAATAAACTTTCAAACAGTTCAAAGTAAATATTCAAATAAAGTAGATATTCAAATGCCAACAATAATGTTTATAAAACTGAAATTTAAAAAATGTCTAGTATGGAAGTCTAGTTCCTCTTGCCATCTCCATAGTAATACATGTCAAATTCAAATGGGAAATCAATACATAACATAAACAGAAGCAAACCCATAAACGAATTCAAACATATAAGCATAGATCTATGAAGAAGAAGATCAAACCGGTGAGAGAGACGACGAGAGAGACGACGAGAGAGACGGCGAGAGAGACGGCGAGAGAGACGGCGAGAGAGAGAGGACGAGAGAGAGAGAGAGAGACGGCGAGAGAGAGAGAGACGGAGAGAGAGAGAGAGAGACGGCGAGAGAGAGAGCGACGGTGAGGTGAGAGCTTCAAGCTCCTTTCATGGTGGCTAGAGAGAGAGGACGAGAGAGAGGACGAGAGAGAGAGAGACGGCGAGAGGGTGAGAGAGAGAGAGAGAGAGAGAGAGAGAGCTTCAAGCTCCTTTCATGGTGGCTAGAGAGAAATTGAGATTTGAGTTTGTTGCAGAGAGAAAGCTACGACGGAAAAAAAATGAAATTAGGTTTGTAATATTTGAGTTTTCTCAAGGGCAAAATCGACATTTGGATATTTCGACTGAATCATCTCCATCTAACTGCTTCGTTTCGGTTCATTCAACTGAACCATCTCCATCCAACCTAATTTTCGAAAATCATTCAACTGATCCATTCGAATGAGTGATGTTTTTTGTGTCCAAACAAACAACGCGCTCAGATTCAGCCAAATGATTCAGTTGAATGAAGAAACGAACATGGCCAAAAGCTAAAACTTTAAACTGAACCTGATAGAACAGTACTATGTTGCTGATATTTGATGGTCCCAAACTTGTTACCAATGTATCAGCAACATGTACTATGTTCTGATATTTGATGGTCCCAACCTTGTTACCAATGTATCTTAATTTCTTTAGAGATCAAAATTCAGTAATAATAGTACTGCTGATGTTTATCAAAATACTTTTATGTTAAAACTTTCCATCATTTGTGAAATGTATTATATCTATTTGTATATAATTTAGTTTAGGAAACTTATGATTTTGTTAAGAAAATAACCTCTATATAAGTTGATCAATCGTCTTGTTCTTTAGTTTCATGGACTAATTAAAGTACCAGACCCACAAAGATATCAAAAAGAAAAAAGTTCACGTACAAACTGAAAACTCTGTTGCAGTTTAGTAGCCTTGGATGAACGTAGCCAAATCTACAACCGTTGATATATGAAGTTCTGTTGTAAAACTTAACCGTTTTCTAAAAATAAACGCTGTAAGCGGGAAAGTCAGAGTCTGCCGTCGTTAGCCCTAACTTAAGTCCCAAGTTAGCAAATTTTCTACCTGTTCCACATTTGTCTTTCTCCTTTCTCTGTTCTCCTTTGTCCCCTGATATACCAAAACCAATTCAAAGCCCTAAACAAATTTCTCCGACCACATGGAATCTCGAGGTTCTTCTGATCAAGACAATGAACATATCGTCCAAGTCAGACAAGCTCTGATGTGTCCCGACGGCGGAAGATTCGAAGGTCTCCGAACCGCACATTTCTTGAATCACACAACAACCTCCATAGACGACGACGTTTTCGAGCTTCCTCTCGACGCCTTCGTGACGTCAGAACCAGAGAAACTCTCCTTCTCCGGATGGGGCTCTCCCTCGGTGAATTGGATCGAGTGGGTGAACGCCATGGCCGAGTCCAACGCCACGATGTGGCGTAGATCAGGAGTCTACGACGCGATCATGGCGTCGCGGTACCAGATAACGAAGCAAGACGATCTGATGACGGCGCTGGTGGAGAAATGGTGCATAGAGACTAACTCCTTCGTGTTCCCTTGGGGAGAAGCGACGGTGACGTTGGAGGATATGATCGTTCTCGGTGGGTTCTCGGCTATAGGGAACAACGTGTTGGCTTCGGTGAAACGAGACTCGATGAAGTCTGTTGAGGAGAAGCTGAAGAGAGCGAAACGTGAGATCGAGGCGAGTTCGATGAAGAGATGTTGCGTTAGTTTGTGGATGATGGAGATGATGAACTCTGGGAATGAGATTGAGCATGAGGCGTTCGTGGTTACGTGGCTGTCACGTTTCGTCTTCCCTAATTCAGGTTTTCTTTAAATTTCTAGAGGTTCTAAATCCAAAAGCATGTACATATTCTAAAACTATTTGAAATTAATTCTGAGAGAAAACCCCAAAATTAAACTCATGACCCCTTAAATCCTTATTATGAAATATATATAAGAGTTTAACCATGGTTCAAAAAATCGGTAACTCGATCATATTTATTTTAAAAGTCTGATTTATACACATCGGTTTAGATCGATTCAAATCGATTTAAATTAGTATAAATAATTTAAATTAATTAACAATGTTGGTATGTGTTAAAAAAAAGTAATAATGTTAGGTACAAATTCACCTTTTTCCAAATTTTTTCGTTTTGAATATTTGATTTTGATAACTAATCAACATAATTTTATAATTGAACAACAAAACTAAAATATTTTATATCTATGTAAAAAAAATATATAATAAATCAATATTTCATTAACACCTATATATCCACAAATCCCAATAATCCGCCTAATAGTTAGTACTTTACAAAGCTCCTAGTTACTCTTTTGCAATTTTTTTGAACGTTGTTTTTTTTTTGAATAATCAATTAATTTAGTAAAACTTCTCATCTTAGAACACACAACAACGTTCATGAAAGTGAAAGAGATAGTTATCTATTTTACATTTTTTTTTTTTTTTTGAACATTGGTTTTAACCACAAGGCTAACTCCACTTTGTTAATTCAGGTGATCTCGTGAGGGAGAAGCTCTTTGCAGCTGCGGTTCAGCTCGCTAGAGGTGTTAGACTTGCGCTTGCTCCTGCGGTTCTTGCTGGGATTTACAGCAGTCTTGGAGTTTTGAAGAAGCAGCTCGTTGGTGGGTCTGGAGAGGAAGAAACGGTGGTCACTGCTACATCCCCGTTTCAGTTTGTGCAAGTGTGGGCTTGGGAGAGGTTCATGGACGTGCGGCCACCTGGCCACCCTAGCCAGCTAAAGCCTCACGAGCCAAGAATGGCTCTATGGCACCACCACGGCGGTGGTCAAGAGGCAAAAAACCAGAGCCACGAGAGTATCCGAACCGTTCTTGATTCCGCTAAAGAGAGTTTCCATCACCGTCCGTACACAAAACCTTTGAAGAACTTTAAGTCTCCTAAGTTCTACTTAGAAGATGACTGTTGGGTGTCTTTGGAGGATGAAGACATTGTAGCGTTTGGTCGGTGTTTGAGATGCTCTAAGCTGGTGGGTTTGAACTGCATTGAGCCTTATTATCCTCACCGTGTGGCGTTGCAGTTTGGTTATGATCAAGATGTTCCTGGAGTAGTCCCCGTGGTGCTGACGGAGTCGCCGGAGCTGGCTTGGAAGGATTATATAAGGCCGATTACAGATGAAATGATTTACATTCCGTCTAGGCTCCGGCGAGCTGATGTTACGGTAAAGTATATAAGATGGTGGAAACAGTCTGTTACTACTCTACAGGCCATGGCTAAGAGAAGTACACATAAGGTTCTGAAAGAGAAACCCACAGAGACGACAACTTCAACAACAACAATGGTTAAATCTTCTCCTCCAAGAACCTCTAAAACAGTAGGATCAAAAGCAGAGTTGAAGGGAGGGAGTTTAAAGACGGTGAGTGATAAAAGCAGCTCTGCAAAGAGTCTCACAGGTTCGGAGAAAGCGAAGCCTTTGAAGAAGGTTGAATTGGTCAAGAAGCCATTGTCTAAGTTGACAAAGACTCCAGGAA
Source organism: Brassica napus (assembly GCF_020379485.1). Lineage (NCBI taxonomy): Eukaryota > Viridiplantae > Streptophyta > Magnoliopsida > Brassicales > Brassicaceae > Brassica > Brassica napus. Next base: position 5,067,577 of record NC_063438.1, read on the forward strand.
GATCAGTGGATGAAGCCAAAGAACGTAAAGGAGGACCAGGACCAAGGGTCTCGCAGGAGATAAAGGCTCGTAGCCATGTGAATATTCTACTTCCCGGTTCACCTGCTAGCTCACCAAAGACTCAACAGTCACTCTCTCAAAAGCAAACCTCTAAAAGTAAATGATTATGTTATAACAGCTCTATCTCATTGACTGATTATGACGCGCTTTTGTTTGTTTCTAACTTGTTACTAGCTAGTGCAGGTTCTCATGTAATAAGACCAAAAGCATTACCTGTTAAGTCACCAAGACCACAAGCTTCAAAAGGACCAAAGGGTTCATCATCTTCTTCTGTTTCTCCTTTAACAAGCAAAAAGTCATCCCCAAAAAGCTATTACCTCGCATCAGAGTTCAATATCTAAAGCCACACCTGCTCTTAAGAAGAGAAATGCTGCTGATCAACGAATCAAAGCTCATACCAAACAAGAAACTCGACTCAGCAGCAAAGGAGGAGACGAAGCGATGATGAACACATTGAAGGCTATGAGCGAGATAATGAAGTTAGAGGAACACGTAGGTGAAGGGGGTGAAGTGATGTATCAAATACCAAAACAACAATTCGAAGTTTTGAGCCAAGGAGTTCAAGATGTTCTTCATGAATTGCAGTCTATTAAATCCGCACTGAACATCGAAAAATCATCATAAGAGTTTTATCCAACAACATGATTGATGATCCATATGATTTAGATCTTAGTCCCTTTCTTGTAATTTTTTTTTTTACCTCATTGATCAGAATCTTCACATATTTTAAGAGAAACCAAAAATGGTCTACACACCATCCTCTTTTGCTTACTATCCTGCATGATAAGTAGAAACAAAAGAAAAGAAGAAGCCTCTTGTTATGGGTTATTTGAGAAAACAGAGATTGTATAGATTCGAAAAAAAAGTTTACAGGACTAGAGAGACTTTTCTATAGGGATCTCTCTACTCCCTTTACAAGACTGATCAAATCTCTTGATGCCTCTCACAATACAATCCTCTCTCCTTAAATAAACGACAATAACCGACTACTAGCAATCCCAACATGTCACGTGGGCCGTTGGGCAAGATCTCCAGCTCACCAACGATTATTCCTTATTCCTCTCCTCCGTACTCTTCACGTGACTTCCCCTTGCACGTGCTTACTTGGACACGTCACTGCCCTCTCCCACCTCGTTCTGCTGAGTCATCTTCTTCCTTCTTACGTACTCAAAAAGCACAGGAGGGCGTGAGACCTCATGACTAACATTACTCCCCTCAGCGAAATTGACCTTGTCCTCAAGGTCAAACTCTGGAAACTGCCCCTGAATGACCTTCTTCCATTCCCACGAGCTCTCATACGATGGCAATCCTTTCCACAGAATCAACACTTCCTCTTGTTTAGAACTCGGATTCACACGTGTGCCCAGCACTTTCTCAGGTTGAGCTTCCAATATTCCCTCTGCTGTGAGTTGTGCCGGTAGCGACATTGTGGGGTTGTCGTCGCCCACGGCCTTCTTAAGCTGTGATACATGAAAGGTGGGATGTATCTTAGCTCCCTCTGGTAACTTGAGACGGTAAGCCACCTTTCCCACCCTTGCTAACACTTCATAAGGCCCGTAAAAACGAGCAGACAACTTCTCATTGTTTCTTCTGGCTAGTGTCTGCTGTCGATATGGCCTGATCTTGAGATACACTCTGTCACCCACCTCAAACTCTACTTCCCGGCGATGCCCATCTACCTGTTTCTTCATCACCTGTCGAGCGTGATGAATATGCTCTTTCAACAAAGCCAACATACCATCACGTTCTACCAACTTACCCTCCAAATCCGCATTTGATGTCGATCCTGTCTCATACTTTAGAAGAGATGGAGGATCTCGCCCATAGACTGCTTTGAACGGAGTCATCTTGATAGCGGAGTGGAACGAGGAATTGTAGCACAACTCCGCCCACGCCAGATATTTCGCCCAAGCTTTCGGTTTATCACTTGTATAGCATCTCAAGTATGTCTCAACTCCTCTGTTTGTCACCTCTGTCTGACCGTCTGACTGTGGATGATACGCCGTACTCATACACAAAGAAGTGCCAGCCAAACGGAACAGTTCTTTCCAAAACTGACTGGTGAAAACCTTGTCTCGATCCGAGACTATCGTCTTAGGAAATCCATGAAGCTTCACCACCTCTTGTATGAATAATGCAGCCACTTCTGTCGCCGTAAAGGGATGACGGAGTTTGATAAAGTGAGCGTACTTAGATAACCTGTCAATCACCACCAGGATTGAGTTGTACCCCTCAGATTTTGGCAACCCTTCGATGAAGTCCATAGCCACATCTTCCCATACCTCCTCTGGGATGCTCAGCGGTTGCAGTAAACCACCCGGTGCTAGGGTCGAGTACTTATGACGCTGACACACCGAACACTCCGCTACATACTTCCGTATATCTCCCAACATACCGGTCCAGTAGAATAGATCACTGATCTTCTTCTGTGTTCGTTGAACTCCTCCATGTCCGCCCATTACTCCATCATGTAACTCCCTCAATATGACCCCAACCAGTGATGATGTTTTTGGAAGGACCAGTTTTCCTCGACGCAACAATCTTCCCTGCACCACGGTATAGTCAGGATGACTACCGGGAACATTGCTGACTTCCTGCTTCAACTGTTGCAGTCCTGGATCAAGAGACAACTCCTTCTCCACATCTTGTAGTTGTATAGCGGTGGGTATCGACAGAGCCGATAATTCTGTCGTCATGCCCCTGCGTGAAAGAGCATCTGCAGCCTTATTCTCAAGACCCGGTTTGTACTGGATGTCGAAGTCAAACCCCAAGAGTTTCGACAGCCACCTTTGATACTCCATGTTTATCTCCCTTTGTTCCAACAAGAACTTCAAGCTCTTCTGGTCTGTTCGCACCAGAAACTTCCTCCCAAGTAGGTAATGGCGCCATTTTTGTATTGCGAATACGATGGCCATTAGCTCGCGCTCGTATACTGACTTGAGTTGTTGTCGCTCAGAAAGAGCTTGGCTGAAGAAGGCTATGGGCCGCTGGTTCTGCATGAGAACCGCCCCTAAGCCCTTTCCCGATGCATCAGATTCAATCACGAACTGCTCCCCAAAGTCCGGTAACGCCAAAACGGGAACTGTAGTCATAGCTTCCTTCAACAAGTGGAACGCTCTCCCCGCCGCCTCATTCCAACAAAACTTATCTTTCTTAAGCAACTCGGTCATTGGTTTCGCAATCATCCCATACTTCTGAACAAACTTCCTATAGTAGCCGGTAAGACCCAAGAAGCCCCTCAGATCCTTCACGCTGCGAGGAATTGGCCACTCAGTCATTGCCACTATCTTGCTTTTATCAGCTTCCACCCCGTTGGCTGATATCACATGCCCCAAGTACTCGATGCTCGCACACCCAAATTCGCATTTCTTCTCATTGGCAAACAGTGTGTGTTGTTGTAGCTTCTCTAGCACCAAGCTCAAGTGGGTCTCATGCTCTTGCTGACTCCTACTGAAAACCAGTATGTCGTCAAAGAACACTAGTACGAATCTCCGGAGATATGGTCGGAATACATCGTTCATTAGCGCCTGAAACGTTGCTGGTGCGTTTGAGAGTCCAAAGGGCATTACCAGAAACTCATAATGTCCGTCATGGGTTCGAAATGCCGTCTTCGGGATGTCTTCTTCCTTCACCCTTATTTGATGATAGCCTGATCGTAGGTCCAGCTTGGAGAAGACCACTGCTCCATTCAGTTCGTCCAACAGCTGGTCGATCATTGGTATGGGATAGCTATCCATCACCGTGACTTTGTTCAGTGCACGGTAGTCTACACAAAAACGCCAACTTCCGTCTTTCTTCTTCACCAGAAGAACTGGACTTGAGAAGGGACTGATACTCTCTTGAATAATCCCCGCCTTCAGCATCAAAGTTACCTGCTTCTCAATCTCTTCTTTTTGAGCGTGAGGGTACCGGAAGGGCCGAACACTTACTGGGTTACTTCCCTGCTCCAGCGTGATCGCGTGCTCCTTCCCTCTCGAGGGAGGCAGCCCTTTTGGTTCCTCAAACACTCGCTGATAGCGAGCTATCAGCCTCTGCAACCCTTCCGGAACTCTCTTCTTTTCTTTACTCTCCGTCTCCACTGCTCTACACTCCACCACGAAACTCAACTCATTCTGATCCAACACCTTCTTCAGAGCCTTGAATGAGATTTCGGAGCTGCAAATGTTTGGTTCACCTTGTAACGTTATCATTTTTCCCTCCCTTGGTATCTTCATTGTCTGTAGTTTCCAATTAACTCTCATCTCGCCCAGCGTCTCGAGCCATTGGATTCCCAGTATGATGTCGACGTTATTGAGCTCCAAAGGCAGGAAGTCGGAGGTAACCGAGTATCCCTGCATCTTTAGAGTCACGTCTCTGCAAATGCCTCCCCCTCTCACTGGTTCTCCCGACCCCGTGATGACCCCATAGCTTCGGGTTTCTTCGGCCAACAACCCCAGATGTCTCATCAACCGGTAGTCAATGAAGTTGTGCGTAGCTCCGCTGTCTATCAACACGATGAGCTGTACTTCATTGATTGTCCCGCGAAGTTTAATAGTTCGAGGTGAGGATATCCCCATCGCCGACTTCGTGGACAGGGCGGCGCACTCTGCGAACTCCGCCGCCTCCTCCTCTTCTTCTTCCCCAACTTCCTCATCCTCGTCCTTCCCCCCTTCGTCATCTCCTTGAACCACCAGTATCATCAGCTCCTTGTTGGGGCAATCACGCCTCGAGTGCGATTTGCCCCCACATTGGAAACAGAGCCCCTCCGCCTTGTAACGAGCAAACTCAGTTGGTGACAATCGCCGGAATGGCGCTCTGCCTCTCCCTGCGTTAGCAGGATTCGGCGCCGTCTGCTTCTTTTCCTCATTTTTGGGCTTGTCGTACTCTCGAGTGGTATTGGGCCTTGAACTGTTATTGGGCCCAGATCCCCCACCAAAGCCCGTTCCGCTCTTCAACGCTACCGTTGACGACCCCGACGAACTGCTTCCCTTAAACCCCTTCCCGGAACGAGATTCCGACGACGGATCTGCGTACCCAACCCATTCTTCCACAAGCTTTGCGACGCTCATCATCTTCCGCAAACTTCTGGGCTCCATCAACTTAACCCCCGCTTTGATTTGGGGTTTTAAACCAATCATAAACGCCGTCTCCAACATAGTATCCGACACCTCCGGTGCGTTGGATGCCAGCGATATGAAATCCTTGATGTACTCCCTCACGGTACCTTCTTGCTTCAACGTCATCAACCGTTCACGAGCAGAGATGTCGTGAGTCGTGGAGAACGGCTCCAACACACGGTATTTCATCTGTTCCCAGCTCACAAATGGGTTCCGATCTCGCTCCCACCGAAACCACATCAGTGCATCATCGTCAAAACACGTCCCCACCGCGCGTAACTTCCTTTCTTCCGATAGCTCTCCCATCTCAAAGTACTGCTCCACTCGCAAAACCCAACTCTCCGGATTTTCTCCGTTGAAGACGGGTATCTTCAGCTTCCGCGTCAGGAAGTCAGATCCGTCTTCTGTTTGTGGCCACTGACGATCAGGGTGGCTCAACGGGTTGTTACGTCCTCCGTACTCCATCTCATGTCTCGTCTCCCCGACCCTCGTGACCGTCTCCGATCGTAACCCTGACGCACCAGGACGGAAGAGACCGCTCCGATCCTCCTCTGTCTCGATCTGTTTGCCAGGACGCTGGGTGGGTTGCGACTCCTCTTCCTCCATCTGCTTCTTCAGCGATGTTTGGAACAAAAGCGCAAACTCCTTCTTTCGAGCTTCTTCGCTTTCATCCCATCGCTTCTCCAAACGTTCTATCACACTCATACGGCTTTGGATCTCTTTCAGGCTCTCCTTCAGATCCTCCACCGTTTGCTCGACCGCTCCGATCTTACTCACTTCGTCTCTCATGTTCACCAACGCAGCATCGACATCAGGTTTCTTCGTAGGGGCCATCGATTCCCAGTAAAGAAAGGCTCTGATACCAAGTTGTTATGGGTTATTTGAGAAAACAGAGATTGTATAGATTCGAAAAAAAGGTTTACAGGACTAGAGAGACTTTTCTATAGGGATCTCTCTACTCCCTTTACAAGACTGATCAAATCTCTTGATGCCTCTCACAATACAATCCTCTCTCCTTAAATAAACGACAATAACCGACTACTAGCAATCCCAACATGTCACGTGGGCCGTTGGGCAAGATCTCCAGCTCACCAACGATTATTCCTTATTCCTCTCCTCCGTACTCTTCACGTGACTTCCCCTTGCACGTGCTTACTTGGACACGTCACTGCCCTCTCCCACCTCGTTCTGCTGAGTCATCTTCTTCCTTCTTACGTACTCAAAAAGCACAGGAGGGCGTGAGACCTCATGACTAACACCTCTCTATGTTTACTAAGTGGCAGCAACCAAATCAGGAGGAACAGAAGCAAGATCAAGCACCCAAGACTCTCTCGAACCAGCTCCAGCTTGATCTTCCGGCAGCTTCTTAGCCGGAATCTGATGAGAGAGCAAGGCCGCAACATCATCTTTCTCAACCCACCTGACCGCATTACACCCGTAATCCCGTCTCTTGAACAAGTTGCTAGACTCCTCGTTAACCTTCTCCAAATAGGCTACACTCAAGCCATACGCATCGCTATACATAGTCAAACACACAACAATCTCATAGCGTCTGGTCTTTCTCCTCTGAAGACCTGAGTTTATCTCAGAGTAAACAGCCCAGACCGAGCCTTTCCTAGGATATATCTGGTATACTTCTCGTGCAACCCTCTCGCAGTTGACAACGTGAGAGAAGGGTTTCACTTGTTCAACCAAAGCTTTCTCTGAAACCCTGAACCTCCCACAAGAACTGATCTTCACCCAAGAGATCAGTTTCTCCCTCTCAAAATCTAACCAGCTCATCCATACCTTAAAAGGGTTCAAAGAGACGACTTCACTAACCAAACAGTAACTCCGAGGCATTCTGTCATCATCACCACCATCGTACACCGCCCAAACCTGCCCTTTCTTGAAGCTTCTAGGCATCCTGTCTTTACCAAAATCATACAATTCAAGATCCTCGTCTCCCATGTAGTTTTCTTGGTTCAACTTACCACAATCTCTCTTCCTATCAACCCGTGGGACGTATTCTAAGTCCACTACCTCACTTAACTCCTTGTGGTTCGTCTTCTTCTTCTTTGTACCACTCTTATTCTTTAAAGGTTCTTTCTCCTTGTTAATGCTCATCTCCATCAAAGCTTCATCACCGGAAGATATCTCATGTTCTTCTCTAGAGACTCTAGTGCTATTTTCCTCAGTGATCTTCAACTTCACCTTCGGTTTCTTTCTCTTCAAAACTGATTGCATTTCAGCTAGAGTCATCATCCCTTCATCTTCTTCATCCAATCTCTCATGTCTATCTAAAGCTTCTTCTTCCTCCTCTCTCGTCTCCCCTCCCTCACTCCCTCTTCTCAAGCTCTCACCACCCTCACCAACACGCTTCCTCCTCCTAGTATAAGTTATAATCTTGGAAGAACAAGCTCCATTCGAAACCGTCGACGTTTCACCATCACAAGCACCAAACTCACTCTGAATCCTAATCCTCAACTTCATATCATACTCACTCCTCCTAACCTTATCAGACAAAACCTCAAAAGCCTCATTCACAAGCCTAAACCCTTCCTCACACCCCACATACGGATTCTCATCAGGACGCAACACCAAAGCTAGCTTCCTATACTGTTCCTTTATCGTATCGATGCTAGAGAAAGGCTCTACCTTTAGAATCTTGTACCACTCCGGCGTATCTCCGTCGGAGGCGGTGACCATGGAGGATACACCTTCCGTGTCCGGAAACAAGGCGAGAGCTTTACGCGCGTGATTCAGAGCTGAAGTCAAGTAGCCGCTGTTGAATTTCGATTCCGCTAGGGTCTTGTGGTGTATTGCGTTGTTACCAGAGTCTCGGTCTGATCCTGAAGCTGCCATTGCTATTATGTAAACTTAGAGCATCCCTATTAATAATATTTTATTATTAATTTTTTTTTAATTTATAAAAAAAAAATAAAAAATTAATCGCAGACCGTCACGTATTGTAAGATCTGTGAAACAGTGATGAACCCGTCGGAGACATACAGATTCACTGGAAAGAGCTGGGGAAAAGCAGTTTCATCACTGTTCATTATTTTAATTTTTTTTTTTTTAGAATCTGTGTAAATCCCTCATAAGTTCACTAATGAGGATGCTCTTAGTTGTTGACTTTTGTTTGTGTTTAGTTTGTTTTGTTTTTCATTTTTGTTTTTCCAAAAATTTATTTTTTAATCCAATCAAAAATTTTAGATTTTGTAAAAATCGGTTTTCTGCAAATCAATTTTGTAAAATATGGAAGACTAGGCGGGATGTAATATGGAAAATATGCAAGGAGAGGGAAACGGATACAAAATCGGTTGCTATTATATTAGAGAGAGTTCCAGAAGAAGGGGAACCGATCTCAAAACAAATTAGGGTTCCAAGGAGAGGGAGGGAGGCGATGACTGAAGCATTTGAAGGTACGATTCAAGTTTAGTTTCGAGTCGAATGTTTTATAAATTACTCTCCCGAATTCTATTTGGATAAACATGTCTTCTGACTCAGGCTGGAATCAATGGCTCGAAGATGCGTGTTTGTTTTGGCGACCTGGGGATTATAACTATCAGACGCCTAAGCATGATCCCAAAAAGGCTATCTACACACCTGAGCAAGAGCAAGAACGATTTAAAGAAGAAGTAGAAAATAGCGAGGTCATAATAATAACTATTCGTCGTTATTTGTTTTCTTTTGCAATAGTAGAATATGTTTGATTATTTACATGTGAAATACACAGGGTTTCGACATCGATTTCGATAGCTTCCGTTGCGTTTTCAACTACCATCGTGCTTACCTCGACGCAAATGAGTTCGTGGATGAGCCAGACACCACTGGAGATTTACTCGTGAGGCTATCCAAGGAAGCCCTCGATGGTCGCAATGGAACATATGTGAGAGCTCCTCCTCCTCCTCATACCTCTTCTTCATTGTGCTTCCAATAAATAAATAACCTTTTGTTTCTTTTCTTTTGTGTTAAAAAAAAAACAAAAAAAACAGAAGACAGATTTCGAGTTTGTGAGCGTTGTTAAAGCCAACTTTCACTACTCTGCTGGATTCATGTTTCTCATAACGTTTGAAGTTCGTGATCCTTATGATGGTCTGATCAAACCATTCCAAGCAAGGGTGCGCCACCTTAAACATACCTTCACCGAGCATGTCTTCTGCAGGCCTAAACCCAACGCCGGAGGTATCATTTTCTTGTTTCTATGCATTTGTCCCTTGTGTATTCTTCTTCTTTTGAAACTGGTTGATTCTTTTTTTTTTTTTTGACAGTGGAATACTATGGGACTGCCAAGACAGATTTCCAGAAAGATACCAAGAAACAAAGGTAGCACAATATCTTCCAAATGTCTTTTACTTTACATTGATTGATTTGGTTCCCTTTGCAGATTGGAGTAGTACTATGCTACGAGTAGTGAGTAGTGAAACCTAAGAGAGACGTCTCTTGTTTAGTTATCTATTTACTTCCAAGTGTGACTTTACTTCTTGTGTTCCATTGAATAATAGACTTATCGGACGAAATGTTTCTTGTGTTGCTCTCTCTCTCTCTCTAGACGTCTTTCTAAGTGTTATTTTAGACGCCATCCTTTTTATATAAAGACCATTTATGCGATTTATATCATTCTAATTCTTTAATAATTCAGAAGGAACCACGAACCAACAACAAAACCTTAGCTACGATTTTTCTTTAAAACGAATTCTCAAACAACTAATAATACAATGAAAAGAGATTGTACAACTTTGTGAAAACTTATCAGCCGCGGAAGTATAGATGGGAATCGTATGAGCCACGAGAATACCAATTCATAGAGACACTAAGCTAGGTGAATACTATAGTTGTAGTATAACTTTTCTATTGGACATAAGACATATTTTCCTATCGAATGGCTTCTTAAATGTTTCGTCGAAAGAAACGAAGAGTGTCATTAAAACTATCGTTTGCACTCTCTTTTAGCTGCTTTACTATTATCCAAGTAACAATACAATGTTCTGAAACGAAACTTTCTTTTTGTAACGTTTGGAACAGAAATGTTTTAACAAGTAAAAGAAAGAAATAGGTAAAATAAAACACACACAAGTAGACGAGCAAATAAAAGGAGAAACACACTCGACAAGGTCTAAACTAGAAACATTGTGAAAGAGAGTAGAAAAAAAATGAGGTGCAACCTTCAGAATCGGAGTCTTTAATCTCCTCAGATTTCGGAACATGAGGGCCCCTCTTATGCAGAAGAAAAAATACAAGAGTCAAACTCAGAAGAAGAAGAAAATACAGCTGACAGCTCTACTTCGGAAGAGGATTATGTCTTTGAAGAAGCAACTTCGAAGAAAACTTGTCAAGAAACCTAGAATAGGGTAATGGTTTTCTTGTATTGATCAAGGTCGAAAGACCAAAGTATATATACATACAACGTTTCCTAATATCCGAAGATATGCATATCTAGATTACAGGAATATTAACATATTTGAATATATCCGAATCTATATTAACATATTCGTATATATCCTCTAATACCCCCCCTCAAGTTGGAGAGTGAAGATCAAGAACTCCCAACTTGGGAAGAAACTCATCAAAACCTTTCCTTCCAAGTGGCTTAGTGAAGATGTCCGCAAGTTGAGAATGAGTAGAAACATGTTTGGTGGCAATAACACCTTTGACAATCTCATCTCTGATAAAGTGACAATCGTTCTCAACATGCTTCGTACGCTCATGAAAGACCGGGTTAGCAGCCAAGTAAATTGCCGATTTGCTATCGCAATGTAGAGGAATCGGAGAAGTAAAAGTAATGCCAAATGTTCTTAGAAGATTGCGTATCCAGAGAACCTCCTGAACAGTGGACGACATAGCTCGATATTCAGCTTCACAACTCGAGCGAGACACACAGTCTTGTTTCTGTGTTTTCCAGGAGATGGGTGAGCCACCAAGAGTGATAAACCATCCGGTGAGAGAGCGACGTGTAGTTCGACAACCTGACCAATCCGAATCACACCAAACAGATAACTTGAGATCAGTGTTAGCTCGAAGGAGAATACCCTGGCCTGGATTCCCTTTCAAATACCTCACAACTCGTAAAGCGGCATTCCAGTGAGCGAGTTTAGGCTTCTGCATGAACTGAGCAAGCAGATGAACCGAGTAAGCAAGGTCTGGACGTGTAACGGCAAGATAAATAATACGTCCAATAAGTCTTCTATAGGCAGCGACATCAGCAAAATCCGGGCCTTTGTCGAGAGCAAGAGTTTGGTTCTGTTCCACCGGAAACCCCACTGGTTTAGCAGCTAGAAGACCGGTTTCTTCGATAATGCCAAGAGCATACTTTCTTTGACAAAGATAAATTCCAAGAGGACTACGCGCCAGTTCCAGACCAAGAAAGTATTTGGAAATACCCAGATCCTTCATATGAAAGCATCAATTCATATATGCTTTAAATGATGCCAAGAGGGATGAAGAACTCGCTGATACAACAAGATCGTCCACGTAAATAAGAACCTGAGTATACTCTACACCTCGTTCCATGATGAACAGAGAGTAATCCGATAGCGACTGTGTAAAACCATAGGACACTAACGAAGAAGAAAGTTTTTCGAACCAGCATCGAGGAGCCTGTTTTAAACCATAAAGTGACTTTTTCAAGAGACAGACCTTGTTTTTATCAGAACCTTTGAACCCTGGTGGAGGACGCATATAGACTTCTTCTTTTAGATCACCGTGAAGAAACGCATTATGGACGTCCATTTGATGAACCTCCCAGTTACGAGATGCTGCGATTTGTAGGAAAGTTCGAACTGTCGTCATCTTTGCGACAGGCGCAAAAGTTTCTTCATAATCCTCGCCCTCAACCTGGCTATTTCCACAAACAACCAACCGTGATTTAGGACGTTCTAAAGTCCCATCTGCTTGAAATTTGTATTTAAAAACCCATTTGCAGCTGAGAGCATGTTTATCAGGAGGTAAGTCAACAACAACCCAAGTACCGTTCTCCTCAAGAGCCACATATTCATCCTTAATCGAGTTGCGCCAAATCTCGTCTGATATTGCTTGACGATAGGAGGTAGGTTCTTTCAACGATGTGATAGCCGCGAGAAAGTGACGATGGCTTTCAGAAAAACGCGAACAATCAACATAGAATTCAAGTCCGTAAGGAACCTCTGAAGAACGAGACACAAACGGTGTGATGGTTTGTAGGACGTAGTCTTGTAGCTTAGCTGGTATGTTCTTTGCTCTTAGACCACGCCCAAGCTCTTGTATCGGGGAAGTAGGCGGAGAATGTAAATCTGCCACAGATGGTACTTCTGTAGGCGTAGGTAATGGCTCTATTGCCGTAGTAGTCTGATCGTTAGCTGCGTCAGACGGTTGCTCAGTATTAATATGAATATCGGGTAGAGGAGCTGACTGTTCTGTTTCGACAGTTGCAGGTGTTAAGACCTCTGCTGTATCTGAATCTGTCGATGAAGAAGGAGCAGTCTCTGTAGGTAAGTTAGAGGACGCGATCTGTTCTTTTTCAGTAGTGTCGTAAGTAGCACGTTGTTCTGTTTCAGGTTCGTGCGAAGCGGAATGTAATGGAGAAATAAGATCCGGAGAGGCAGGTAAGATCATGACTGGCTCAGATGACTCAGAGAGTAAGGAGCCATTAGCATACGGGAAATCTGATTCACAGAAGACCACATCTCGAGTTGTAAAAATTTTCTTTGTGTCAGGATCAAAGACGCGCCAACCCTTTTGGCCAGAGGGATATCCAAGAAATACCCCTTTAATACTTCGAGAAGCAAATTTGTCTCCTCTATGGTTCTGATTATGCGCGTAAGCAGTGCAACCAAAGATTCGTAGATGAGATATCGGTGGGGGCCTTTTGTAAAGCATTTCAAAAGGAGTTTTGCCGCGAAGCACAGCAGTTGGAGTGCGATTAATAAGGTATGCTGCAGTCAAAATGCATTCTCCCCAAAACTCAATAGGAAGAGAAGCCTGAAACCTGAGTGCGCGTGCAACATTGAGAATATGTCTGTGTTTTCGTTCTGCTCTACCATTTTGTTGTGGAGTGCCCACGCATGAGGTTTCATGTAGTATACCGTGCTCTTGAAAATATGTCGATAAGCACATAAATTCGGTTCCGTTGTCGCTACGGATCTTGCGAATGCATGTATCAAACTGAACTTGAACCATAGTAATGAAGTTCTTTAGTGTTTGAGAAACACGTTGCTTAGTAGGTAAGAGGTAAAGCCAGACACTACGAGAGTAGTCATCAACTAAGGTCAGAAAATATCGTGAACCAGAACGAGAAGTAGTGCGGTAAGGTCCCCATAAATCACAATGCACCATCTCAAATATAGCTGTAGTATTATTAATGCTGGTTGGAAAAGAACAACGAGTTTGCTTTGCCCTTACACAAATCTCACAGGGCTTATTTTGAATCATACTATTCGTAGGTAAAGAAATAGGTAAAAAATCCAAAGCTCTAAAGGAGGGATGTCCGAATCTCTGGTGCCAAACATCTGAAGTCACTGGTTTCTCCTGATGCATTGCGCCTGCAAACTCCATCCCTCGCAGAAAATACAGCCCGCCTGACTCTTCAGCCACTCCAATCAGAGTCTTGGAAATGCGGTCCTGTATCAATCCAATTTTGTCAGTGATCTGAAACAAACATCTTTTCTGTCTAGTCAACTGAGAAACGGAAATCAGATGGCATTGGAGGCCTTCAACAAATAAGACGTTTTGAACCGTGAGTAAAGGGCTAAGAATAACTGTTCCTTGCTGTGTTGCAAGTGTAATACGACCATCTGGTAGCTTAACAGGTAATGGGACAGTGTCCCGTATATCAGATAAGTAGGTAAGTGAACCGGTCATGTGGTTCGTCGCACCTGAATCAACAATCCAAGAGGAGATAGTGGACTTACCAGAAAGTGTATTGGTTGCTGGTTTGTGATCATTGAGCATTGTAACCAACGTATTCCACTGGGTTTCAGTCAGGCCTGTAAGTCCTACTCGATCAGCGGGCGTAAGAGCATGCGCAGAGTGCTGTGGCTGAGAGGAATGTGTCACAGCATGCGCACGTGCAGTTTCTGAAGTCGTGGAGCGATTTGCAGTAGTGGTGCTTCGTCCACCATTGTTTCCAGAAGGAAGTCGTCCACGAGGCCTATCTCCCCACCATTCAGGATAACCAAGAGAGCGGAAGCAATTGTCGGCAAGATGTCCTTTACGTCCACAGCTTTTACAATGGAGTTTCATTCTCTCTTCACGAGACAGAGAAGTTCCAGAAGAGGTCGCAGGAACAGAGGTTGTTCTAACCGCGTGAGACATATGATCGGTTTGTTCATCTAAGACCCGAGTAGTGTGTTTAGAATCTTCATCTTGTAAGAGAGCACTGTATGCGACATCCAGAGAAGGTAATGGATCTCGTGACAAGAGATTAGACTTGACTGATCCATGAAGAGATTCATCAAGACCTTTGAGAAACTCGTGAAGACGGTCTTCCTCTCTTTCTTTCTCCAAGTTCTCACCAATAGGGCAGCCACAGTTTTTAGTGATGCGATGCTCTGCGAGAGAGGTCCAAAGTTGCATAAGTTTGCCATAGTACTGTTCGATCGATAATCCATGCTGTCTGCAAGTGGCGAGCTCAGCTTTGATACGTTGAACTCGTTGGCCATTGTTAACGGAGTACCTCCGACGAATATGTTCCCAATAATCACTAGCAATCTCAAGATGAGAGAGATTAGAGCGAACAGACTCGTTAATTGTAAGCTTAATCCAAGATAGGATAAGAGCGTTGTTGGTCCACCAATCATCAAAGTCGTGAGAATCTTGAGGTGGCTGTGGGATAGAACCATCAACGAAGCCAAACTTTTTCCGTGCCTTAAGTGCCATACGGAGATTCGTAGACCACTCATTGTAGTTAGGTCCTTTAAGTAACGGTTGAGAAATAACGGATCCCGGATTATCACTGGAAGATAGATCATAAGGTGATATGGTCCTGCGTTTAGTCTCAACACGGTTCTGTGAAGACTCCGAGTTCTTCACGCCTGATTCTTGTGTCGTATCGTCGCCGTCTTTGCTTCCCATGATAGCAATTTAAGAAGAAGGTAACGAAAGATGTAATGAATACTCAGAAAAGGAAAATTTTTGCTTGTTTAGAGCTCTGATACCATGTCAAGAAACCTAGAATAGGGTAATGGTTTTCTTGTATTGATCAAGGTCGAAAGACCAAAGTATATATACATACAACGTTTCCTAATATCCGAAGATATGCATATCTAGATTACAGGAATATTAACATATTTGAATATATCCGAATCTATATTAACATATTCGTATATATCCTCTAATAAAACTAAGAAGCATCAAAGAAACACATGCTAGAAAAGCAGCTCTAGAGCTTAAAGAGCTTACAGGAGCAAAAGCTCCAAAACCCAAAATCTCTGATAGACACCTTCAGCTGAAACGTCATGGATTTTAACAGTTCAGTTCGGCGGATAAATTTTAAGAAATGGTTTAAGCTTTCTAAAGTTCTTTTGGTAGCATAATTGAAACTCGAGTGAAGGAACATCGATCCCGTAAAATTTTGCACACTTCTTTCCCTATATATGGAAAAAATGCTATTATGGAGAATTGCTATTATGACAAAAACTATTATGGAGAATTGCTATTATGGAGAATTGCTATTATGACAAAAAATGCTATTATGGAGAATTGCTATTATGACAAAAAATGCTATTATGACAAAAACTCAAAAATGCTATTATGGAGAATTGCCCAAAAATTTACATCATAAATTTTAAAGTTTTTAGAAAGACAGATAAGTCCCTATATATAATTTTATGTTACATGAGTATTTTTAAGTTTAATTCACGCATTCGAGCTATCATGTTAAAAGTTAGAACTATTACGGTTGTTCATATCTTTAATAAAAAAAATTCATCTATATTATTATTTATGAAGTGATTTAGCTTATTTGTCATGATTTCCATGATTTTATGTAATTTTTCTTATTTGTCATATCTTAATTAGGTTTATGTTGAGTCATTAATTTATTAATAGTTTTTAGTTGAGTCATTAATTTTTTAATTTAAATAATATAACTATAAAATATGTAATTAGATATATAATTATTTTGATTTTGCTTATTTGTAATATTTTTTATGATTTTAGTCAATTTTTCTTATTTATCATATTTTTATTAGGTTGTAGCTTACTCATTAATCTATTAATAATTTTTAGCTGAATCACTAATTTATTAATTTTAAAAAATATCTGTAATGAATTTTATATATAATTAAAAATAAATTTTGATTTAATAATATTTAAATCTATATGTTATATTGAAATTCTTATTTTCTTATTTGTCATATTTATTAGGTTTTAAGCTTTTATATAGGTCATTGACTTATTATTAGTTTTTAACTGAGTATTTATTAATTTTCACAAAACCAGTAATGAATTTTACATATAATAAAACAGGCATTTTATTTTAGTAATATTAAATTTATATGTTATATTAAATAATTAATTATAAACTAATATAATAAAATTGTGAAAATATATTTAAAATTAAGAAAATTCTTATATATATATTGTGTTATTATCTGAAAACAATATTTTTTATTATAAAGTTAAAAACCAAGATATAAACAGTTTATAATTAAATATTAGTTCATAATGCTAATTTTTGGATTAATAAGACATAAAATAATAAATATTCGTAAGATGATTATGCCCGCATGTGCGGGCAAAACACCTAGCTGTTTATTATATAACTAATCATAACTGAAAACAAATTTCAATAATTTTTTATTTATCGTTATCAAAGAATAGTTTATATTGTGTTTATCTAAAATTTACATCATAAAGTTTTAACTTTTTTTTAAAAGATGAACCCTTAATGAATAATTTGATTTTTGAATATAATTAAAAACGAATTTCAGTGACTTGATAATTATAATTATAACCCTTAATAAATAGTTCATAGTATTGTTAATAACAATTTAGGGTATCATCATATAACAAGTTAAAATTTTGAAAAAGAAAACTTTTTCAACAAGGTAAATAGTTCTTGACTATGAAGTACATGGGTAAAATCATAAATAAGTTTGGAGGAAGGGTTTTTTATATAAATAAATACTTAATATAGGCAAAAGAAGCAACTTGTCTTCCTCGTGAATTCCACGCCCCCTTCCTTTCTTCTTCTTCTTCTTCTTCTTCTTTTCCGTTGGAAGCAATTTGTCTTTGGTCAAAGACATTGATTCCCTCAATCTCTTGCAAATTTCAAAGCTCCTAGATCCCCAGTTTCTCTTCAGAGTTTTCAGACATCACCCGGTCGTGAGGTATCTCTGTCGCATCTCAAAGTTCGTGTCTTTGTGGGTAGATTCTGCGTTTCCTGTCTGAATTCGACTTGTTTTTTTCTAGGGTTTCTGTTTTTTAGTAGTGGGTTTTGTCGTTATCGTGTTTATCAGCTCTGACATTGTTACCTACAACGCTAATTTGATTGAGAAAGAGACGACCTTTATTGGTTTAATTATCAGTATGAATGTCGAATTTGCTGGATGTGGTGGTGGGGTTTATGCAATTAAGTAGATCTCGTGGTGTATTAGCTGAGCTCGTCTTTTGCAGGTAGGTAGCTCTCTCTCACTGGTGATAATGGCTAGCAATGAGATGGAGAAATCTAGTAAAGAGAAGGAACCTACAACGCCTCCTCCTCCTCCTCCCTCTTCACAGGTTTTGTTCTACTTCTACTCCCACGATTTTCAGCTAGTTGTGATTCTGTATTGTATAATTGACAACGTTATGTGTTTGCAGGAGCCTTCCTCGGCTGTGAGTGCTGGCATGGCTACTCCTGATTGGTCTGGCTTTCAGGTATAAGACAGATTCTGAGTCTGTGGTGTTCTATCTTTTTTCTTTTGATCTTTATTGGTTTCTTGTTTTGACAGGCATATTCTCCTATGCCGCCTCATGGTTTTGTGGCTTCAAGTCCACAACCTCACCCTTATATGTGGGGGGTTCAGGTAAACTTACTGTTTCTTATATTCATCGCCTTTTTATACTGATGTGCATATCAGTATTCATGTTAGGAAGTTGCAAATGGGTTATTGACTTTTATTTTCAGAGTTCTTGGAGGTTTGAGGTTTAGGTTGCCTGAGTTGTAGCTTTTGATTTGATATTTGCTTGTTTTGGGAACTGGTCTTCTTTTGAGTCAAGATTAACTCCAACTACTAGTAGCTTTGATTGGTTGATGAATGGTGAACTTTTTGCAGCATATGAATATGATGCCTCCTTATGGAACTCCACCTCATCCTTATGTTGCAATGTATCCCCCAGGTGGCATGTACGGGCATCCTTCAATGCCTCCGGTACGATATTTTTATTGCTCTGGGCTATGTACTGAAACGGTGTGGTTGTTGATTATTTCATTAACTTATTTCGTTCTGTATCAGGGATCTTATCCATATAGCCCCTATGCTATGCCTTCTCCCAATGGAATGACCGAAGCTTCTGTGAGTTTGCGTCTCCTCATTGATAATTTTCTTTTGTTGCTACCATTCTTTTATTACCGGATCATAACTAAGAGATTATTTAATGCAGGGGAATACTACAGGCGGCGCTGAGGGTGGTGATGCTAAACAATCCGAAGTGAAGGAAAAATTGCCTATCAAAAGATCAAGAGGAAGCTTGGGAAGTTTGAACATGATTACAGGAAAGAACAATGAGCCTGGGAAAAACTCAGGAGCATCAGCTAATGGAGCTTACTCTAAAAGGTAACTTGCTTGACTTTCTCCAATTTAAGGGATGTGGCTATTCTCGTAGGATTTAGACTTTCTCTGGACTTATTAGATAATAACACCATTATTTCACTGCTTCGAGATAACAGTGGAGAGAGTGCTTCTGATGGTTCAAGTGAAGGAAGTGATGCGAACTCTCAAAATGTAAGTTTTGGAAAGCATTTATCTTAATGTAGGCTCTCTATCCAACCACTAGATTGACCTATTCATATCTGTCAATCTCGTATATTTTCTCATGTAGTTTTGCACATTGACACACATAAGAAAAAAACAATTTAGTTGTATGAATTTGCCTCTAAGCTGTTTATGTTGGATGATCGTTCCGTTTGAATAGTCTTTAAGGTATTTGCTCTGTCTATGGTTACTATAGTTGTGATTCGGATTTACTTTGATGTCCCTGTAGGGCTCGGGATCTGGACAAGAGGGGAGGGATGGTTGGTTCATGATCCTTTAGTTTTTTTTCCTTTCATTTTATTCATGTAACTTAACACTGTGAGAGTGCTTTATTGTTTTGTAAAATTCAGAGAATGGTGATTCTGCTAATGCCCCCCGGAATGGTACACCTACTCTACCTGTGAGTCAGACCGTGCCAATCATGCCAATGCCAGCTGCAGGCCCACCAACAAATTTAAACATTGGGATGGAATATTGGGGCGCTCCTACTTCAGCCGCTATACCTGGGATGCATGGGAAAGCATCTGCACCTGTTCCTGGAGTCGCTGCTCCAGTCTCACGAGATGGTGGCCATTCACAACCCTGGTTACAGGTGTGTGCGTCTGCATTTCTCTGCTCTATTCCTTCTCATAAATACTCAAACATTAAAAAAAATTGATCCCCGAAAACTCAAAAATGCTCGTCTTGCGATCAGGACGATAGAGAAATTAAGCGACAGAAGCGGAAGCAGTCCAATAGGGAGTCTGCTCGAAGATCCAGATTGCGTAAACAGGTACTAAACATAAATCTAAATCACGTCCTTGTGAGAACACATAGAAGAAGTAGTTTATGTCTGTGTGTTTCAGGCGGAATGTGATGAACTGGCACAACGAGCTGAGTTGTTGAATGAAGAAAACGCAACTCTCAGAGCAGAAATCAACAAGCTCAAAAGCCAGTGCGATGAGCTCACCTCTGAGAATACCTCTCTCAAGGTTGAAAACAAAAACAAAAGTTTTTAGAGCCAACCAAACAAACAGTAATTAGTAACTAAGTTTGTATATTTGTTTTGGTTCTTGCAGGATCAGCTTTTATCATTCCCTTCACTTGAAGGCATTAACATGGACAAGGACGACCAAGAACCAGAAGCCTATCAACCAGGCGTCACAGAGAGAAAGGTTGATGATACCTACAAAAACTCAACGTGAAAGAAAAAAACATACAGCGAAATACAGTGTTACAAAAAGTGGCAGCAGCCACAACAACAAGACTCGGCGGTTCTTTGCTAACAGATGGTTTGTAGGATATTAGGTATTAGAGATCAATTGGTCCGGAATAGTTTCTTAGCCCTTGTTGAAGATGGTTGGTCCTGTCTGTGTACTACGTAAGCTACTAAAGTGGTTTGAATCCTAGTTGCAGAAGTGAATCTGAGGCAATGTACTTCTTATGTATCCAATATACCATTTTTTAATTTAGATTTTTTTTTTGGAATTTCATTTGAATGTGTTATTGCTGATTTTGGTATTTGGTCTCATCACTTTTGTATAGATCCTAGAACTGGCTCCATCACTTGAGAAAAACTAGTAACGTTTGTTTAACATGTCATGAGATTGTAAGTACAGAAGAGGATGTAGTGACAGGACTTATAAGAGGAAGTTAATGATCACCATGTGCAGAGAGGTGGTGTGGGGAGAGAAAAGAATTGTGTGTAATAAGTGATAAATACTCACGTTTCAATACAGGAGAGAATTCCTGAGAGAAATGAGCTAGAAAGGAAACGATCCAGCAAGAACTATGTAAACAACCAAATAGTAACTTTTTGGGGTTTGGTGTGTATCACATCAACTATGAGTTCGATTCCTCGAGAGAACTATTTCTGTAAATTAAATTATCGCTACTTATTAGTTTGGGTTAACTTTTGGATACGGAAGATCGTAACAGACAACTGATTCACTTTTTGGCAATAGTTAGAACATATTCAAACTCGGATCAGACAGTATGATACGCTTTCGAGTTAATTCATTTTGTAGCACTAAGTATGTTTTTCTTGGGGCAAACCGAATAGCTTTATAAAAGAAAAAATTATAGAACTATGTAAGCAACATGTTCAATGACAGTACTTCATGAGGCTTCTCACATGAATTGAACCAACCAAGTTTGTCTCAAGGATAAAGCTGATTAAAAAGGAAACTACTTGGGCCGAAAGCCTATTATAACCCTGAATTTATCAAACGACGTCGTTTCCACGAAGTCCTATGTTTTGGACAACAACCAAAGCCTTGTCCAAATCCGGGTTATGTAATAGATCAAACCGGCATAGTTGAAAAAAATAATAATAAAAATTTTAAAAATATACTGTATTTCGTAATGAAAGGATTAAAGCCTTTTTTGTCCACGCCAATATTACAAGGCAAGACCCCGCCGACCTATAGCTTCTTCGCCGGAGAGACCGACCTTCTTAAATTCTCTATATATATATAAATGGCTTGCCGTCTTCTAAACCCTTTCTTCGTCGCCGTCGCTGGTTTAGGCTTCTCGTTGCTCTAGCATTCTTCTACCCTTACCTTGCCGCCATCCATCTGAAAAACAAAAGTCATTAAGGTTCTTTTTTTCAAAATTTTCGAACAATTTCTTTTTATATTCTATCTTTGATTATATGAACTGATGTTCCTTTTTTTTAGTCCATGTTAGATTACAATTTTTTGGCTCTTGAGTGGCTTTCTGGAAAGAATTGTTTTAAATTTGTATTGTACTTGTGAAACTGTGTTGAATTTAGGATCTGTACTATTGTTTCTTCTCCGATAATTCTTCTTATTGATTGCATATTCAGGTGGTTTTTGGTTATGATAAGATTGTATTGATAGATAAATAATTTGTTTTGACTTTAAGCCTGTTTGTTGTATGTTGGTCTGTTTCCGCCGTTTAAGGTTGACAATTTTATTGGTTTGGCTTGTCGTGCAGGTACACGTACTGGAGAGAAAGACAGTGACTTTTTCTTGTCTGTTTACTTTTTATCAAGGCACCAAAGATGAAATCATGTCAGCCCGGTTAGTCCTCAAACTTTTTCCTGACGGGTTTTATCAATATATATACTCTGGATTAGTTTGTTCTATTTGCTATTCTGCACCTCTTTGTTGTTTTCTTTGTATGTTTTGTGCTTCGGTGTGTGTTTAAAGAACTTCCCTGCTGAGTCACTGTCCCACTTTCCACGCGTACTATCTTTGTATCGGTAGTGTTGTTTCTACTAAGCTTGATGTTTTGCCTGGAAAACTCATGAATCACTGTTTGTTGCAGTGTCTTTTGTGATGTGGTTTACTGCATGATAATCTATCAATAGTCTTTCTATTTTTTATACTTCCTTACTGTATTATAAGAGATTATATTTCCTTGTGAATCTTTAAGTATTTTAAATACTTATATATACGGTCACTGCAGTTTTTTTTTAATATCTGATGCATACTCCTTTTTTCTTGCAGCTTATTTCGACGCTGTTGATGTGTTGCCATCTGTAGGACTGCTAGAGATTTAAACGTGTTAGCTGAGTTTCTGTTCAAGGTTTTAGGTTTAGCTTTGTTACTAGATAGACATGGAGTCCAACTTCGTCAAGGTATTGGATAGTAGTTTTAAAGATGGACCTGGAAAAAAGAGAAAGCATCCTGATTACTGTGATTCTGGAAGGTCATTTGCAAAGCTGCAACGTGTGCTCTCACCAACCGAAAAGCTTAATAGTGGAAACAAAGTTAATGCTTCTGAGAATCCCTCTGGCAAGTCTTTGGTCAGATACTACTCTTACTTCAAGAAGACAGGAGTGCCAAAGCGTGTGATGTTCTATGAGAACGGCGAATGGACTGACTTGCCTGACCACGTTATTTGCAGTATCAAGAACGATCTTGAAGCAAAGAGAGCTGTGATTGAGGTAAACTGGTCCGGACGCTGTTTTGTTCTTGATTTCTTACACATGCATCGCCTAGACTTGGAAACAGGTGTGAAAACACACCTTGCATGGATTGACATTGCTGGAAAATGCTTTTTCCCCCAAGTTTATGAAAGGGACTGTGAGGAAGATCAATGTGAGATCAAGCTGCACCTTGAAGTTGATGTCAATGGTGTTGTTCAGCCATCTTTGAATGAGTCGTCAGAGGATAGCTGCAGCAGCATTGGGACTAATATGTTCTCTGGCCTCAAGCCAGCTGATGAAGAAGAAGTTGATGTAGAAGCTGTCAAAGAAAAATTTGTTTTGGGTATGGCCACTCTAGGAGATGTAGAGTTGCTTAATGCGTATCGTTTCTCAGGTGACATCACCAAAGCTCGTCAATCTCTTTTTAACAAACAAGCTGACATCACTAAGTCACGCCGAGGAGATGCAAACATTAGATACGCATGGGTTCCCGTTAAGAAGAAGCTC
Organism: Brassica napus; assembly: GCF_020379485.1. Lineage (NCBI taxonomy): Eukaryota > Viridiplantae > Streptophyta > Magnoliopsida > Brassicales > Brassicaceae > Brassica > Brassica napus. The sequence continues at coordinate 5,091,027 of NC_063438.1, forward strand.
TTATCTTCAGTCATGAACTGGGTTTAAAAAAGCGCTTCAAGCCTTGAGGCGGTGAGGAAGGTCAAGCTCGCCTCAAAGCTATAGCGTCGCTTCAGACCGCCTCACCAACTTAAGGCGTAGCCTGAAAAAATACACGTAGGATTAGTGGTTAGTCATAGAATCATTCAGGTTCTTCCATTCTTTGTCATTATCCTAAATCATTAAAATTAAAAATTAATAAGTATTCATAAACAGAGCATAAAACAGAGAATTGATCCAATAAAGTCTTCAAAAAAAGAGAATCAAACCAACAAATCCTTAAAAGAAACTAAACATAAACCTAAGGCTTCATAGATTTAGAAACAAAAGATTTATAGAACCAGAAAAAAAAGAATATAGACTTGGATAAGATTCACGCTTGAAAATATCTATTCAAAAATGTAAAGACACGAAATAGTTCGAAGTGAATTGAAGTTTTGAAACCATAAAAGAAAGTGAATATTATATGTTAATAACTTGTGATAGGAATCTTACCTTTAGTTGCATAAGCGATGAAGCGTGATGAGGCGTGAGGCGTGAAAGGCGGCTTGAGGCGAGGTTGAAGCAACGCTTACTCGAATTCGCCTCGCTTCATCTCCTCGAGGCGGTGACCCTCCCAACCAAGGTCGCCTCACGCCTTAGCGACGCCTTAGCACGCTTTTTTAAACCCAGGTCATGAAGCATGGACTTGGTGTTGGTGGAAAGTTCATCAAAAAGTCTAAGTATGGTGTTGGGGTTCACTTAACCGCTGCAGACTGCCCTTACTTCAGGTTTAGTTTAGTTCATTTTTTTTTTATGTTTTCTCTCTTTAAGAACATGTGTGGAGGATAATGTTTTTACAGTGCTACACATTGTGATATTGATGAAAACGGTGTACGTCACATGGTATTGTGCCGTGTGATAATGGGGAACATGGAGCCTCTTGGGGGTGGTGATAGAGCGCAGTTCTTTACTGGTGGAGAAGAGTATGATAATGGAGTTGATAATGTTTTGAGTCCGAAGCATTATCTTGTCTGGAACATGAATGTGAACACTCATGTTTATCCAGAATTTGTAGTTAGCTTCAAGCTGTTGTCTATCCCCAATGCTGAAGGTGATTTCTCCTTTCACATTAAAAAAAAAGTTACTGTTTCCATCAAAAAAAATCTACTGATGACGCATTGAATGGGATATACAGCATATAGATCTTGCTGAAGATCAGCTTGTGACCTCTGGGGTAGTAATGACCAATGTTCAAGAAATCGCTAGGCGGTGTTTAGGTGCTTTATAGAGGATTATTGTTTAGGCAGGTGATTAGACCGATTTTGTAAAAAATAGTTGAGGTCGCCTAGATTTTTAGAACATTGATAAAATGTTCATGGCTAAATACATATGAGTATTTTGAACATCACATTTTTTGTTGCCTATACCGTTTTTGCAGGGGGTTTGCTTTCTGAGAACTCACGGCTCACCTTGGAAGGAGCCAAAGGTTCTGTCTCAAATGTGAGTTTTTTTTATTGTACCTGAGGAACATTCTTGTTATCAGTTAGTCAACGTGTATCTTTGATTGGGACTTGAGAACAGTGATGCGGCTTGTTTTGGTTAAAGCAGGGGACAGGAAGGGTAACAAATGGAAACAAGAGTGCCGGTTCTGCTTTGATGCCTTACCCTCTGCTCTTCAATGCAATTTCAAGCAAAGTTACTCAGGAAGAGATGGACTTGATCACTTCTGATTACCAACAACTTAGGGTATATAATAGTGAAACTATTTCGAGTCATTGCCCATTTATATTACCTATATGCCAAGATGTCATCGTCGGAATATGTGTGTGTGATCTTGCAGGAGAAGAAGATTTCTAGAGAGGAATTCTCAAGGAAGCTGCGGGTGATTGTTGGAGATGATGATCTGCTGAGAACCACCATAACATCTCTTCAACGGTTGCCATCAATGAAAATGAAACCGGTCCCAGGTGGCTATTGCAGATGATGACGACATTTTGTTATGGGAGAGGGGTTGGAAAATGCGTCGACTTCTTTGTTCTGTCGTGAAACTTTATGATTAGAGATTAGGAGAAACAACTATCTTAAGAACAATACCAATATTGCTATAAGTTAAATTTACTCTTTGTGAAACTAATCAAAGAGTCTTTAACTGCTTTTGCTTTTGTGAAACTAATCTTCACTGTGGCTGGTTACTAACATTGTTACCTGAGATGATCAGTTGCTTTGAGTGCACTTAGTGTCACCTGAGCCAAGCTCCTGGCATGCGTGGGGTCTCCCAGCCTTGGAGCTTAACAACCACGACTGCGTTTGAATATCCAATCTCCCTCTCTTGCTTGTTTCGACTCAGCTTCTTCTTAGCTTATTCTTCATCTACATTCAGAAGCCATCTTCTTCGCATGAAACCAACGAATACTACTTTGATATGTGCTACAGAATAAAACTATGCAACACGCACATGCAACCTCCTAAACATTAACAAAGAAAAAGAAAATCCATTTCCGTTTGACGTTAAGGATCTATAAATTAAACGTACACGTGTGATTCAGATTCTCATACGTATTCTCGAAAGCTGTTTTTTTATTAATAAAACATCAGCTAAGCTGAAATCTTAATAAGAACTAAACTATAGAGCTAAAAACAGCTGAGATCTCGATTTATGTTCTGGTTGCTAATTGATCGACGTGCTCGATTAGTAATAGCAAAAATAAAAATTTGAAGAATAATTTCATGGAGGACAAAAACCATGTGCAAAGAACACATTCACAAAATATTATTTTCTATTTGTGAGTAAAAGAATACTATCATAAAAACAACAAAGAAAAGAATAATTAATTATTTGTCGTCTCAAGTTAAGGATCCAACAATTAGAAGTTGAAAGAGATTTCATGACTCAAAACTTATATATTGTAGAGACTTGTGCATAATTTTAGTTTTGTATACCAAAATCCAAATAACTCAAAAAGTTCAACTTTTTTCTTAAAAAAAAAACAATATATATAGAAAGATAAAACTGAGAGAGTATCCATGGATGTAGCTGGTGAATTCCATCGAATAGAAAAAGATGGTAAACTATATTTTGAATATCACCATTCAAAATACCATCCCATACCCCAAATTCAAAGCTTATCCTCCTCCAATGAAACAATCATCAACAACCACACATCTCAATCTCTTTTCGTATGTCCAGTTACACGATGTCGTGTTGCACTTAATGAGTCACCTGATAGATCCACATTTTCTCCAATCTTTTCTTCTCCAGAGTATCTCTTCTCTACAATAGATCATGATCTTTACCATTCATTACTCCCTTTGTTTTGGTGCAACAATAAAGACTTTGAAATAGATGGTGGGTGTGACATATGCAAAGGTTTAAATTCTGGCACCGATTATTATCTTTGTGATTACTGTAATGGAAAGTATCACAGAGAATGTGTTCAGTCTCCACTTAAAATAAAATCTCCTTATCACCTTCAGCATTCTCTCCAACTTTGCTTTTATTGTCCAAGTGCTCGCATCATCGAATGTTTAGTCTGTGGAAGAACAATAAGCCGTCTACTATATTATTGTGACATTTGTCGAGTTTTCATGCATTCAGTATGTGTCATGAAACCCATACCCTTTGTTATAGACCTACCAAAAAGGCATGATCATCCTCTCACTTTTTTTCCTAGACAAACTTCCTTAACTTGCAACGTTTGTGGCTTGTTGAGAAAAATGTATCCCACATATATATGTGTCACATGCAACTTTGTAGCTCATAAAGATTGTATGTATTTTCCTCGCATCATCCAAATATCACGTCACCGCCATCGTATCTCTTACAAATCTTCACTCCCTTCCGGAGAATGGTTATGTGGAGTTTGTCGCCAAAATATTGAGATCGATTATGGTGCTTATAGTTGTGACAAGTGTTGTGATTATGTTGTCCATTCAATATGTGCTCTAGGGAAGGATGTGTGTGATGGAGAAGATCTGGAAGGTGTACCAGAAGAAGATGATATAACACTAGGTGTTGAATCATTTGATGTGATATCTGAAGGAGTGATACTTCATTTTCTTCATGACCATCATCTCTACCTCCAGGAAAGTATACTTTATGATGAGAATAAGTTTTGTCAAGCTTGTGTTCTACCTATCTTTGAAGGTAATATTTATTCTTGTATCGAGTGTGGCTTCATCCTCCATGAAACATGCGCACAATCTCGCCGCAAATTACAACATGCGTTACATCCTCATCCACTTACACTGAGGCATGTGAATCCATATGAATATGTTGGCTTCACGTGCGATGCATGTGATCGTTTATGTGGTGGGTTTATCTATGGGTGTCATTTAAAGGAATGTGACTTCGATCTGGATATACGGTGTGCTTCAATATCTGAACCGGTTGATTACCAAGGTCATGAACATCCCTTGTACTTAGCTTTAAACTCTGAAGAACAGCCCGTATGTCATGTATGCCAAATAAAATGTGAGAAGCAATTAAATTGCATCATCTGCAATTTTATTATATGCATTAAATGCACTACCTTACCATATAAGGTAAGGTATAAGCATGATAAACATTTTCTCAGAGTTCTGTGGGAAGAAGAAATATGTGACAAAAGTTGGTGTGAGGTGTGTGAACATGATTTGAGAAATACAAACACAAATGTGATCTATTGGTGCGATGAATGTTGCATCACCGTTCATGTTGAATGTTTATTTGGTGATGACCCGTATCTGAAGCATGGTCAATTTTTAAAAGAAAATGGTATCAAGCTCCAAATTCTTTGGAAAAGCAATATTTCTCGACCATCGTGCAATTACTGCAAAAACCGTTGTCAACACAAAATGTTTATGAGAGACGATATCGTAGCATGTTCTAAGAGATGTGCTCTTAGCAATAGTTTTTTTTTTTTTTTAACACTTTGTGACTATAACGTGATGGTTTGAACAAAAAGAGAAGAAGAAAGATACGAGAAAAAAAACAGAGTGCGGAAGATACCAACAGGGCCCCACACTCAAAATAAAAAACGAACAACATAAATCAAATAACAGCACTCCACTCCCGTAGAACTCGCAGTTGCGAAGGAAGTATCTCAAGCCTGTCATGAATTCGCACCGCCGCAACCCCAACTAATGCGCACTGAATATCCCACTCTCATCCTCACGTACAATGGGCAGTAACCACCCAGGGCAGTCCGTAGCTATGTAGGACGCGTAGCGTTGATCTCTAGTGACACTGAGAGCAATTGCATCTGCACATCTGTTCGCCCCTCTGTTAACATATGAAATGGACCACAACCTGAGTAGGGACAATTTCTCTCTTATAGCTTCTATCAAACTGAGCCATTGAGGGAAGTTTCCAGGCTTTAAAATTGCTTCGCCCGCTAAGTACGAGGTGGACTCAAACACCACCTTTTCATATCTCATCGTCGAGATGCTTTCAGCTGCCCAATAAAAACCCAGTAGCTCACCCTCTAAGGATGATGAGACATGAGAATATGAGCGACGGCTATGGGCTAAGGCTGCTCCAGCATGATTCCTTGTCAACCAAGCAACCCCACAATTCTGGTTTCCATCAACCCAAGACGACCCAATGTTACATTTAACAAAGCTTGGGCACGGTTTTTGCCACGTTGATGTAGAATCACCAGCTGCATCTTGATCCCTATCTTCCTTGTCCGTCACGTTAGCCGCTCTCCAAGCTTCTGCCTCTACTTGGATTCTCTCCCATACTTCCTTAGCTCCAAAAACTACATGTTCGAACACGCAGCGGTTCCTAGATTTCCATAATTGCCAGAGAACCCACGGGAATACCAATCTAGTCTTCTCAGGTAAATGACGTTTCTTGCAACTTTCGAGCAGGTGGTGAAATTGAGAAAGACTGAGTTGGTTGAGAAACCCGCTGCTGGGCTAGGAAAGCCTGATAATCTCCATACCTCTTTCGCAACCGGGCAGTGAAAAAGAACATGACAGATGGTTTCCGGTTGAGATTGACATACCTTACAAGTAGTTTCAACATTGATACCTCGAGAGGCCAGTCGTTCCGAGACCGCTAGGGCTCCAGCCAAAGCACGCCACATGAAGTGCCTAACCTTAGGTAGCGTTTTCACCTTCCATAGATTAGACCACAAGTTTCTCTCAACAGGAGGTAGATTCGAAGCTGTCATTGGTCTCTCAATTGTCTGTATGAGATTCAGTAGTTTATAGCCGCTTTGGGAATCATACATTCCGTTCTTGCTAAAAGCCCAGACCATTGTATCTTCCCTCTGAAGATTTAACTTCATTCCCAAAATCGCAGTAGCATCTTCCTCAACAAAAAGATGTCGGATCTTCTGGGCATCCCAAGTTCCATGTCTCGAGTCAATAAGATCGTGTACAGTGAGCGTAAGGTCTACTTCATCCGTTCTATATCTCGGAGGCCTAGGTGTGGGTAGGAGAAGCCAGTTATCATACCAAACATGCGTCTCTCTCCCATTCCCAATACGCTTCAAGATCCCTTGCACTAATAGCTCACGTCCATGTACTATGCTTCTCCACGCATACGATGGTCTACTGCCTATAGGACAGTCCAAGAAGTCTCCCTGTCTGAAATATCTGCTTTTCATGACTCTGGCCAGCAAGGACTGAGGATTAGACCATATTCTCCAGGCTTGCTTGCATAGCAAGGCTTGATTAAACCAAGCTATGTCCTTGAAGCCCATTCCACCTAGTTCTTTAGGCCTACATAACCTTTGCCAAGCAACCCATGAGATTTTCTTCTTTCCTGCTGTGCCTCCCCACCAAAACTCAGTCATGATGCTCGTTAGTTTTGCACACAGATCTTTAGGTAACCTAAAGCAGCTCATCGCAAAGACCGGTAACGCCATTCCCACAGATTTAAGAATGATCTCTTTACCACTTTGAGATAAAATCTTGGAGCCTCCACCTCTAAGTCTTTTCTGCACCTTCTCCTGGATGAAGTTTAGAAGCTTAACCTTAGAACCGCTGAAACATTCTGGTAGTCCTAGATAGGATCCTTCACCCCCTTCTATAGCTATACCCAGCACTGCTTTCATCTCATCTCGCGTCTGCTGAGGAACTTTAGAGCCAAAGATGATTGATGATTTAGCAGTGTTAATCATTTGACCCGACGCATCACCATACAACTTCAGTCTCTTTACAATTTCCTCTCCTTCTTCGATAGATGCTTTGCAGAGCAGCAAACTATCATCAGCGAAAAGCAGATGGTGCACAGCCGGTCCTTCCCTGGACAGTCTCACGCCATTCAGCTTCCCAGATGCCTCAGCTTGATTGAGAGTATTCACCAAAGCCTCCGCACACAGAATAAAAAGGAATGGAGATAGGGGGTCCCCTTGACGAATCCCTCTCTCTGGCTTTATGAAACCGTGTTGTCTGCCGTTTAAGAGCACAGAGTATGTCACCGAGCTGATGCAGGACATAATCCATGTCACCCATTTCCTATCAAACCCCATCTTCTCCAGTAGAGACTCCACGAAGCACCATTCTACCCGGTCGTAAGCCTTGGACATATCTGTCTTGATAGCCATATAATTGCTATCAATCCCTTCCTTTGTCCTCAAAGCATGCACCATCTCGTGGGCTACTAGGATATTGTCAGTGATGAGACGTCCATTGACAAATGCACCTTGAGTATCAGATACAATCTCTGGCAGTATCGTCTTCAGTCTGCCACAGAGAATCTTAGAGATGATTTTATAGTGCACCGAGCATAAGCTAATAGGTCGTAACTCAGTCATCATCGAAGGGTTAGATACTTTGGGAAGTAGGCATATCTGCGTATGGTTCCATCCAGCAGGAAGAACAGCCGTATGGAAGAAGCTCTGCACCTCTCTAACCGTGTTTGGACCCACAATAGACCAAAATCGTTTGTAGAAAGTACCTGTTAATCCATCTGCTCCCGGTGCACTATCTTCCTTGATAGAGAAAGCTGCGACCTTAACCTCCTCTGCCAATACCGGAGCCGTTAGCATATTGTTCATTGCAGGAGAGATTCTACTCTGGAATCCTTCAAACAAGCTTTCAAGGTCCCAAGGGTTCGAGCTTGTAAAAATATCTCTGAAATAGTCCACAGCGATACTCCCCTTCGATCCTTCTGAAAAATGTTCTACGCCCTGAGTGTCCTTAAGAAGGAGTATGTTATTCCGGTTCTTCCTTCCTTTAGCACATAGGTGAAAGTATTTTGTGTTTCCATCACCAAGTCTAAGCCACCGAACTCTACTCCGTTGCCTCCAAAAGGATTCTTCATCACGATACGCTTTACTGAGGTCTCGTTTGAGCATCTTGAGCCTTTGCCAATCAGGTAAAATCTTTGCAATCTCCTTCTCCAGCGCCTCCTTTATTCTTTTAATTCTGCTCTTTGCACTTATGCTAGTTACTCTTTTCCATTTAGCCAGCTCGCGACGGCATCTGTTAATCCTTTCCAGTAACGGTATATCACTCTCCACAGAATCCACTCCCCATCCCAGTTTGACTATCTCTTCAACCCCTTTCTGCTTTGCAAGCCTTTTATCAAAGATGAAACGACCACGCCCCATGTCTCTTTCCTCAAGCGCGAACCTGACCAAGATTGGACGATGATCTGAGGCAAGCATTTCCAAGTATTCCATGTGTGCTCTAGGAAATAACTGAAACCATTCATCATTACCAAAGCTGCGATCCAAACGACATTGAATCCAAACTTGGTCTCTCTTCCCTGCCCATGATAGAGAATTACCAGAACTTTTGATTTCCTTGATCTTACAGTTCTCCACCATGTTTCGGAAATCCCAAAACGTTGACTCATGTCTTGCCGAGCCCCCCACCTTCTCTGTTGATCGAAGTAACTCATTGAAATCACCTACCAGTACCCATGGCTCATTCCTGATCATACCAATATCAGCTAGCCTGTCCCACACTACACTCCTACGAGCTCGAACCGGATCACCATATATGCAGGATAGGAAAAAAACCAATGACCCCATCCCCACCTTCAAATCAATGATCCTTTTGTCTGCCTCCAACACTTCAACATTAAAACTATTCTTCCAAAAGACTGCCAAACCCCCACTAAGACCAGCAGGTTCAACAGTAAGTAACTCATCGTAACCAAAATCTTTTTGTAACCCCACCATGTACCTTCGCTTTTGTTTTGTTTCCATCAAAAATAAAAAATCCGGGAAATGATCCTTCCTCATTTCACGGAGGCGGTGAACTGTCTCGTCGCTACCAGCTCCTTGACAGTTCCAGCTCATGATGCTCATTGGGATGGCAGCGGCTTCAAATCGGAAGCCACCGTAGGTTGGGGGGGGTTTGAAGATTTTGAAGAATGTTCTCCAACATTCATAGGAGCCTTTCGTTTGGATACCTTCTGACCATTAAGCTCAGTAGAGTCTTCTCTGTGCTCCACCACCTGGATATCTTGTAATTCATATTATCTGTTTGTTAAGTTTCGAATATAATGTAAATTTCAGTTTATATTTGTACTTTGTGGATTGTTTGCTAGGGAAAATATAACCATCAATACTATTAAAACAGAAGACCCTTTTTTGAGGTGCCCTCCTGTTTTGAAAATAATTACAATATACTGCCACTCACTTTATCTAAACATATGCTTTTAATTAAATTTAGTATTTTCCTAATTCTTTTTATTTATACCAATATTAATAAAGGAACACGTTAATTTGGCATAACTAAAAGCTATCCATGAGTTTAGCAATCTGTTACAAGAGATCACGGCAGATTTAGATTTCAATTTTCAAGGATGATTTCTAATATACTATAAAGGTGATGAGGCATATTTTTTTTTGACCGAGCATTTCTGAGTGTTTAACGAAGATGAAGATGACGTTTTGCTTGAGGTCGTGTTCTGGTAAATCAAAGGAGGTTTCAAGAAGGTTCGCATAGTTCCGCGATAAACTTCCTCCTCCATTACTCAAAGGTACTTTTACGGAGTTTTGCTTGAGGTTTCTATTCACAGGGTTCAAGATACTTTGATAATCAGTTCTTTGGTTTAACTGTGGGGCTGATGGTGATTTTCGACATTCAATATTCAACAACTTGATCCAATCATAGAATATACGAATAATTTAGTAGACATAAATTGAAAACTAACGTTCATGAACTAAAAATTATTTCTTCCCATAAGATGTTCTGGATCGAACAAATATGTACTTTTACCATTATCTACCAAGCACGGGAAAGCATAATGAGACACTAAACCCAGAAAAATATTCCGATCACCTACCATATATTTTACTAAATAGTTATCTTACATCGTATTGTTATTTTTACATTATGATAGGATATTGCAAAACTTTATTCCTTTTTATAGACATAATAAAATATCAATAAATAATTTGAACAATATATGGATCTTTTTTTTTGTAATCAAAACAAAATATGAATCTATAACTACCCAGTCCCTACTTAGACTCCAAATATAAACCATGTTAACAAATATTACAAAATAACTTATCTATAAAATTATTCCACGATTTGGTTTTATTTATTAAATATAATAATTAATTTAAACAACATATCGATCTATAATAAAAAGATAGCTACCCAATCCCTTTTTAGACTAAAAAAATATTAACCATGTTAACAAATATTCCAAAACTTAGCTATCTATAAAACCTTTTCTTTTTGAACAAAACTATCTATAAAACTATTCCAAGAATTTATTTTTTGAACAAAAATATCTATAATATCCTTTGTTTCATATTTTTTTTTATTCAGTTATGTTTAGTTTATGTTTAGTTTGTTCCAAATCTTCTATTTCCTATATATGCTGTGAAAACAAAAATTCGGTTTGTAAATCTAACCGAATACAGTAGAACCTCTATTCATTAATAATGTTGAGAATTTAAAATTTTATTAATTTATAGAAATATTAATTTACGGAAGGTTCTTTATTTAGATTTTTTTATTTTAAGGTATATTTATAAGATAAGAATAATATTTGATTTTAGTGTAAAGACATTAATTGTTATTTTTTAAAAATTTGACATTTATATTAATTTATTATATTATATTGTGTATATAATATATATTGTATAACTTTTTTTTGAACACATATTGTATATAACTTAAATGTGGTTTTAGATATAATATTACTAAATTTCACCAAAAATATTAAGTGTTAAGAAAATATAAAGATAATTCCATTGTGAACATAAAATAAACAATATAATAATAAGTTCTTACTTATATAAAATATGTATACACATAAATTATTAATTTATATTTTTAAAGGGACTTTATATTTACATAGGATTTACTTAAAAATTATTATATTATTATTTTATCGATTTGTATCAAATTTTGAACCGACCCAAGTTGGGACCAGCAAAATTTATTAATTTATAGAGATTATTAATTTATTGAATATTAACTTATAGAGGTTATATTGTATATAGCAACTAATATATATCATAATCAGGGTTGCCAACTAATATATGATCCATTTGACCCTCGATCAAGCAAATTCTTAAAGTTGTTACTTTACAAAAAAAAAAAAAAAATATATATATATATATATAATATCTTCATTTTCCTATATTCATTTTATACAATAAATATTAGTTTGTTCAAAAACTTCTATTTTCTATATACATTCGGATGATCGGATCACATAAAGGAAATATTACTCATTCTTATTTATCGAAAATTCTATAATAACAGATCGGTGGATAATAATGAAGATTAATATCAAATCCATTTCTAACGTTTTACAAATAATTTATTTAATTTTCTATAATATTCAAAATATATGAGAAGTCTTTTTAGCTTTTTAGAAATATTTTTAGATTTTTTTGGGGGTTTTACCGGGTCAACACGTGTTGAATCACAGGTTAATGACGAGTTTTTCGGTTTTTACCAAGTTTTATCGAGTTTTTAATTAACGGGTTTGTTCATTAAATCTGAACCGAATTATATACGAGTAATCGGGTTTATCGATTTCACCGTAGATTACCGGGTTTATCGGTTCGACCGCGAGTTTGGGGTCAAAAATTAACACTTAACAAAGCTAAAAATTACACTTCTCATGATTATTTTTCATATATTTTAAAATATTGAATAAGAAATTAATGTCTAATCACAAAATATAGTTTTCTTCAAAATCCAAAAATTTAACACACAAAAAATTAAAATAAATAATGTACACAAGTTTAACAAGAATGGATATCCAGTTTATAAATTATTACATTATTATTTCCAACCAAAAAATAATCCCGCGCTTTAAAAGCGCGGGTCAAAATCTAGTTATCATTAAAGATCGTTATCTCAATTAGAAAGGATTCTAGTAATTATGTGAGAATTCTATGTTTCGAATATTTATTTTAACGAAACTAATATTATATAATGTGGTATGGGTCTAGTGACTAGGAGTTTTGATCTCAAACCTTTTGATATTTATTAAAACAAATAATAGCTAGATTATTAAGGTAGTTAAACTAGCTCTTGCCAAACATTATTTTTGTAGTGTAAAGTTATGCAGCCATCATCATTTGAGATCCATCAAGTGAGAACCAAATTCGGTGGAAGATATATTTTCTGTTCCTTTTTCTACCTGAACGAACCACATGGATCATGACATCTTCAACGCTACAAACTAAAAATACCTAGCTAAATCTGAGACGGCACAATGATATACTCCATCTTTAGATTAATAACTTGCAAGGAACTGCAAATATACAAAATGTTCATCTCATATTCATATCTTGACGTGTGATGTTTCATGTTTCAATAACATTCACAACGCATTCATTTCTTCGTCCAGATGATTATATTGTCATCTCAACTTTTCAATTGTATAAATATTTGTAAATATTAGAGATAAAATATACACATATGAAACTGGATAGGGACTTATTTAATATAACTGAAAATATATTAATCTATTTATTATCAGTTAGTTTTATTTTGTAAACTCATCTAACTTAGCATGATACATCCACGCAATACATTCCAATTTATAATCAGTTTGACGTAAATTTGGCTCCTTTTAGGCATGACTAACAAGTGAAGTTGTTTTCTTTCCTTGTTGTTATGGGAGTATTGCAGTTGGTTCTATTGGTTTCTATCCGAATATATTATACGAACTAATTCGCTTTCCTTGACAATATTTCATACACAATACAAGCCTAAATCATCATAAAGCGATTCATAATCCACAATCGTTTTTGTAAAGAAACACAATTTGTCTTTATATTTATAGATTCAAAAATTAAAAAAGCTGACCATTTTTCCAAAATATACTTATACATATGAATATTCGAAAAAAATGAAGAATATAAAGTTTTAACAGAGAACCGGAATTTAAAACTTAAAAATATATGAAATACTAAAAATGTATTTGAAATATATATAAAAAAAGGAAAAATTAATTTAAAAGTTTTAGATATTTGATATTCAATTGGGTTTTGGATACCCAAACCAAGATCCACATATCTAAAAAAAAAAACCAAAATGGTAAAATGTATAGATTTTGAGCCAATTTAATTGGTTTTTCTTTTGGGTTGGTTTGGTTCAAACTTTTCTATCAAGAATAACCACCGTTCTGAAAACCGCTAGACGGTAACTAGACGCTTTATAGAGGACTAGCAACTAGACGAATTATTAGGGGTTTAGGCGAGACCTAAACATTAGAAAATTGTTGATTTATTTTATATATTTATATGACATGTTTTATTTTTTAATTTTAATTATAAAATTATTGTGATGAATTATCAAAATTAAATATTAAAAAGTATTTATAATAAAGTTCTGCTTAATTTAGCATATTTAGATCAATTTAAACTGTTTTAAACCGATTTAAAATAATTTAAACCAATTTGAATCGTATACTTTGGTATAAATCAGATTTTGTTAAAAAAAAAAATCGGATAAAACCAAGTTGCTTCCTAGACTAAGGGTGTGATTGGTAAATTGTCAGCGTAATTAAGAAAACAAAACATGGAAGAAAGAGAATGAACAGAAAAAGGAAACGAGAGTAAATGTTTACTCCACTCAAAGCTAGTGAAATAATTTCCACCACTTTCAGCTATATTCAGCTAAGATACTTTTCAACCTGATTGGTAAATATTAAGCAGAAAATAGAGTAAAACAATTTTACTCTAGAATATTTACTCCAAAATGACCATTCAGTCACACTCTAATTTTTAGAACCACGAGAAATGATAATACTAGTGGACGAAGGAGTCAAGGTACCAAGAAGCTTTTCACAAGCCGTATAATTATTTATTTTATTTAAATTACCGTATAGTTCGAAAAAGAAAAAGAAAAATAAATTAAATTACCGTATTTGTCAGTGGGGTCATCTAAATATCGTGTGACTTCTGAGACTTACGTAATCTTCTTCAGAAGAAAGAACACAGAGATCGATCATCCATGGCTACGCTCTTCACCACCACCACCACCTCTCGTCCTTTCCTCGCAAATCCGAGCAAGACCTTCTCTCCTTCTATCTCCCTAAAGCCCAATGCTCTCTCTTTCTCACTAACCCACCACCGTCCTCCCAGACCTCTCCGGTTTTCCAAAATCCGATCTTCTCTGCCCTCCGAATCAGACTCCGAACCGGAAGGTGGGTATTCCATCACAGACGAATGGGGCGAGCAACCGGCTGAACCGGAATCTCCCCCGGATAACGCCTCGTCCGCGGTTTCAGACGAATGGGGCGAGAAATCCGAATCCGTACCCGAGGAGTCCGTGACCCGGTTCGCGGAATCGGATCCTCCGACGAACGAGGACGAGTGGGAGGAGAGAGAAGGTGGTGGTGATGAAGGAGTCGACAAGACTTGGGAGCTGAAGAGGTGTTTGGCTGATACGGTGTACGGAACTGAACTAGGGTTCCAAGCTGGATCTGAAATCCGCGCGGAGGTTTTGGAGATCGTGAATCAGTTGGAAGCTCTCAATCCCACTCAGGCTCCGGTTGAGAATCCGGAGCTCCTCGACGGCAATTGGGTTTTGCTGTAAGTTTAACTGAATCTATTGGTTTTTGTTTTGTTGTAGTAGAAACCGTAGATTGTGTCTGAAACAGATTTGAGTTAGTTTTGTGCATGAGATTGAGACATTAGGTCATGTTCGTTAACTTGTTGCTTCAATTTGGGACCAGTTGCAAGATTGTTGTTCGTTTTTGTGTCGGGCGACCAGATCACAGTTTGCATGTTGTTCGTTTTTTGCTGTCCTGTTGTTGTTGTTGCAAGTTACAACAAATAAACGAACAAGGCCTTGAATCTTTGACTGAAGCCAAATGATTATTACTGTGAATAGATTTGAGATAGTTTCTGAATGAGAATGAGACATTGTTGAATCTTTGATTGAAGCCACTGTTGGTTTGTATATCTTTGTGGGGTTAATGAAACAGGTACACTGCCTTCTCTGAGTTGCTTCCTCTACTAGCTGCGGGTTCGACACCTTTGTTGAAGGTGAAGAGTATAAGTCAGTCTATAGACACAAAGAGTCTCTCTATAGACAACTCCACTACTCTCTCCAGCCCCTTTGCAGACTTCTCCTTCAGTGCTACTGCTTCTTTTGAAGTTCGAACCCCTTCAAGAATTGAGGTAACTTGAAAAACATTCACATTTTTAATCACAAATTTGTTGAGTAATTGTCATATTCATCATTCTGTTTGTCGTAATGTTAGGTTTCTTTCAAAGAAGGTACGCTGAAACCACCAGAGATCAAGTCAAGTGTGGATCTCCCAGAGAGCGTGGGTGTCTTTGGGCAGGAGATTAACCTTTCGTTCCTGAAGCAGTCTTTGAACCCTTTACAAGATGTGGCAGCTAACATTTCAAGGGCAATCTCTGGTCAGCCACCTCTCAAGCTTCCGTTTCCAGGGAACCGTGGCAGCTCTTGGCTATTGACCACTTATCTCGACAAGGATCTCAGGATTTCGAGAGGAGACGGTGGGCTTTTCGTGCTTGCTAGAGAAGGAAGCTCTCTGCTTGAGCTCTGAAATGTTTGACGAGGTATATATAGCAAAGCAGGCTTCTTGTAAAAACAATACTCACTAGAGAGACATCATCATAATAATGCTGAATGCAAATCATTGGACCAGTTTGGTTTCCCTTAAATACTCTCAAGTTGTAATCTTGTACTCACTTGCTCGTCACAAGATTAGTAAAGAGAGAAAGTTGAAGGAATGAACGAAAAAAGTAGAGTAGATATGGATGTTCAGGTATATTTATGCATATCGGATCGGTTCGGATATTTATTTTTAGTTTGTGCTTGTTTTTTAGTTCAAAGAGTGTTTCTATTTTATTGCTCTTGGTATCCGTCAGCTACTTATAACATGAGAACCAGTTGGAACGTTCTGAAAAGCTTTGGTGAATTTTGGCGACTTCATCTCTGCCTCATCCATTGCAAAATGTCCTTCCTGATAAAACTATCAAACCCGCCTCTAGCGTTAATAGGTTTCACAAGACTGGAATCACTATAAGGCCTGTACTGAGTGGTACTTCCAACGGGTCTCGGCGGCTTGATCTTCATCATCATCGAGATAGTCGGCGAAAACTTGGGCCTCAAGTTCCTCAAGGACAAGAACAAGCTCCTACCGACTTCACTACTCTGAGGAGTCTTCGCGCTGACATGCGTTTTGAGACGCGTTGAATCTAATAGCCTCTTCGCAGCCTTGCCTACGCTTGGCTCTATTTGTTTTGGCCGTAGAACCTGAGCTGATGGCTTCATACGGTCGAGCCCTCGGAGAATCCAGTTTCCAAGGCTCCGACCAAACTCCATGTCTCTTTGCTGTATGGTCTTGTGGACCCTAAGTGCCACATCAAATATTTGATGAGTCCTCCTGCATAAAGAAAAACACAAGTCCTATTAATCAACAATCGTTTAACTAGATCCGAACCGGTTCTGAACACCAGAATCAAATCAACTACTAAACCGACTCCTAAACCGGGAATCGTGAAATCCTCTGGAAAGAAAACACCAACAAGAAGGACGAATCTTTTGGTAAGAAACATTACCTATGGAGAAATTGTCGAATCCTTGGATGATTAGGACTAACAATCCGACGCTGGGTCTTCAATGCGAGACGGTAACTCCGCCTGAGTCCCAAGAAGTAGGCTGTTCCCAGAGCTAACTCCCACAACACCATTGCTTCCTAGAGACTTTCTTCTTCCTCTACTTATTCGAATATACCTTTATAACATTCCTCTGATAGCAGCCAGAAACTCCAGTCTCTTTCCGTCGGAACCACAGATCGTCTTTCTTGTTTATAGTGCCGGGTTGTTTGATCATGTAATCCTCACCGTCCATTTTCCTTGCTTGACAAGATATAAGTTTTAATGGGCTTGTCTAAGATGGGCTTTTGTAACCCTGTAACATGCCTTGTTCTTTACCATTTTAGGCCCGGATTATCAAAAACAATTTGGATAACCATCGAAAAGTATTTGGATAAGGATAATTAAGATTTTCTGTTTGATTTGTATCACGATAAATAAAAATTATTGATCGAGTTATTTAAAATTTTCTAATATACTTCAAACTTTAATATTTGTTTCAGAGTAAGGGCCTGACTGGTTTAACCGCAGCGGTTGCGGTTGCGGTTGCGGGAGTTTGCGGATGCGGGTGGTTGCGGTTTCTAGCGGTTTTAAGAGATTTGTACGACTGGTTATGCGGTTAGAAATTTGTGCGTTTGCGGGATACTTATGACTGGTTAACTACCAAATGCAGCAGCAGTTAAATAATAAATTAACAATATTTACATTTTATACAATTATAAAAATATCAAAAATAATAATATTATAATAAATATAAAATTTATATTTAGAAAGTTATAGTTTAAATTTTTTAAAAATATAGAAAATAATTTTATTTTAAAGTTTTATAATATTAATTAAAATTTAATTGATATATTTTAGCATTTTTATAATTTCAGTTTAATTTTTTTATTGAATTTTTTTATTTTTGTATTTATATTGTTTTGGAAAAAAAATAATTTTTTTTTATCCTCCCGCAAACGCCCGCAACCGCAAATGCTAGCTGGAACCAGCTTTTGAATTTATGAGGTTCAGAGCGATTTGGAGCGATTTGGAGCGGTTTAGAGCGGTTTGAGCGATTGTTGCAAAACGCCAGCAACCGCTACCAACCGCAAAAGCTGCGTTTGCGGGTGGTAGCGGGAAAATCAGTCATACCCTAAGGGCCTGACTAGTTTAACCGCAGCGGTTGCGGTTGCGGTTGCGGGAGTTTGCGGATGCGGATGGTTGCGGTTTCTAGCGGTTTTAAGAGATTTGTACGACTGGTTCTGCGGTTAGAAATTTGTGCGTTTGCGGAATACTTATGACTGGTTAACTACCAAATGCAGCAGCCGTTAAATAATAAATTAATAATATTTACATTTTATACAATTATAAAAATATCAAAAATAATAATATTATAATAAATATAAAATTTATATTTAGAAAGTTATAGTTTAAATTTTTTTAAAATATAGAAAATATTTTTATTTTAAAGTTTTATAATATTAATTAAAATTTAATTGATATATTTTAGCATTTTTATAATTTCACTTTAATTTTTTTATTGATTTTTTTTATTTTTGTATTTATATTATTTTGGAAAAAAAAAAAATTTATCCTCCCGCAAACGCCCGCAACCGCAAACGCTAGCTGGAACCAGCTTTTGAATTTATGAGGTTCAAAGCGATTTGGAGCGATTTGGAGCGGTTTAGAGCGGTTTGAGCGATTGTTGCAAAACGCCAGCAACCGCTACTAACCGCAAAAGCTGCGTTTGCGGGTGGTAGCGGGAAAACCAGTCATACCCTAAATCAGTAGCAGATACGACAACTCCGCGTTAGTTAGAGTTAGAAAGAAATAATACAATATTATCACAGTAATTATTCCCTAATTAATTTCGATAATCATATGCATTTTTTATTTATTTGGTTAGTTTCTCTCTCTCCTACACTTATCTCTCTTGTATCATTCATTTCTCTCTCTCTCTCTCTCTCGGCGCGATGCAGAGGCTTTCGATAGACTCATCAGCTTCGAAGCTTCATAGCTACGGAGGACGGAAGGACGACACCTATGATCACGATGACTTAAAGCACAAGGAGTCACTCTCCTCTCCACCTCTTTCTCCTCATCGTCCGCTGCAGATTACGACGATGACGAGCTCAAGGACTTTAAGCCGCGACGGTTATCGCTGCAATCGTCGACGCATCAGAACGGAGAGAAGCTTGTTCACTTCATCCCCGTCCTCACTCTTATCTGTTTCATCATCCTCTACCTCTCTTCTCACGCTCCGTCGCAGTCAGGTTCGTTCACCAATTGTAATCCGACGATCTTCAATGTGTTTAATTGTTTTCTGATCGGTTTTTAAAATGATCTCAGATTTAGCTCAGTTTAACGGATTCATGCGTCGTTCAAAGCATCTAGGTATGGACATTGCAGATTCGTTTCCAATCTCTCGTACTTGAAATGTATCTCACTGATTGTTGTTTCCTCCATTAGAATCCGACGAAGATGGCGAAATCTCGAGGTTGATGATCAATGCCGACGCTCTGGCTATCCGTAGTAGCATAAGGAACTTAAAAGAGACGTCGGAATCGCTTCCCCGTCGCCGAACTTCTCACCGGAAAATAGCCGACTTCTAGATTTTTTTTTGCTTCATCGTCTTCCTGTAGAATAATTATCTTCGTCACTTGCATGTTGATTCGTTCGTTCAAACTCAAAAATCGCGAATCGTGTTTCTGTTATATAATTCGAAATTGGCGTCGCCGGTTAACAGTAAAACCGGCCGGCGATGGAATAACCGTCATGCTAGCGTGCGCTGTGTATGGGAGGCGTAGGTTAGAGTGTGCCTAGGAGTAGTTATGCTATCCAGCTGGAGTGTTGGACCGTACAGAGCCTCGTGCTTAATACATCGGAGTTAGAGCTACCAATCTCCTCTGAACAACAATAATAGTATAAATAGTAGTATTTTCTCACATTATCCATGGACATTATCTATGTATCAAATTTTATAGCTTAAGCTTTGGTCACGTTTGTTACTTTAAAAATAAAAAATCCAAAATGTTGATAACCTAGTAATAAGAGAACATGATTGGTTACCGAAATTTCAAAATTAGCTTAAAATCTGTGAGAGATTATAAATCTAAAGTTCAAAACGGTTAATAAAAAAAAAAATCTTTAACTCATATTCTCTAAAATCATAACCAATCATACTGAAACGAAATCTTAGATTCTTGAAGATAAGTAATCACCAACGTCTGTTGAAGATATATCCAAACCGATCACATTATTGCTGAACTAAAATCCAAATCAAGTGAAGGAGTCGAACGTAGGCCTGGGCATTCGGGTCGTCGGGTCGGATTCGGGTCGGGTCCTTTCGGGTCCGGATCTTTCGGGTCTAAGAGTTTAGGACCCGATCGGGTAATTTCAAATTTTCGGTTCCGGGTCGGTTCGGGTCGTGCCGGGTCCGGGTCGGGTCGGGTCTTAGATAGTTAGACCCATTCGGATAATTAGAATTTATCGGTTCGGATTCGGTTCAGTTTCGGGTCGGGTTCGGTTCGGGTTCGATCTAAAAAGACCTAAAAATACAAAAAAAATATCTGAAAATATTTATATATCCGAAAATATTCAAAATTTGTGTTTTTATTATATTAAAATGTGTATATATACTAAACTATGCGAAATACAACAACAATTCGTTGTCTCATAGTGGTTGACCCCCATGTTCTCTAGACAAATAACCCGTTTTCAATTCCCCCTCGATGCATTTTATTTAATTTACATTATTAATTCGGGTATCCATCGGGTTTCGGGTTTGGGTCGGGTCGGGTCCAAGACCCGCGGGTCCTCTACAACAAGACCCGATAGGGTAATTTGATCGGGTCGGTTCCTACCCGAACCGGGTTTTTTCGAATCGGTTTCGGGTCGGGTCTTCGGGTCCGGGTAAAATGCCCAGGCCTAGTCGAACGTAAAGCCTAATGCCAAGTATAAAACTTTGTCTACGGTTTCGACATATCAACGTTATCATAAGGGTCCACTTGATGAACATTTTGATTAACTGATCAGAAAAAGAGGCATTTGGTGAGAAACGAAAATAGTGATGCCACGCGGTCTGTCATAATGACGACTGTCACTTTAAGCCCACCACATCATCACCGTGGTCCGTGACGCTCTGCCTGTATACGTGGCAGTTCACTATCGGCTCATTTGGTTAATTACCTTTAACCTTTTCTTTTATCTTGGTGATGGAGTTTCCTCTTATTATTTGTTCTTTCTTCTAAGTGGAGTTTTTTTTTTTTTTTTTTGTAAAATGTTAAATTATTATACCAATTTTCAAGTTTTTGACAGATATTACAAAGAAAACTAGTAGCAGAGATGCATAATTGAAACTAAACACAACAAGGCAATTTACAGCAATACTAACACTCTAAGCAAGGATCCATAGTTGAAAGAAAGAAGTCAGTAGCCAACGAAGCGGGTTCGAACCAGGGAGAAGGAAAGGACCTGACAGACAAAACGGTTGCCACGAGCACCGAGAGAAAGGCGGCTCAAACCTTGATTGCAGCGTTACCTACAGCTTCCGAGAAACCGACGAACACAAACCACTCCAAGAATTACAAACACTGACTTACAAACCAACTCAAAGTCGACATACTCCGGCGGCACGAGATAGCAGGGCCACCCGACGATGCCGTCGTGCGGTTAAAGACTCGGAGATTGCCGCCTCCTAACCTTGTCACCGGGACCGTATACACCCATTGAACCGAGAGCCTATATAGAGCAAGCGGACCGGATAGCACCACCACCTCCGGAGCAACCTCAAGCGAGAGAGAGATAAGACTGATTGCCTAACTGGAAATGAGCTTCCTTCACACCAACCACATCGCCTCACCCGCAGAGAGAAGATCGCTGGAAAAAAAAACCCAAAGGAGACAGTAGGCGACGGAGAACGCCACCTCGTCGGAACCCACAACTCTGAGGCGAGCGACCACCAGCACACATCCCGACAGACGTGACTACAAGCAACTCACTGTCATGCGCTGCCACCGGAACCACCGCAGAAAGGGTAAAACCCATCCGTTGACGACTTCACGCGCTACCACCGAAGACCACCGGTGGAACATAGCCTAGGAAAGTGACCCGTGTTGGTTACAACCCGGATCTGAGACTTAGAAAGCCTCCCGACGCTTCACGCACCACCTACTCGAGAAAACTCGCCGAGATCCGCAAAATCACCGAACAGAGACACCATAGTAAACTGGAGAAAAATCACGGCAAGAGGCAGAAACCGTCCTCTAGCAACACCATCAAGCCGCAAGAGCCCTAGATCTATGCCGGTACCGCCGGATCTGAAACAAAAAAGAACCCAACGAGTTTCACCTCCGCCGCACAGAAAGAAAGGTACGAAGAGACACAAGAGATACAGAAGGGAAAAGCTTGTAAAGGAGAAAGGGGCTCCGGCGACCGCAAAAGGACTGCGGAGGCGGCCGCCGGAGCAGGGTACACCTAGGGTTTTCGAATTAAGTTTAGAGAGAAAGAGGAGTAATTAATTTTTTTAGAGAGAGAGAGTTTTCGAGTTCGGCTTTTTCAAAGTGGAGTTAATAACTTAAACCATAAGTTTGTACATAGAGTCTACTTTGTCATAGGATTCGCTTTCTTATAGATATTAAATATGTAATTAGTAACTTTATCCAGGATATCGCATCAACCTGATACAAATGACATTGATGTTTCTTTTGACTAACTTCTAAAAAGATTCCTTTTGGAGTTGGTTTGTCTGAGCTAACACCAATGACATAGTAGTTCACATGATGATAGACGTTTTCAACTTATGGTTTGGAAAGTCTGAGATAATTTCCCAATACAATGTGTCTAAGTACTGACAATGTTTCTACTTTCTAGTGAATATAACAAGGACTATAAAAGGAAAACAATGAAATCAAGGAAGTACTCGTTGGAAGATATAAAACCAAGATACTAACCCAAGACTGTTTGAGATATCTTGATACATATGAAGTAAGCAAAGGACAAAGCCAAATAAATACAAATCAAACTATCAAAGCAAGTAAAAGTAATTTTATCGACAAAATAAAAAGTTGATTAGTAATAGCAAAAGGAAAAAAAAACAAGCAAATGAAGAAAAAAAACAAGTAGAAAAACAAATTGTGAAATTGTTTTAGAGGTCCACGTGGCACTTGGTAGGATGAAACTGCAACCCTCCGGCAGACCCAGAGGAACTCAAAGGAACCTTGAGATGACACTTAATCTTGGGCTTAAAAGCCCACGAGTTCAAAAACCCAAACTTAAACCTGATCTTAAACCTCAGCTTCACGTCGATCCTGTAAACCCCAGACTTCCTATCCTCCCTGAGATCCTTCCGGCCACCGGAACCCAGCAAAACCAAACTCTCTCCGTTCAACTCCGTCCCAAACTCCGTCGTACTCTTACGTCCCTGATAAAACGACTTCATATCCACCTCAGCGAAACGCTGGTCACCGTAATAACCCCTCGCCTCTAACCGATCGTAATGTATCCCGAGACGTTGATTAGGGTTACGAACCGAGAAACTCAACGAGAGGTTGTAATGTAGTCTATTGCTCTGTGGTTTGAGATCGAATCTCGTTAAATTAGCTTCCGTGACTTGGAACTTCACGACGTTGGGTCGGAGTATGAACCAGAGGATCAAAGCGACGACTCCGAGGCAAACAGCTATACCGATGAGGATGTTGCAGACGATGCTTAAGATGCAACCGCCGCAGCAACCGAGGCAGTTTAAGAAGCAGCGACAGATGCTGCAACCTACTTCGCCGCCGCGGCGTCGGCCATGGCTGTGGTAGGTTTGTGCAGGAGGATAGATCGGAGGTCCGTATCCACCCGCCATGGTTTCAGAGGGAATCTAAAAGAGTATAACGTGAGGTAGGTTTTTTTTTTGTTGAGTCTTCTTGATCAACAAGGCAACGGGTTATGTTGATGTATGTGCTAAATAATGTTTTCTAATCTCCATATATATATTGGGATTAATCCTTGTTCGTTTAGGAATCTGAACTCGTTGAAGAGGCGGTTGATATTTGACATTATCATGTAATTATAAAAAGTAATAATAATGTGAAGCTTAAAAATTAGAAAATGCAAACTGAAACATCTGATGCTCAAAATAACGAAAGCAAACTGATACATAAGCAAGCACTTTTCATTCATTCATTGTACCGGTTTTGGAATATTTGTAATTCGCCCTACAATTATTTGTCTATATAAGTTTGAGCTACTATTCATTTATATATTTATCCAAGCTTTGGCCAAAAAAAAAAAATTATCCAAGCTACACTATATAAAAGTTGTAGATAGTCGACAAAAAAAAGTTGTAGATAAAAATAAATACTACTCCTTCAGTTTCTTAATGTTACATATTCTAACTTTTTCACATATTTTAATAAAACATATTAAATTTGTATAATTTTTTGTGTTTATATTTGTTCCATAATTTTAAGCCAACAAAAATTTAGTAAATGCAATTAAGTTTTTTGAAATTTGAAATTAGTTAATAAAATATGTCTTGAAAATATGAAAAATAGATCATTTTTAGAATATGTAATATTAAGAAACAGACGGAGACGGAGTAGTAATTACTAAAAATACCGCTGTACAAAAGTTAAATTTCATATTTCAGCTATTTACTTAATTAACCATATTAAAATACGTGTGAATCACATGAAGTATAATATCTTCGAGGATATGGCAGCAGCTGCGACTCTGAGATTAACGATTCCTTTAGCATTCTACGGTCACCCTCTAACCTCTTCCCTACGGTTCCCAGCAAGCAAATCAATCGGCAACGAGACATCATCCTTTAGAACGGTGAAAATGGCAGCTACTGTTGGGTCCGACCCTGAAACGACGTCGTCTACTTCCAGAGTCATCGATTCCCATCTCCACATCTGGGCTTCTCCTCAAGAGGTCGTGCTCTCCCACTTTCTTAACTCGAATCCATTCTA
Organism: Brassica napus; assembly: GCF_020379485.1. Lineage (NCBI taxonomy): Eukaryota > Viridiplantae > Streptophyta > Magnoliopsida > Brassicales > Brassicaceae > Brassica > Brassica napus. Next base: position 5,115,970 of record NC_063438.1, read on the forward strand.
CTGAATCACTAATCTGATGGATCATCAAATATGTATGTTTCAGGCCGTGACTTATCCTTATTTTCCAGGCCAAGAACCTACATTGACTGGTGATGTCGAGTTCTTGCTCAAGGTTCTAAGCTCAGCTCAACTCATACTCTCATGGGTTTTAAGAAATTCTGGGAAAGGTATCATCTTTGACGCCATTCCTCTGTTTTGTTGACTTAGAACATGGGAGATGCAAGAGTAGATGGAGCTCTTATTGTGCAACCCATCAATCACAAGTTTGATCACTCTTTAGTTACAAGGTCTCTTCCTTTTTCCTTTATTCCTGAATTGATCATATTGTAGTTCCAAAACTTGTGAATCAATATGCTTCTCTCATTTCGTTTTACTTATGGTGGATCTGTCTCGCTGCCTTTTTTTTGTCGTTAGATGACCATGGCATGCAATAATGCATTGTTGGGGTTGAAGATTGTTCTTGGTTCTCTGTGAAAAATAAAATCAAGAGTTTTTTTTACTGATTCTCCAATCACAGTAGACCTTTGTTTGTTTGTTTGTTTGTTTGTTTGTGATGTCAGCTTCTTTTTCATGATGATTTTGTTTTCTCATTGACAGTGTTCTGAAGAAGTACCCGTCGAAGTTTGTCGGATGCTGCCTTGCAAATCCTGCAGAAGATGGCAGTGGAATTAAGGAGCTTGAGAGTCTTGTTCTAGAGGTCTTTCCTTCAGCTCTTTCTCAAAGTATCTTAAAAAGTAACAGATATATGCATCACATTGCTCTGAGTTTTTAGTCTGCTGTTGTAGAGTAACTATCGCGCTGTTCGGTTCAATCCCTATTTGTGGCCGTCGGGTCAGAAGGTACCAACTCTCTAATGATTCCAGTGACTTTGAATCAAGTTTCTATTAAACTCTTTTTTACAACACAGATGACAAATGCTGTTGGAAAAGCTATGTTCTCCAAGGCAGGGGAGCTTGGTGTGCCTGTTGGCTTCATGTGCATGAAGGTCTGGTAGTAACTTTGACCTTTGTGTGCCCCAAAGTTGTGTGGTTTACGCGAAGATCTGTCTTTTGAAGTTTTTGGTTTACTCTATTCAGGGTCTGGATCTGCACATAGCAGAGATTGAGGAACTGTGCACAGAGTTCCCAAATACAACTGTTTTACTAGATCACGCTGGATTCTGCAAAGTACCAGAGTGAGCTCTTCTCTGCTGTTCTGAGAAATTATACAGTCTCATGCTGTTCATAAAGAACATATTACTAATATATTCAGGGTTTCATCAACCTGCAGAAATGGTGAGGCTAAGGATACTTATTCTCAACTCATGGAGCTCTCTAGATTCCCACAGGTGAAGAAATTGAGAAACCTTAGTTTCTAGATTTGCTCACATATCATATGAGTCTGAGGGAAGAGTTTTGAAACAAGCAGGTATATGTGAAATTCAGTGCTCTATTCAGGATATCAAGAACTGGTTTCCCCTATCAGGACCTAACGCCTCTCCTATCTCAAGTTGTATCCAATTTTGGGGCAAATCGTGTCATGTGGGGCAGGTAAACTTTATTTCGTTACACCAAAAGAAAACTTTTATATGACATGATCGAAATATGGATTGGGTGCTTCTCATGTCTGCTGCAGTGACTTCCCATTTGTGGTTCTTGAATGTGGATACAAAGAAGCCAAAGAAGCTGTGACAATTATTGCAAAACAAGCATCCTTGTCAAGTTCTGACATGGACTGGATCATGGGAAAGACGTTGATGCAGCTCTTCCCTGGACAATGGGTTCTTCCTTGAGAGGTTGCATGAGTATGAGCTAATCAAGCAAACAATGGAGTTTATATCATCGAAGACACTAAATGTATACCAATTTAGTAAACAGGCACAAGTTTTCTGTATTGAAAGCCTGACACCTGCTGGTTGATATCATAATGCTTTACTATGAGAGTTATAGAGGACATGGATACTGGCTTCTATGGTACTAGTGCTTTGTTCGACAATGTATTCTACAATGGGTGGAGACGTAAGAGTGTGATATATTAGGATTTGGTCATTTGTGGCGTTGCTGGGATCAAAATTTTTATCATGTTTCAATCACAGAGAACCAACTTTGGTCATCAACTGTGAAAAAGAAAAAAGAATACATGTGGAGAAGGTTTGCCAGACCATATTGACAGAGAGATGGCTTTGAACAGATCAAACTAAGAAGCTCTGAATCTCATCATACTCTCAATGCTCATGAGCTTCTAGGTAATGCATCCCATCACTCCTTTTAAGTACTTAACCAAACCTTCTTCTTCTTTTTTTGAAACACAAGTACTTAACCAAACCAACGCCAGTTTCTAACCATTTAAATGAACTTAACCAAAAGATTTTAGCTTACAGAACACACTTTGGTTCAGATAGTCACTGTCTGAATTCTGATGCTTATAATATTAAATGCTATTAAGATTTTGATTGGTTCTTATTTGTCTACTACTTCCCTCTTCATTTAATCACTCACTCTCTCTCATTGTCTTCCTCTGCCTTTTAAAAGTTAAAAATCGATACTTTGAGCTCCCCTGTTACTAGTTTAGGGTTTCTTGGTCGACGTGATGAGTCATCGCCGAGATTCCACCACCGATGCAGTCCACGTCATACCCACCAACGACCCTCCTCCGGAGAATCCGTTTCCCAGTCCCGTATGGGCCGCCACTGAGGATGATTACAGCCGTCTCTCTGCGGCCAACAACGACGACACAGAGTCGCCCTGCAAGAAGTCACGCGGCCCTCCCTCTCCCTCCTCCTCCTCCTCCGAGATCGGGAAAGCCTTCTTCAAGACGAAGCTCTGCTGCAACTTCCGCGCAGGAAGCTGTCCGTACGTCGCGAGCACTTGCCATTTCGCTCACAGCGCGGAGGAGCTCCGCCGTCCGACGTCTGCGTACAAGGGAAGGCATTGCAAGAAGTTTTACAGCGGAGAAGGGTGTCCTTACGGAGAGAGCTGTACGTTTCTACACGACGAGGCTTCGAGAAACAGAGAGAGCTTCGCCGTTAGTTTAGGCCATCGTGGTGGAGGCAATGTTATTGCTGCTGCTGCTTCTCCGAATTGGAAGACAAGGATGTGCAACAAGTGGGAGATGAGTGGGTATTGTCCTTTCGGTACTAACTGCCGTTTTGCTCATGGAGCTTCTGGTAAAAGTCTCCACCTTTACAGTCTTACTAGTAACAATGAATGTGTTGTATTCTGTGGTTTTAGATAGATAATGTTTGAACAAGGGCTTGAATATGTTGCAATGTTAAGAGTAAAGTTTATGTCTTTTTATGATGCTGTTTTGTAGAGTTGCATAGATTTGGTGGGGGACTTGTGGAAGAAGAAGAAGGTAAGATCGGAACATCTTCCACTCTTGATACAAAGAAGACAGGACAATATAGTCTTGCTTCTCCTGGAGTCCCGTCCCAACGGGCATCTAATGGAGTCAGAGTTGTAAGGAAATGGAAAGGACCGGATAGAATCAGCCGGGTTTATGGTGATTGGATCGACGATATTGAATAAAGTCTCTGCCTTTTACTACAGTCTGATTAAAAAGATCTTTTTTAGAGTTCTAACTATGTGATGTATTATTAGCGTTGTTGTAGATTGTGACTTTAACAAGACAGAGCTCTTTTTTTTTGTTGTTGTATCATCTGATTCTATTATGCCAAATCCTAATTCAGACCAAAACCGAAGTAAACCGGGGTTATCATTGTTTGTTACCTGTTATTTTTAACATTTTAACCGGTCACAAAAGACTCGCTCAAATTGCTAAGCAAAGCCACTCATGTGTTCTTTTACCATAGCCACTTCCTTCTCCTCACTTCTCTCTACTCACTTAGAAACAAAACTTTCTTTTCTCACAAGCAATTCTCATAACAAAACCTTTTCTTCCTTCCCAAGCTACTGGTGAAAGCCAGGCCGTATCAATCTTGAAATGGCGTCAACAACAACATCAACAACAATACCAGCTACTGAAGTTTTCCCTAGCGTTACCATGCCCATCACGGTAGCCTTAACCTGCGTTCTTCTCTTGGTCCTTGTTTGCGGATTCATCACTCTCTTCTTCTGGAAATGTTTTCTGCACCGGTTGTTCTCAGCTTGGACCCGTCAGAGAACACCCTACGGTGACCTGATCCGCGTCACCACCCCTCCTGAAAACATAGGCCTCGACCCATTCATCATCAAGTCGTTTCCTGTCTTCCTCTATTCATCTTCAACGATGAAAAACCAATGTACGGAATGTGCTATCTGCCTCTCAGAGTTTTCAGATGAAGACACCGTTAGGCTCATAACTGTTTGTCGCCATGGGTTTCATTCAATATGCATTGATCTCTGGTTTGAGTCACACAAGACTTGTCCTGTTTGCCGGTGTGAGCTAGACCCGGGTCTGGTCGGATCTGGAAGCCATGAGTCTTTGCATAGCACAGTTACAATTACTATTCAAGACCTGAACCATGATCAAGAGAATCCTCGTAGCGCTAGCTCAAGCAAACGGCTTACGAGGTTCTCGAGGTCGCATTCTACGGGGCATTTTATGGTGAAGATGACGGATGTTAATGTGAAGATCAAAAGAAGACAATATTACCAAACAGGAGACAGTGTCATGTTAGAGGAGAACGCTCCTAGTACTAGTACTAGTTCAAGTAAAAGGCTTAGGGAAGCGTCGGCTTGGAGATTCTCGAGGTCACATTCTACAGGGCATTTCATGGGTAAGGCGATGTATCTCAATGAACTTACTCGGTATGAAGGTGTAGAATACGGGATGGCTTGGTGATTCCATTTTTGTGATACGTATATCTTAGCAAATAAATTCCATTTTGTGTGTGTTCTTTATAGCAGTAGACATGAAAACTGTAATAAGTTCATTATACTTTTGTGTGTTCTTTATAGCAGTAGACATTTAAAACTGTAATAAAGATCTGTAGTTAGATCTACCTAAGAATAAACTGAGAAAAGATAAGAGTCATTCCATGTGTGTTTCTTGAGAAATATTGTTGTCCTCTATTGTGTCACCATCTTCAGTTTTTGAATAGAAGTATTCTTGTGTTCTGTTGTGTTAGCATCTTCAGTTTCACTGGCACTTATCAAGCTAGACTTTAGACTGATGGGTGTTGTCCAAAAAAAAAAGACTGATGGGTCTGCCCATTCGCTCCTATAGGAGTAGGAAGTTGTAGTGGAGAAAAGAATTATTTATCATCCACCATGAGACTTTTCTGAAAACAAAGAACATAGAAGCTTGTTTCATCATAGTGAGGATGGAGAATCATAGCTATGACAGTTCAACACAACGGTACTTTAAAATGATTTGATATTAACCTATCCACACTTCATCAGAGAAGAATCTAAAGGACTTTGGAACAAGAACACACAAGGTAAGAGACAGAAGAAGAACATTGATAGAACAACAATACAAGAAGAACGAAACAAAAGGATATGTTTTATTTTATGGACCGGTTTGGTTTTCTACGGGAACCAATTGTGAACCGGATCTACCAACTTCGGTTCTGGAAGTTAACTGATGGCACGAGGAATTAACCCCATTTAGTTTGTTTATGGTAGTTGTACCAATATAATTCCACATTCTACAGAGGACCCTTCCACATACTGTAGTCGAATAAATAAAAGTCAAAAACAAAATTAAAAGCTTCCCATTAACTATTCAAATTCTATTAGAATCAAGTTTAGTCAATACAAAATCTGGTAATTCCAATTAACAACAGTATGATTTTCGGATTGATTCCTAAAGTTGTTCAAAGAAAGTTCAGCCAGACAACCAAGTTGCTTTGGTCTAGTGGTATAGGAGCTCCAGCTGGAGTGCCCGCCCCTGGGTTCGAGCCTTGGCCACTGCGGAAATTTACATATGGGCTGCAGCATCCGAGACCGAAGACCGTTACACGGTGAGCCACATGGTGACGCCCTGGCAGCGTCCTTGCTCACTTCGGTCTCTAGTCTGGACCACCTCGGTGGGGCCAGGATACTCGGTTAGCAAAAAAAGTTCAGCCAGACGTCCTCAATCCCATTTGCATGTGTGATGCATGTAATAAACGACGTCGTTTTAGTACCAACTTGTACTACTCACCAACCAAACCATTTCCTATTTATTCTTTTCTTCATTAAAAAATAAAAATCCAAACTCCAGAAAGATTCTCTCACAAAACTCTCGGAGAAGAAGAAGAAGAAGGTCTTCACTCGGGAGTTTAATACTCTGCTTGGAGCCAGAGAGGTTGTTTGAAGTGACATATGGCGTCGCTGGCTTTGTCTTTTCCTCCCGCCGCCGCTAAAACGCCGTCGTATTTGTCCTCGTCGTCTTCGACTGTCTTCTCCTCTTCTCTCTCGTTCACTACCTCCCAGTCTCACTCCCGAAACTCTGTATTCGCTTCTATTGTAAGCTCCATAACTCATCCGTGTGGCTGTCCATTTTTTCCTTCTCTCCATAGTAGAATCGAAATGTTGTTGTTGATTCTTCTTCTTCTTTATTGAGATTCGTTTGATTTAGTTGAGCCTTATTACCAATTTTGTCTAGTTTAAATTTCTGTTATTTTGATACAAAGGTTGTCTCTTTCTTCAGGTCTTTGCCTATGGAGTCTATTACCAATCTTGTCTAGTTTGAATTTTGATATTTTGACACAAAGGTTGTCTCTTTTCGTCAGATTATGTTTCTCGAGGTCGTTGCTTTGACCAATAGCGTCTATTACTCATCTTGTCTAGTTTGAATTTCTGTTTTTTTTTTATTGACACAAAGGTTGTCTCTTTCTTTAGATTCTGTTTGTTTAAAGGTTTTTGCTTTTGCCTGTGAAGCCTATTACATGTCTTGTCTAGTTTGAATTTCTGTTATTTTGATACAAAGTTTGTCTCTTTCGTCAGATTCTGTTTCTTAAGGTTTTTGCCTTTGCCAATGGCATCTAGATAAGTGAATGAGTTCGTTTGATTTTGTGTCTGAATTTGTTTTTGTTTGTTTGTTTCTTTGCTGGTAGAAATGCGATCTTGGGAATGGGAACCCAAGCATCCCAATCATCAACGAGAGGACACTCCCAAAGTTCTTAGAATCCGCACGGATGGAGAAATCAGCCAACAGAAGCAACAACAACACCAGGCTCAAGCTATTCTCCGGCACCGCGAATCCAGCGCTCTCTCAAGAGATCGCTTGGTACATGGGCTTGGACCTCGGCAAGATCAAGATCAAGAGGTTCGCTGACGGAGAGATCTACGTTCAGCTGGAAGAGAGCGTTAGAGGGTGCGACGTCTACTTGGTGCAACCTACTTGCACTCCGACTAATGAGAATCTCATGGAGCTTTTGATCATGGTTGACGCTTGTAGAAGAGCGTCTGCCAAGAAAGTTACGGCTGTGATTCCCTATTTTGGATATGCAAGAGCTGACAGGAAGGTGAGTAGATGGTTCTTGACAATATCTTTGCTTGATAAAAGCCATCTTCTTATGTTTTGTTTGTTGGTTGCAGACACAAGGGCGTGAATCGATTGCTGCTAAATTGGTTGCTAACCTTATTACGGAAGCTGGTGCAGATCGAGTGCTTGCTTGTGATCTTCATTCAGGACAGTCTATGGGTTATTTCGACATTCCGGTGGATCATGTGTACTGCCAGGTACATCTATAACGCCGTGTTCTTTGATAGCTATGGGCCAATGTTCAAGAAATCGATAGGTGGTGGTTAGGCACCTTATAGAGGACTAATGTTTAGTCGAACGCCTAGACTGATTTTTTTAATGCCTAGATCGATTTTTTCTTTAAAATCGGTTTGAAAAAATCGTTTTGAAAAAATCGTTTTGTTCAGACTCGATTTGCCGACTAGGCGGCCGAATTATAGAGGACTAATGTTTAGGCAGACAACTAGACCGATTTTTTGGACGCCTAGATAAAAAAAAATATTTTTAAATCGGTTTGAAAAAATTGGTTTAAAAAAATTGTTTAGTTCGGATAGAACACTGGCTATGACCTCTTCTCTGTTATGTAGTGTGTTTGTAAGATACCTTTTAACCCATTAATTATTTATGTATTTAATTTTTTTACAGCCGGTGATACTAGATTATCTTGCTAGCAAGTCAATTGCGGCAGAGGATTTGGTTGTGGTTTCTCCTGATGTTGGTGGAGTAGCCAGAGCACGCGCTTTTGCTAAGAAGTTATCAGATGCGCCACTTGCCATTGTTGATAAAAGGCGTTCAGGACACAATGTTGCTGAGGTAATAATATAATAATACCTCTTCTCTTTCAAACTCAGAGCTTGTTGTCTCAACAACACATGTTTTACTTCCTTTCAGGTGATGAACCTAATTGGTGATGTAAAAGGGAAGGTGGCAGTAATGGTTGATGACATGATTGACACCGCTGGTTAGTAGAGTTTGTCTTTAATCATATTATTGTGAGAAACATGCTAAAGACATGTTCTCTTTTCTTTTTTTCAGGAACCATTGTGAAAGGAGCAGCTTTGTTACACCAAGAAGGTGCTAGGGAGGTATATGCGTGCTGCACTCATGCAGTTTTCAGGTAACCTGTTAAACATTTTTTTTTTGTTTCTTGGATTGTCTTAAAATCATTACTTTTCTGAAGCATTTTTTGTTTGTTTGTAATGAATCAAATGGAATTAGCCCGCCTGCGATAGAGAGATTATCAGGAGGTTTGCTTCAAGAAGTGATAGTGACGAATACTTTGCCAGTAGCTGAGAAGAATTACTTCCCGCAGTTGACAATTTTGTCGGTGGCTAATCTTCTTGGTGAGACGATTTGGCGTGTCCATGATGATAGCTCCGTCAGTAGCATTTTCCTCTGACCTTCCTCATCTCATATGTCTCATTTGCATCATTTGAATGTTTTTTTTTTCTTGCTTTTGTTAGTCGGTTTAAGGATCGGTTTAGAATCCGGTTTACCAAGTTTTCTTGCTTTTCTCTCTCTTTATAGTTTAGACTTTTCTTGTTTGGTAAACATGATCTACTTGTTGATCTTGAGCCGATTTTCAGTTATGGTATACACAAGATTATAAGTTGATTCATCGTCTCGATAAGTCATGACCTTTCATCTACATGGCGCAAATGGACTCAAAAGCTCGTTTAATAGTTTGAAAATTAGCTGTGTTTATATCAAGGACCTGGTGGGAAAACAATTTTAATCGTACTTTTCTCCCTTCCGAGGCACTAAACACGAACATTTTTACAATGTGTTATTAAGAAAGATAGAGAAATCAAAAGACTTATTCCTATCCAACTTCGTTTAAAAAAAAGACTGGTCAGTTCTATTCATTTCCAACGTCTTCAACAGTTTGGAATTTTTTAAAAAAAAAATGTAAATACTTTCTTGCAGTCACGTACTTTGTATACAATAGCCAAAATGTAACAATGCGTCTTAGGCATTAGTCCATCGAGATGGTTAATGGTCTTTAAGTGAAAAAAGAACTGGGGTAGTAGTAATGACCTGTCTAAGCTTAAGGACATTGATCCTTTCTATTCAGGTCTTGGTGAAAAAGATACTGTTGAACTTTCTTTTTCCATTCCTAGTCGTCTATTGAATTATTATTTGTCTGCTCGAATATCTACTGATGGCTATGATCCCTATGAATCAGTTTTGTCATGTACTTGAGGTTTGTATTTGTTATGGGTATGATGATGAGGACAGAAGTTGATTTTTCGATAAATGTCTGAAACTAAAACTGAGATAGATATGCATTGAATAGATGGACCCAACGGCTCACATGGATACCAAGGTTTATAGTGTGACATATGCGACTTCTCTACTTATAACTTTCTTAGGGCCGGCTTAAGTAAATGCAGCCATAAATCATAACCCAAGATTATTATTAGTAGATTGATATTTTGTCATGGTTTTCTTTTGAAAGACTAATCTGATTCAAATAATTTTTGTACAAAGTAAATTTGAAGTTGAATTGAGTTTAGAAAGTTCAAAAACATATTTTAATTTTTTGTCGACTGGCGGCTATTTGCTCCGTTATACGTATGATACAATTTTCAAGTACCAAACCTTTGGTACGTTCCATTATCTGAGGTATCAAATAAGATATCCCATTTGGAAAATCATAAGAAAAATAAACAAGTGAGATCTAACATAAATGTCATTTTTGAAAAAGATATTACAATTCTTAGACCAAGTCCACATTTGTCTATTGGCAAGAACAAGACTAAAAGTCAGCAAACACCTACATTACATCCTGAAAAACAAATGACCAAACTACCCACCGTCTACCCCTATATATATAAACCTCACAACCTCTTCCTTATCACTCACAAACATAACCAAATCATGGCTCTCACTAAAATCTCCTTAGTCCTTCTTCTCTGCCTTTTATGTTTATATTCTGAAACCGTCAAGTCTCAGAACTGCGGTTGTGCCTCGGGCGTATGCTGTAGTCAGTACGGTTATTGCGGTAATGGACCAGACTACTGTGGTTCAGGTTGCCGTTCAGGTCCTTGCACTGGCACCCAAGGCGGTAGTCTTGGTAGCATTGTGTCACAAGCTTTCTTTAACAATATTATCAACCGAGCTGATAATGGCTGCGCCGGAAAAAGATTCTACACACGTGATTCTTTCATCAGTGCCGCTAATACGTTCCCCAACTTTGCTAACTCCGTTACTAGGCGTGAAATTGCTACTATGTTTGCTCATTTCACCCAGGAGGTCGGATGTAAGAATTTTGTTACTTTTTTTACCTTCTCTAAAATATATAATTTAACAAAAAATACTGACATAGCAAATGTAATTCTAAAAAATATAGGCATAAAATCGCTTTTATATAATCTATATAATTGGAAATTTACAAATGATACTAGGTAATTACCCGCGCCTTGCGCGGAATGTGATTATTAGTTTCATTATTTTTAATAAAAACATATTAAATCTGTTTAATCTAGATATTGGTTCGATTTTAAATTATTTTTTGGTGTATTCTGTTAGAATGTTTGATTTTTTAGTTTTTCGGTAAAAACAAAAAATTATTATTATTTATTTATTTTTATGTTATAAATTTTAGATAATCGTCATGTCGAATCAATGGTTTCATATAATAGTTTGTAAACGGATAATAGTTCAAGAAAAAGAAAAAAAATTTATTAAGACTAATCATTTCACTACAATTTGGTCGGTAGTGAAAGAAGCATTAAGAAAAAAAATATTTCAACTTCCAAAAAAAAAAATAGATACTTCAGTAATGGTAAATACTCATAAAGTGCTCACATCAAGGTGCTCATGTATGTGTATGTAAAAGTATATAAAAATAAATGACAAATATATAAAGATATTGTTAATTAATTAAATGACATTTTTGTTCTAAATAATACATGAAAGATAAAATTAAAATTAATTAAAAATTAAAAAGGCCTTGACATTAATGAATTTTTTTCATATAAAAAATCAACTGTATCTGTAAATAGAGGTGGGCACAGATCGAATATCCGAGTATTTAGAGGCATTCATGTCGATTCAATCTTTAGCCACTTGGATAGTCGGTGACTATGATATCCGAAATGATTTAGAATTTTAAAGAATATCCGATTTGATCCTTAAATAAAATATTAAAAATAATTGAAAAATTTAATAATAACGCTTTATTACAAAAAAAATATTATTTACTTTTTAAATTTTAATACCTAATAAAATAAATTTAATTCATTAAAATATTGTAAAACTTATATAAACTATAATATATATAACATATATATATAATTATGTACATATATGTATATATATGCATATAAAAGATCGAATTTGATAATCACTCCTAAAAATATTGGTATTGTGATTTGCATTTTTTTAATTGTATTTTAGTTTTTGATTTACTTCGTAGAGTTACGGATATCCATATTTTTTGGTTCAATTCAAAACGGATAACGAATTGAATCAAAACTTATAAATATTTTGCCTAACTTTACCGGTAAACAATAAAAATAATATATATATATATATATAGTTTAGCTTTTGATTCGTTATTTTTTTTATTCGAACCGAAAAATCCAAAGTTTTATTGGAACCATACATATAAGTTTTATATTACAAAAAATACAAAGTATATAGTGTGAACACATTTATGAATATAGTGTGAACGCGTTAGCATATTTATTATCAAATCATTGTGAGTTTGTCACATGTCTATTATAGTGTGAATGCATTTATTACAATGCTTCTCCTTTAATATATAAGATATATATATATATATATATATATATATATATATATATATATATGGCTACAATACTATATGCGCCTGAGTGTTTTAAAACAATCACGTAATAAAATACGACTAAACCTTTCGATAAAATTATATAAATAGAAATTGAACATTTGACTTTATCTCAATTAATTGAGAGCTGTTTCTATAACATTTTGTTTAATGTGTCCATCTCCATATCGTATAGATTTCTGCTACATTGAAGAGATAAACGGAGCGTCAAGAAACTATTGCGACGACAGGAATTACCCACAATACCCATGTGCACCAGGCAAAACCTACTACGGTCGTGGTCCGATTCAGTTATCATGGAACTACAATTACGCACAGTGTGGTCAGAGTCTCGGTCTCGATCTTCTACGTCAGCCAGAGACAGTAAGCAGCAATCCAACTATAGCTTTCAGGACAGCTTTGTGGTTTTGGGTGAATAACGTAAGGCCGGTACTGAACCAAGGATTTGGAGCCACCATTAGGGCCATCAATGGAGACTTAGAGTGTAATGGTAAGAGTCCAGATAAGGTTAATGCAAGGATTAGGTACTACAGAGATTATTGTGGGCAGCTTGGTGTGGACCCTGGTCCTAACCTTAGCTGCTAGAAAAGCTCTGTAATGACTATTGATGGACGCTACTAAAATAAATAAATGAGATGATCATCATAAAATTAAATCTCATGCATGGACTTTGTGTTGGGTTTCAATGTTTCCTGCTCCACAAGCAAAAAAAAAAAAGTTGTAATCTTATACAATAAAGGAGATTTGTCTCTCTCCTTAGGCTATCCACATCACCAAAGAGGATGGGGCATTTTGTGACAGCCGTCCTTATCTATTTTTATTTGTTTTGATGTTTAAACGATGAATATTTTTGCTGGGCTATTATTCTTTTAGGCCCAATTGTTGTTACGTTTTAGCATCAATCTTCCTCACGTTCTCAAGCAATCGGACTCTTCCTCTTCCAAAAACCAACGTAAGCTCCAACTATAAATCTCCAATCTCCAAGGGATGAACAGCACAATTTGAGAAGAAAAGTCTCTACTAATTACCAAAACCGAGAATGGTTAATTCCTTCATCTTTCTTGCGGATTTGAAAACAGGGACCAATCTCCAAGGTCTCTGTTCACCCTCACCATCACTGTCAACTTTGGTAATCATCTCCTTGCTATTTTCGATTTCAAAATTTTTGGGTTTTGGTCTCTGTTTGTTTCGTGGGATAGTGTTGGACGATCCAAAGATTTATCTTTTGGTTTTAACACATTCTGATTATAATTTTATGTGCAGGAAGATGACAGGCTTTAGAGTATGTGATCAGTGATGCTACTGAGCCAAACCTGTTTTTCTTTCATAAGCAAAAGATATATTGTTCCGACAAGGCTAACGTATAATATCTTGGACGGTACTATAAATCAAACTCCACAGCTCTGTAGTGTATTTGCAGCTCGAGTTGTATGTTTCTTTATCCTTTCTATTTATGTTCATGTGTTGCTTAGGGGAAGAGACTAAGTGAAAGTTGTCTGATTTTTGGTTGCGTCTAAAGTGTTTTTGTTTTCTTGTCTTTCTCTTTTAGGGTCTGGCTGTTTTTAATATTTTGAAGGCTTTTCTGCTGCTGCATCGAAGTTGGAGACCATTAGGCAGGGTAAAATTTTGTTTTCTTCAATAAGTTGGTTCTGTCACAGTTTCATGTGATGTAAATCTTTTATGCTACTAGGAGTCAGTTTCAAAGTTTGTTGCGAGCGACTAGATATGTCAATAAGACTGGACTGAGAGGTATATGTGCTTTGTATGAACTGCTTTGTATGTCCATGTGATCAAGGTTAGTCTTTCTTCTTCTTTTTTTTAGAAACACAGTCTTTCTTCTTCTCTAAGAAAGCATACTAGGTTGAATTTATCAAGTACTTGTGTATAGGGATGTTAACATGGGTAGTTACCCATGGGTTTACCCAAACCCACTAATAATGGGCTGGGTTTTTACCCATCTAAAATTAATTGGGTCAACCATGGGTATTAATTTTAAAACCCATATTTATGTTGGGTAAATACAAAAGGATAATGGTGTACCCATGGGTTTTCAATTATATATATAGATTTTTACTATTTTAATTAAATTATATAAAAATTGCAAAAACGTTTTTTTCCGTCAGAACCAAAAAATGATTTTTTTCCGCAAAAACCCTACCTAAAACTAATATTTCTCACAGAAACCAAAAACGAGTTTTCCCGCCGAAACCGAAAAATCGAGTTTTTCTACCGAAACCACAAAACTTGTTTTTCCGCCAAAACCATAAAACTAAGTTTCCCGCCAAAACCGCAAAACTGAGTTTTCTCACCAAAACTGCAAAACTGAGTTTTCCCGTTAAAACCGTAAAATCGAGTTTTCCGACTGAAAGCCCCAAAATCGAGTTTTTCCGCCAAAACCGCAAAAGGTGTTTTCCCGCCAATGCCGTAAAACTCAATTTTCCCGCCAAAACCGCAAAAACCGAGTTTTCCCGCCAAAACCGCAAAAAATGAGTTTTCCCGCCAAAACCGCAAATGAGTTTTTCCGCCAAAACCGCAAAAAATGAGTTTTCCCGCCAAAACCGTAAAACTGAGTTTTTCCGCCAAAACCGAAAATTGAGTTTTCCCGCCAAAGATGAGAAACCGAGTTTTTCCCCCAAAACCGCAAAACCGAGTTTTCCCGCCAAAATCGAAAAATCGAGTTTTCCCGCAAAAATCGAAAAATCGAGTTTTCCCGTCAAAGCCGAAAACCGAGTTTTTTCCCAAAACCGTAAAAACGAGTTTTCCATCAAAATCAAAAACGAGTTTTTCCGCCAAAACCGCAAAAGCGAGGTTTCCTGCCAAAACTGCTAAACTTCAGAATAAATAAGATAATACTTTGGGTACCCACGGGTAAACCTATACCATATTGGGTTTATTTTCTGGGTTTGGATTTCAACCCTGATGTTTCTGGGTTTTTGCAGGTTGGGTATAAACTGGGTTGGGTTATTTGTGGGTTGGGCTGGGCTGGGTTATTTTACCCTACGTTAACATCCCTACTTGTGTATATGTTGTTCTTTGTTGTGATTAACTTCATCGATCTTATGATATGATCTATGGTTTTTAGTTGATGCTAAAAACCAGAACGCGCCTTCTGAGACAAAGCCCCTGATAGTAAACAAGCTTTCACACCACTTCTCTTTCGGTAAGTATCTCTAATAAAAATTATTTATTTTTCCTTAGAGGGGTTTTGTGGGTTGGCTCTGTGACGGGGAATATAGAGAACTTGGTTTGGTTATCTGAATATGAATGACGGTGGGCTTCACACTTCAACCACTTCAGTTAAAACTCCAGTTTTTTAAAATTGTATTTGGTCAACCTATGCGCATGGAGAGAAGTAATCAATTCATTGTCCAAGATTATATTCAAAGGTCATGTCTACTTTGACTCAAGTTTGAGCAAGCTCCGAGAGTTACGATGGAGAGTCCAAGGGGTATCAACGTTGATAACCGCAACAATTTTTTTTTCTTTCTGATATTGACGGTTCTTTGTTTCATCAGTGATCCAGGAAGCTACATTATTCTATGAGACCATTGTCTGTACGTACATACTGTACGGATATGGTGAAGATTAAAGGGTTTAGCTTGGATTCACGTGTCTGTAAGTCATTATTTATTCTATGCACAAACACAGCTCAAGTGTTTGACTCTAATTCTAATGTCTCTACTTCTCTCTCAGGTTCATTAATGGTTAAAGAAGCTGGTTCATTGGTTAATGAAGTTAAATGGAATATTTTCGGTAGTAGTTTTATTGTCTTAGACTCGGGTTTAGGCTCTGAGATGGGTGATCCTTCTCATAGGAATCTAGGAGGAAAATCAGTAAAACCAACTCAAAACTCAATCTCTACCGTAAGTTCAATTTCTTCTTAATTATTCAAGGACTGTTTATAACCTGAGGCTCTTTTCTCTGTGAACAAAAGTCTGGAGCTGTCAACTTGCGGAAAGTCAACAGGGTGCGAGGTCATTGGAGTGCAAGCAAGAGTGACTAAACTTCTTATGCGGTAAAGAAGATTAGCTTATTTATGAAGAAGAGTCAGGTCTTTGTGTTTAGTAAGTTGCATAGTCAGGTGTGGTTTGTATGAAATATCAAGCTTTGAAGGGTGATTTGTTTTTAAAATTTGGTTATTTTGGTTTAGGTCTATTTTTTCATTTGTAATGTGTTTCTGATCATGAACCGGTTTGAGCAAATACTATTTGTCGTCTACGTATGGTAAATATATTCTTACGGGTTCTCTCAGTTTGTAAAGAAAAAAAGTGTGCTTCTGTGTCCATCTAACAACTCAGGAATCAGGATCCAAAACAACTTACATACAACTTACATCAATTGGATGCTTCAGAAACTTCTTTGTACTTTGGAAAAATTGCATAAACTTCACTAATCTCAGCATTTTTATTTTCATATAATGGAGACTATGTGGATTTTTGCATCATATTAAGACACCAACTAATAAAAAGTAAATTCTCTTAAAAAGAGAAAGTTTAACTAATAAAAATATCTTTAAACAATGAAAGTTCTAAATCATAAATGTAAAAAAAACATTAATATGAAGTAATCTCTCATATATAAAAAGGTTTCATTGGAAAGTTTCTTAAGCCATATTAATAAAGATTTAGCACTACCAATAGTAACATTAAGTAAAAAAACACTCTCAATAAAATATGTCAAATAAATATCATAAATGAGTTCAAAATTGTTAAAAGGTGTTAAAAACATATAAAATGGTCTCATTTATTTAGTTTTCTCTGTATTTTTCAAAAAGAGAGTTTCTAGAAAAAAAAGTAAATTCTCTTAAGAGGAGAAAGTTTAACTAATAAAAAAAATATCTTAAAACAATGAAAGTTCTAAATCATAAATGTAAAAAAAATATATGAAGTAATCTCTTATATATAAAAAGGTTTCATTGGAAAGTTTCTTAAGTCATATTAATAAAGATTTAGCACTTTCAATAATAACAGTCAATAAAAAAACACTCTCAGTAAAATATGTCAAATAAATATCATAATTTTTGTATTGCTGAGTTGAATTTGAAAACAATTTGTAGAAAGTAAGTAATATTCATCATTTTGTACATTATATTATAAATGTAAATTATTATTAATTAAAACATCCACATGCTTTTTGTTATGCAAAGATTTATCGCACCTAATCGTGTACGTCATTATGAAACTTTTCTCAAGCAGCTTCACCTCTATAGCCTCACCAACTTCTTCGCGAAGAAGAACGTAGGTCACCTACCAAAAATACACGAGTTGCTTAGTTGATTCAAAATAGAGACGGAGACAAAGTATTTAACGAATACATCCATAGTGGAACCCCAATTTGGTGCTTTAAGAGAATAATCACAAACAAACACATACATTTACGTGCTTTATTTTGGAACACCAACTTTATTTTATATTTTAAATTAAATTATATTTACTTTGGTGTAATTATCAACTATTTATTCTATTGTTATTTTATTAATCTATAAAACCAACTTATACTATTTTTCTTTGACCTAACCAAATACAAAACAAAGTAATACAATACAATCACCAACCACTATCAAATGGATAAAAAATCAATTATCAACTCATCAGAAAACAAAACATACAAATCCGGCGCTAAAAAGGTTTCATTGGAAAGTTTCTTAAGTCATATTAATAAAGATTTAGCACTTTCAATAATAACAGTCAATAAAAAAACACTCTCAGTAAAATATGTCAAATAAATATCATAATTTTTGTATTGCTGAGTTGAATTTGAAAACAATTTGTAGAAAGTAAGTAATATTCATCATTTTGTACATTATATTATAAATGTAAATTATTATTAATTAAAACATCCACATGCTTTTTGTTATGCAAAGATTTATCGCACCTAATCGTGTACGTCATTATGAAACTTTTCTCAAGCAGCTTCACCTCTATAGCCTCACCAACTTCTTCGCGAAGAAGAACGTAGGTCACCTACCAAAAATACACGAGTTGCTTAGTTGATTCAAAATAGAGACGGAGACAAAGTATTTAACGAATACATCCATAGTGGAACCCCAATTTGGTGCTTTAAGAGAATAACTAGATTTTGACCCGCGCTTTAAAAGCGCGGGATACTTTTTATTTAATTTTTTAATAGAAATTTTAACTTCAAATATATATATGTATATATATATATATATATGAACTTATCAATTTAAAGTGTATTAAAATGTTGGGCATTTACCTATATCCGAATCTGAACCTGAGCCCGGTCGGAAAAGCCCTAACTAAAATTCGAATCGAAGTAGCAAAATATCCGCGGATATTGAATTAAAAGAGATTGAATATCCAAACCGAACAGGTAATATCCAAGTTCAAACGCATTTTCGAAAATAACAGAGCATATGTATATTTAACCTTGTATTTTTAGTTTACTTCTCTTATTTTATTCAAAAAATTTATATTAATTATGTAAATGGGTAAAAATCATATAATATACATATAATTGCGGACAAAGTGATTTGCTATTCATTTAAAATGCATGTTAAGCTTCTTGTTTCATTCATTAACAAAAGTTGAATTCAAATTATCAAAAAAAAAACTAAATTAGTATTTTTCTATTTTCAAAATTTTGTTGCCAAACTTGATAAACGTTCAACCTATTAAAATTTTAAATAATCAGCTAAGTTACCTGTAATTTTTTAAGTATAAGCAGTAAGAGTGATGAATAATTTGATTATTTTTTTCAAAATCTAAAATATTCAGAACCCAATCCAAAATAACTGAACCCACTAAAAATACCCGAACCAATATCTAAAAATACCTAAACGGATTCTAAACGCCTATACCGAAGTACCCCAAAATCCAAAATATTCAATCAGAACTCGAACAGGTATCCAAACGCCCATGCCTAAAAACATTATGGTCCTCCATATACTATTTTAATTAAAATAATTGAAATTATTTAAAATTTTAATTTAATTTTTTATAACTTTCAAGTTTAACTTTTTAACTTAAATTTATGAATAAATATGCAATTTTATTTTGTGATGTATATCGTTTATGTTTGTGGAAAATAATTTTAAATATAACTGCCAAACTGTATTTATATTTCTAGGTCTTAGCCCGTATGACTGAAACCGTTATAATATTCTTTTTAAATATATATATATATATATTTGATACTATTAAATTAATTTATATTTTTAATATTATAAAACTGAATATGATGATATATTTCCACCTTTGATTTGATATGCTCTATTTTATAATAAATTTATTATAAATTTGATTTGATATGTTTGTTTAGCATATTTGTATTTGATTAATATTTTGTTTCTTATTTAATATAATAATTATAAAATATGCATGCAGATTTGTATGTAGTGGTGATAACTTTCAAAAATTTAATCCAAGAGATCCTACTTGTCTAGCTATGGCGGTGACGTGATTCGATTATAAAATGCAAATCTGCATGCATGTTTTATGTGTTTTAAAATATTTGTAACATAATGACATGTTTGATCATATTAATTTTGTATGTTCTTAAATAACATGAATTTTGGAGATGAAATTTTCGAAAATGAGATATTTTTATTCATAGAAAACTAATTTAAAAATGTTATTAATAATTTTTACTTCTATAAATTAAAGCTTATAACTTTAAGAAACTATTAAATTTATAATATATTAGTCTTATTTTTCATTAAAAATATATGTTCATATATCATTATTATTCATTACCTAATAAATACTAATATCATTATATATCTTATATTAACTAATAACTTTTTTAATTTAATGAGATTAAATTGCTTATAATGTGCTGTTATCGGATGCTATTAATACCCACTTTTCAGAAGAAAAAAAAGTCAAAAAATTGGTTATAATGTATTTTTATAATTTGCGGTTTGATCAAATGATTATCTTATGAGTAATGGGGGCAGTGAAATGTTATCTAGTAATTTTGTTTTCTTCTTAACCCATTTGTATTTTTTTTTACGTCAAACGGCTGATATATTACTCAAACTTGAAGTGGTCTAGGGAATCAGATCGGAATAGAAAAACCAATTATTTTAGATTATTACAAAATTTATGGATTCAATTAATTCTGGGCCATAAAATCTTTCGAAATATTTCAAAATGCCTAAAAGGTCTAATAATAAAAACTTCTGAAAGTTAGTGTCTCGGATTTTTTTAATATAAATCAGATTTGATAAGGTTAATGCATTTTCATAATCATATCTCATAAATTTAAGATTTGTTAACATATATTTGAACATAGAAAATCCCAAAAACAATTGATAGTTAAGCTTTTACAAACGAATATTTTTGTTTGCAAAATATTTTTTTTGTTTCCTTTTACTATTCACATTTTCTATATAATTATAATTTGAAGGAAATAAATTTACATAATCAGATGTGTTGCGATTTATTGGGATTGTTGTTAAAACTGGTGGAGAAAAATTCTATCACATATTTAATTTCTAAATTATTTCTTTTGTGGATATATTAAGAATATATTCTAAAATAATAACTTATGAACAAATGTGTTAACATAAATATTATAAAAAAATTACACATATATATATATGATGCATATTTTGATGGGGTTGGTATATATTTAATGTTTCAAGAACATTAAATATGGTTTAAGAGGCATTTTACTTACCCAGTTTTAGTGGTTATCGACAATATAAAAAGAGAAATACGGTGAACCTCTAGGTTCACCAACCAATAGTGATTGAGTATTTGAAATTTGATATCTTTTAAAAAAGGTACATTAAGGTTTTGATGTGTTTTCAAAAAGGTACATTAAGGTTTATCTATTCACCAACCATTGAAATTTGATATCTTTTTAATTTATTTAGTTTTGATGTATGATTTAGGGTTTAAAATTTTCCAATGGTTTACGGTTTATCCAAGATTTAAGGTTTATAATTTAGGGTTTGGAGTTTAGAATTTAGGGTATAGGATTTAGTATTTTGCTAACATTTTAACAATATTTATTTATTTATTTTTTTGTAACTATATTTATGTATTTTTATTATTTTATTTTAAAAATTTATATCATATTTGGAAATTCAATTTTATTTCCTTTTTTTAAAAGATATCAAATATCAAATACTCAACCACTATTGGTTGGTGAACCTCTAGGTTCACCTAGGGGGTGAACCCAAGAATTTCTCATATAAAAAACTGAATGGTTTTGATTTTTTTGTAGAAAACTGAATGGTTTTTATTTTATTGTTATGATTCTCGATTTTCAAAGTGATATCTCACTCTGTGGTTCGTATTAACTGTATTCAAAATATGTTCTATGCTATGCAAACTAACTTTAATAAATTGTTATGATACAGATACGCAAAACTAAAGTATAGCTAACCTGTCCGTAATGTACTAACATATACCGTCATATATTATGCAAAAATTTAATCAATGAAATAAATATAACCTGCATCAATTCAACCATCACCATAAGTTCAACATGGTCTTCAACAATGGAATGTCTAATCATTCAACCATCACCATGGAATGTCTAATCATTCAACCATTCAACATATAACGTTCACGTTGTAAACTGATATATATATCGATTTCAATTAGACCAGAATTAGTTAATGATTTATACGGTTCAAATCAAATAAAACAAAAACGTACAAACCAGAAGCAAAGTAATAAACCTCAGTTAAGCGGATTCGTCAGCCGTCTCCTAACACCCATAGCCGCAATCTTTCAAGCTACCTCCCTCCAGCCAGCGTTGTGATTCATTCTCAGCTCGTTCTCAATCGGTCACTCCGGCGGCGATAGCTTACGAAAGCGTTGGGTTGTAGAATCCACCGATCGGAAACCACAACCACGACGGAGCAAGAAACTACCCAACTTCGCAAAACTCTGATTTAGCCTTCTCCTCGACTTCTCGCCGTCCTCAACAGAATCCTCACATGAGAATAAGAAAAATAAGATCAAACCCGCCTCTGCAACATGTCTAACTTCACCTCAACCAATTCACCTCACCTCACCTCACCTCACCATGGTCGTAAAAGAAGAGCAAAGGGAGAGCGAGCGAGCCAAAACACCACACCAAACTCGATCTATGATGGTTAAGATATGCTTTAGTGATTTGATTGAAAAGGATAGAGAAATAAGGTAATATTGTTGGAGAGGAGAACCTTTTTATCGATGAAAGAGAGAGATAATAGGGCAAATATATATTTTGTTGGAATAAAAGGAAAAACATAATTTAACAAAAATCATAGCTTTAAAATATTTCAGTGGCATGGCTCTGTAAATACTGTTGAAACAGGAGGGCACCTCAAAAAAGAGCCTTCTGTTTTAATAGTATTGATCACAAACAAACACATGCATTTACGTGCTTTATTTTGGAGCATCAACTTTATTTTATATTTTAAATTAAATTATATTTACTTTGGTGTAATTATCAACTATTTATTCTATTGTTATTTTTTTAATCTATAAAACCAACTTATACTATTTTTCTTTGACCTAACCAAATACAAAACAAAGTAATACAATACAATCACCAACCACTATCAAATGGATAAAAAATCAATTATCAACTCATCAGAAAACAAAACATACTAACCCGGCGCGTAGCGCCGGAATACCACTAGTAATCTTATAATTTTAAGTTAATAAATGTCTGAGTTGCAAGAGAAAAAAAATCTGATGGAATCATATATAGTTTAGTTATTAAAATGAATTCAATACAAATGGAAGTTTAAAGATTATCCTGGTTTAGGTTATTTCTAACCATGCATCATCAAGTTTTCTAACCATGACTCGAATCAGAAATTAATCAATTATCATAAAATTATCATAAAACCCGGTTAAAGACGAAACTGTCAACAAACAAAGCCCAGACTCAGAGGGTCGGTGGGAATTTATTAATAAGCCCATAAAAGGCCCATTAGGTGTATTAGGGTTTTCCTCTAATCTCGTCTCAACTAATGTATATATACGCTAACATAACTTCTCAAACATATTGTGTTCCGTTTCATTATTTTTGGTACTTATCATCTTGTTTTTTCTGGTTTTAGCTTTCATGGTTTGATATTTTCCGTCCAAGTTTTAAAAATAAAAGCTGTGATGAAAAAAACCGTGTGCCAGAGATGGAGTCTTTGTTCTCTATCGCTGACGGCTAAACACAACCCTCTAAGAAGTTCTGAGCTTTTTCGTTTAGATCTTTTATTATTTTATCAATTTATAAACAGAAAACTGTTTTGAATTTTTTTTTCTGAGTCGAGGTGACGATAGAAATTTCACAGGTCTGTCAATCCCCTGAAAACATTTTTGTGATGTTATTGTGATATCTCGACAGGTTCTGATCGGCTCATAAAAAAAATTGTGTGTTTTAATTGAATCTGGGAGTATGATGAATCCCATTAAACAAATGGGTTATTTGCCACTGATTTTATATTGATGTTTTATTCACCTTGGAGAACTGACTCCCAGATTCAAAGTTTTCAACTTTATATTTTTTCAGTTTCAAAATTGTTTATTTGTAAGGGTTTTATATTGTTTTAACTGGGTATATGATGAAATTATATTTCATGGGTAATTTGCGTCTGAATCTTCTTGATGCTATCTTTATGATTTTCTGATACCCTTATTTGAACCTTTTACAGAAGATCATTTAATTAAATTTTCTGTGAGTTGCAGTTTTAAAAGATTAGTTTATTTGTTTAATAGGAGAGAGCGATGATAATGATGATTATGACAACATAGAACAATCCAACTCTGACAAATTCTGATGAATTTTACATCATGCACTACCATCTGAATCTCGCTCTCCCTATTTGATTTGTTAAAAGCTTATATTCTGTTTATTCGTTTTGGTTAAAAGCTTTTATTCGGATTATTGCAGACTAATTGCTTGTCATGTTTTCAAATTGCTGAAAGTGGAAATCTTTGGATAGTTGACATATTTTCTTTAGTAATCATCAGAATTATCTGCAAGGACAGTTAATGAGTTACTGGAAGTAAGCAGAGGTTTATTAGCTTCCTGAACTAACCGATCCAACCCAAACATAAATTATTTAATCTGCATTCAATAAAGAGGTTCACTAAATCACATAAATCCAATAAAAAGTTTACAAATGTTTGCACTCTAGATTTTGAAGTTCAACTGTTAACATTTCAAATAATGAAATTTGTTTTATTAACATATTAAACATCGAACTTAAAAATAAAATAAATATTTTAATTAATTTAATTAACAAATAAAATAATTAGATAAAAATAAAACTCAGTATAAATTGTAAAAATTGGTACATATTCAGGAAAAATCAATATAAATAAAATTAAAATTTTTAATAAATAATAATAAAATTAAAAAAATTAAATAACAATTCTAGAAATTCAAAAATAAGATTAATTAACTGTAAAAATCAATGAAAATTAGTAAAATAGGAAATTTATAAAAATGTAGAAAACAATTATTTTAATAAAAAAAAAAGCAAAAATTAAAAATGAAAACCCAAACCTATTTGGCTTTTAGGTAGCATATGAACATTTTGGAGCTTAGAGATTTAGACTCAACAAAGCATTTAAAATGTAAAATTTTGTGAACTTTTTTTGCCAGTTTTGCAAAAGAGGATTGAGCTCAAGTACATTTTTTTTATTTTGTTTTCCTGATTTTTTTGTAAATTTCCCATTTTTATGTTTATTTATAGATTTCTACAATTTATAATTTTATTTTTAATTTTAATCGGTTTTCAAAATTTATTCTTATTTTAGTTAGATTTTTGAAATTATAATTTTTTTTATTATTATTTTTGAATATTTAAATATTTAAATTTTATTTTTCTTGATTTTCCTGAATTTTTATCATTTTTTAGAATTTATATTAATTAAAAAATATATATTTTTTTTAAGTAAACTGTCATGTCACCGATTTTACCCGGTACTCCTTCCGTTTCAAATTATTTGTCGTTTTAAATTTATGCACATAGATTAAAAAACATTTAATTTTACATATTTTCAAAGTAGAAGCACTTTTACCAATACACCTAACCATATATCAATTGGTAAAAAATATATAGTAGAAATATTTTCAATAATTTTGTATTGAAAACCGAAAATGACACTTATTTTAAAACAAAAATTTTATTTTAGAATGACAAGTTATTTGAAACAGAAGGAGTAATGAGTAGTAACTGGTCACAGTTTTGACGTGTGAAACAAAGAAAGTTAATTTTGAAGTTTAATACTCCCTCTGTTTTTTAAAGATGAATGTTCTAGGATTTTCACACTTATTAAGAAACCATATTAAAACTTAGTTATTAATGCATAGTTTTTTGTAACTTTATATTTCCTATATTTTTAAACCAATAGGATTAAAAGAAATGTAATTAATATTTTTGAAACACACAATTTTTCATTATTAATTGACAAAATATGCTTTGAAAACATGAAAAATACATCTTTTAGAAACAAAATATTTTCCTAGAACATCCATCTTTAAAAAACAGAGGGAGTATATATTGAAACAAGTTTCATTGCTTAAAGTGTTAATAGTTGAATTTCAAGGTTTAAAGTGCAATTTTTTGTCAAATTCATGGTTTTTTCATGCTACTTTCCCCTTTTAAATTCTTTGAGTGGAGACTAAAATTTTGAATTGAGTAGTAGAGTTGCTGAAAAAATGGATTGATTAGGTGAAATAATGCCATAAATGTAACTAGAAAATAATATTGCCACTTGAGCATGTCCACATGAACTTCTATGTTGTTCGTTTAAGGATCCTTTGATCAATGAAAAATCCGTTAACCAAATAATCTTGGCAAATTTGTAAAATATGCAAGGCCACATGAGTTCCAATATCAATTGGATTGTTTAGTCCTTTTATTCAAATATTAACAAATCTACAACTCTCCCTAATCTCTCCTTCAATACCAGTAAGAACATTGATATTAGCCATTTTCAACATAGATTCCACAAAATCCAGAAAGAAGAGCTCTTGATTCACCGCATATTCCCAAACCTTCCTGAATACCTCTCCTTCATGATCTTCACTAACCAAAACGTTATCCGAAATCAACAACCCTCTTCCCTTCAAAAGATTGATGTAATAATGGTTATCAAAGTAAGCAGGAGTCTGTATATCCAACGGTGACAGTTCGTTGTCTCGGCTAGAGTCTTTGCACTGTGACCGTAGGATTCGCCTGAACGTGCTGTGTCTTTTGAATTCATCGACGTAGAATGTTTGCAACATGTTTGGTTGATTAATGCGTTGCTTGAAGCTCACGCATCTCGCGTTACCTATCGTATGAGCGCCTGAAAGAGCTATGAGGTCTTGAATGTCCAGACCTTGTTGCTTGAAGTTTATGATGAGGCCTTCGAGAGAAGTGTTTGGTGCGGGGATGTATTGGTTTGCGCCGGCGAAGCTGGCCTTGATGGAGTCTCTTCTCCCTAAGTAAACTTCCCACCATGGTCCACCTCTCTAAAAATACACCAATCATTTTCGTTTTCGTTTTAGGGTTTGACCCGTTAGGTTTTCTATTTATCAGAAACACCAGTGAGGAAGAGTAATGGGGAATAGTACCAGGAAGACGGAGTCACGAGCTGCCATGGTGATGATGTCGGAACAAGAGACGGTTAAAGGACAAGCTTCTTCAAGGAGGTACTTTATGTAATCGATAACTTCAAACCCACGCAAAGAGTTCACGTTTGGAGTTGCTTGTTTCTCACTCAATATATCTCCATGTGTATCCAAGAGCACAGACGCATCACAACCCTAAAATAAATCAATCATACGACATGATAAACCAATTTTAGCCTTCTTATACACCTTTGATTATTATTAAAGTAGGTTAAAATCAGAGAGTGATGTCTAACCAAGACAAAGCAGTCGTGGAACTGAAGACGGAGAAGAGAAGCGGCCATGCGAGGATCTTTGAGAACAGCAACCTCAACGTTGTGCTTGACGATTTCTTCTGCTAATGGGCAACTCTCTTTGTAGAAACCTTTCACTAATGCTCCTCCAAAGTCCCCCAAAGCTGTGGTCGTAATGGCAGATACCACGATTAAAGAGACCCATAGCTTCATCTCCATTGGAAAGTTATGTCCTGTGTAATGTGTTTCTCTGTACGTGTGTGTGCATATATGTGTGCTTAGTGTTTTACTTTTCTTTAATATGTTACCTTGTGTCGTTACATGCATTTTCATGCCAACTTTTACCAATTTGGAAGTTACAGTATTGTCAACTAATGTCAAGGTAGATACAACCAATAAAGACCTAACTTGCCTGGTAGGATATAAAAAATAATATAAGATGTTGGTCAAAAAGAGTACGTGAAACTAATCACTTTTTTGAGAATAAAATGACGTTTAAGAAAAAGTAATATGTTGGCGTGACAAATGACAACGTTTGTTGTTTCGAACAAATTAAGTCTCTTATATATGTTAACAAAAAGAATCATAGACTATGGTGTATAAAATATGTTTGTGATATTAAAAACCAACGAACCATACATTCATTGGTGTGTTGGTTATGAAAATATGCATGAGAACTGATATACTTTTAATGATTTTTTTTATAAGGAAATTTGGAACATAGAAGTAGAGATAAACCCTCCTAATTAATGAGCAGCGTCTTCCTCCTCGCAGAACTTGGTGTATTCCTTTGAACCCATCAAAGATTCTAACTCTGAGGGGTTGCTAGGCTTCACTTTGATCATCCATCCATCTTCATAGGGGCTTGAGTTAATCTACACAAAACACAAATGGTAATTAGTTTGCTTTACATGTTGTCATCAACTGAGACGTAACTTACTACTTTCTTTCGTTTTAAATCGTACCAAGCCTGGTGCTTCTGAGAGCTTCTTGTTAACCTCAATGACTTCACCTGAGATGGGAGATAAGATCTCACTTGTCGCTTTCACACTCTCCACTGCTCCAAAGCTTTTCTCTTTGCTCACTGAACCATTTTCCTCTGGCAGTTCTACAAACACCACTTCTCCTAAATGGTCCTGCAACATTTATTGTTATTTCTCCTCTTTTCAGCCAAATCATCTTTACATCATTCCCCAAAGAGATAAACTCTTTTTAAGTTCCTATGTTACCTGAGCATGGTCAGTAATACCAATAGTGGCAACAGAGCCTTCATGTTTAACCCACTCATGTGAATTTGCATACTTCAATCCCTCCAGCACTAAAAAGAGAAACCTATCAACAACTTATGACAGAAGCTATGTAACACACAACTATATACATAATCACAATCACCTGAAGAGAAGCATCTAGAGATGGAGAAAGCAGGAGTGAGCTGAGACTTGGAGACAGAAGAAGAAAGCTTGAGAGCGCTTGCTGTAGAAGAAGCCCACATTCTCAGTGCCATTTTTGTTTTTTGTTTCTTTGCTTCTTTCTTGCTCTGTGTTTTGTCTTCTCCAAACAAATAGGAGATTTTAAAGATATTCTTTCTGTTTTTCTTGTTGTGTTCTATCAATGACATGTAAGGCATAAATTGAAGGCCTCATCCTATGCCTATGGTGTGTATTAAAAGTGTGACCCAAACCTTCTCTACTACTCAGAAGCTCTTGCAACTACTTTTAAAAATTCTTTTTTCAAGTTTGGGGCTCTTACAAAAATTATGGTTCTTTTTACAAGTGGCTAATTCCTACGTACTAGGTGAAATTAAAATGACCACATCTAACTTTCTTGTCTTATAAATCATGTGGTGTTCGTTAGAACGGAATGTAGTTTTTCTTATGCACATACATCATTTTGTGATCATTAGATTGTTTTCACTGAAGTTCAGTATTCCCGGTTATCTCAATCCAACCGGTTCGAGATTTTCATTCTACCACAATGCTGTTTCCTACATAATCTAGTTAGTATCTTTAAAGTTTAGTCATCATTGTCAAAAGATCTTTAAAGCCAAAACAGTTGTGTCGTTTTAGAACAATAGGTTAGGTTAGGTGATGGCCACTGTCCCATAACTCTCTACTAAAACCGCGTTCTCAACAGCGCAAAACTCTATTTAAAGGTCTATCTATCACTCGTTCTTTTCTCTCATTGTCTGAAAAAATCCATGAGTAGACAAAAGCGATTAGAATCTTGATTCTTCTTTTGAGCAATCTCTTTTCCATTTACCTTCGTTCTAATGGTTCCACTCCCAAATAATTGTAATGCCCTGATGAGATGGCGTCAGGGAAAATGGGAAAGATTGTTGATCAGAAGAATCACACGAGATTCTTTGACATCTCCTCAAGTGCTGAGTTTCATGGAAGTTGGGTGTTCAACAAAATACAAAAGGACAGACCAAATAAGTGAGTGTTCAACAAAATACAAAAGGACAGACCAAATAAGTGTCTGTGGTGACAGTGATACAGAATACCAAACCCATCAAATGAAACATTTTATAATGGGTTTGGTGTTTGAGTTTTAAGGTTACAACTCCCAACGTGAACTCTCTGAAACACTTCGGGGTTAAAGTATAATTAATTAAAAATACCAGGCAGATATGCAAATAGAAAATAAATAAATAAACTCAAATCGGATTCTACCGTCGGAGAAATAACTCCAATCAATCCCCAATTGGAAACCCTAACCATCAATTTCTCGAAAAAATGAGCAGCAGCGACGATGGCACCACCGTGGAGATCACCCACAAAACCATCGGCCCATCTCGTCCCTCTCGAATTCGAGTGGCGTCTCGTATCAAAGTATGGAACTTTCTCATTCTTCCTCTGTATCTCGCTATACTGTGTGTAACGAAGTGGATTGATTGATTGATCATTGGCTGATTCTTAGGTTCGTGATTTGAGGAACGCGATTGCGGAAAAGGGTCGGTTTCCAGTGGCGAATTTGAGGATGATTCTCCGTGGGAAGGCATTGCAAGACGAGGAAGATGGAGAGGATGTATACGTCACGCTCAAGGACGAAGGTACATAAAGGTTGAGACTTTCGTGTGTCTCTTTTGAATGGGTCTTTTGATTATGCATTTGGGTTTTGTTGTGTAGATTCGTTGACCGTTGCTGTCATTCCAAAAAGACCAGTTGGAGTTGAGACATATGATGATGATGATGATGACGAGGAATTGGTCTGGTGTTTTAACTCTTGAAAGAATGTTTCTTTTTTTATTAGTTTCTGTTCTTTTTGTAATCTGTTTTTGGCAATGCAGAAGTTTAAGCTCCCACCATCAGCAAGCAGGGGGAAGAGGAAGCTTTACTACTTTCTTCGCAACAAGCTGAAGCTTCCCGGTTAGTTCTTTAATCTTTCCAAGAATGTTTGAAACACTAATTCACTTGTTTGTGATGTTCTAGATATCATTCTGATGGGACTCTTCTCTTTAAGTCTAAAGATGTGGGCTATTATCACCTTGTGGTTTATCTTGGCTCCTATTGCCCATCGTTGGGAACTAGGCCCTATCTTTGTAAGTCCTCTTCATCTTCAGTGTCTGGATTCTTGAATAAGGACTCTTGTTTTTGCAATGCCATTGGATATGCATCTTCTTGTGTACATAGATATTATATACTGTGATCACTTGGCTCACATGTTCTATTTTGTTTGTGTGGTTTCTTCGTTATCATGGGTTTCAGTTACTAGGGACTGGCTTCTCAATCATCTTACTCAACCTTGGTAAACGACAACCCGGTGATGTCAGGTATATACATATCTAAAGAAACTTCAGCCTCCGTTGATCTTCTTGAGATAACAACGCACACTTGATTTAAGGAAATATGCACACTTTGACTTCGTAAATATCCTTGGTAACTTATTAGACATAGGGAATAACAAAAGCTTAGGATTCTGGAAGCATATGATTCTTCAAGTAGTCTAATTAGCTGGAAAGTGGAATCCTCGTATATTGACTTTCGAGTTGTGTAAATATCTTCTCTTTGGATTACAAGGAACTGAATAAGTTGGGTGTCTTTCTTTGGCAGTGCATATTCCATATTCAACGAGGACTTTAGAGAGCTTCCAGGTACATATAATGCAGAGCGTATAGACCGTGACATACGAGCAGGCCATATATGATGCAAGATTGCACATTGGCATGACTAAGATTAACATCAACGGTGGAACAGAACTTAATAGCCAGTATGCAACCAAAAGAAAAAGATCAGATGTTTTTGTCCCATCAGATTGAGACAACACAAAGCATGACAGTACTTGTACATGAGATCTAATTTTGATATTGCAACATTATATATTTTTAAAAATATGTATGATATCATACTTTCTGTCATATTATGATTATTATGTGTGGGAAAATAAGCTCTAGGTCAACTTAGGTCCCA
This sequence comes from Brassica napus, assembly GCF_020379485.1. Lineage (NCBI taxonomy): Eukaryota > Viridiplantae > Streptophyta > Magnoliopsida > Brassicales > Brassicaceae > Brassica > Brassica napus. The sequence goes on from NC_063438.1 coordinate 5,147,388, forward strand.
TCAAACTTGATGATTCTTAGGTGTGAATAAATCCAGTAACCAAATCTGTCTATCTAGTGATTCAGTTGGCTTGACGCTTTTCACCTTTGCCAATTTATTTCCTTTTTTTCCATGCCTTGCAAATTAAAGAAACACAAATTATCTCAAAAGTCTATGAAGTATTGAATTAGGATTACATTATTAATATTACACAAAAAGTCATGCTTTGAAGTACATACATCTAAAGTAGACGCATTTCTGTTTTAAATTCAAAATCACTTTTGCTTTTACAGATTTGTTGAAGAAAAATTAAACCTAAACACATGGTATTTTCGTGGTAAAATTATCTTTGAAATTGCGTTTTCATGGATAATAAAAACTTTTGTATTTTATAAAAGGCTTTCTTAGCTGTGACATGTGAACTGTGAGTGGTAGTTGGAGTGACTTTGCCAATCCTTGACGGCACGTTTTAGGGAAAAGGTCAAACTTCTCGGTTATCTACAAAATATTTTTTCTACATTTAGTATAAGTTATATTTTTATTAATATTAACTCGTGAAAGATGATAAGTTGTTTTAAACTTCAATAATGCTCTAAATGATGGATAATTTTGAATATTACAAATTATGAGAAATATTACAAGACGATTTTATAGCCGATAATTCTACCTGCCTTATGAGGATTCACGTCTAACTGCATCATCATGAGCCATCTTATGAGATTCATGTCTGACGGTACTTTTTACGCCATGCCGAAGATCTCCTATATGTTTTTTTCCATAAATCTGCATAATTCACCTTTACTGGTATTCGAAACTCAGACCTGTATTCGAAATTCAGATCTGATGGTGTAGAAGCATTAATGAACTCTTAATCAAATAAATTTGAATATCTGTAACCTTTTTTTTATCAACAAAAGTCTGAAAATCTTGATGAACAAAAAAGAAGTGTTTAAAGTAATAGGCCAAAATTATTTTAAATGAAAGGGGATAAGACAAGAAGTCGTAGCGGGGAAGGGAATCCGACAAGTATGACGTCGTTTCGGCGAAGGAGTCTACGAGGTGGGTTCCACTTGTCAACACCTAGTTGACTATTGTTCTTTTATCTTCCTCTCCGTGGGCCCTACGCTGCCTAATTGTAATTAAGTCAGCCATTATTACGACTAGTTTTCATCTAATTAAAAAAACTATAGAGACTGACCATAATCATAACCTGACGTGAATATACGAAAACTGATTTTTAGTATGAAAACATGCACTTTTCCGTGCAGTGTGATACATGTCATGATTATTTAAATGAGAAGATATATTGCCATGCATATATGAATTTGATTATGAATTTGATTTACATGTTTTATTTACACCACCTCATACATGATTTATGATTAATTGTTATAAGTGCATTTTCATTTAATTTGTTTTTTTACTTCAAATTCAATACGACATAAACCGTAAATGTTAGTAGTAACTTTTTAAATAAATGCAAATATGGATTTCAATCAATCCATAAATGCTCATAACTACTCCCTCTATTCCTAAATAATCTATGTTTTAGAATTTTCACACTTATTAAGAAAACACTTAAAATTTTGATAATAAATGTATGATTTTCTGTGTTTAGCTATTTCCTATGATTTTTAACCAATCAAAATTCAGTAAACACAATTAATGTTTTTGAAATTTACAATTTGCCATTATTACATACATTGAAAATGTAAAATATAGATCTTTTAGAAACAAAATATTTTTCTAAAACATGGATCATTTAGGAACGGAGGGAGTATTAATCAGTGCTATTAATGTGATTAGTGATTGTTTTTTATCAAAATTTTGCATTAATTAACAAAATACCTTCACAGCAATAGAATCCAATAGTAAAGGTTATAAATCTCAAACTGCATTTAACAGAGGGATTGAAAAAAAAAATCACACTCCTTCCGTTTTTTTATATACACCCGAAACCTAACGCACACCACGAAAAAGGCACGACACAAACTACCACAAATCCTTTGAACGTAGACGTCAACAAACCAAGACAAACTGATTGTATCAAGATTCAAGATAGCTAATCTCAAAACCAGAGCAAATACAATCGAGATCACCCAAGCCAACAACCGTAGAGTCTAGGAGCAAAATAAAACAAGCCACAAAATGTCAAAGCGTTTCCTTAAATTTATTGACACTAGAAACTGAATCGGAGGTATTAAGATAAACAAGGTATGTATTTTGGGCATGCTAGATGTGATATCTGCGAGCGATTCTAATAATCTGATCATGCCATAACGAATTGTCAAATTTCTCTGAAGTGGTCTGTTATTGGATTAACTTAACTTGCATGCATGATTTCTTCAAAATAACACCAAGCTTTCAAGCTTGCTTCGTTATATTTCGCATGCAACAAACTAATTGTTATGCGAAATTACAGAGAATACCACCTACTTATTATTTTAAACATTGATGTATATTAATTACCACCTACTTATTTTAGTTTGTGTTGTAATTAACAAACTAGATTTTGACCCGTGCAACCGCACGGGTGTTTGTTTTCACTTTTCTATACATAAATTATTGTTTTAGAACATAAGTGGTATATATTTTTAATGTTAATCATATACTTAAATATTTATATAACTATTTCAAATACAATAATTTTATAATTTACATGTTATAATTAATTAGTTGTTTAAACCTTATGTATTTGCCACTTCTTATTATATATTTATCTTATTGTATTTGCATTTAGTTATTAAGCAAATTAATATATTCATGAGAAAATATATTTAAAAAATATTTTGTATTTAATTTATGCTAAATTCTGACCCGTATTTCAAAACTGGATTTCTTTTTACCAATATTTTTATGCTTATTCATTTTAGATAATTTATTATTATATATATAAAAGTGTAAGATATGTTAATTTTTAGACATGTATTATATAGTTTGTTAATTTTAAGTCGTTCTATCATCATATTATATTTTATATAAATATTTTATATTTATGAAAATAAAATTTACAAATTTATCAATTGAATATAATTTTATCATACTTATTTTAGTATAATAATTATATTTTAACATGATCATGACTATAAAAATAGACAAAATAGGTTATAATTTATTTATTTTCATTTCTAAACGATAACTTAAAATACATTAAGTTATTGTTTAAATATTACACAGATTTATTAGAATTTTTAAAATATAATATATAAATATATATTATATTTAAAATGAAAATATATTATGATTAAAGTAGTTACAAAGATTTTATATTATTAACTTTAAAGAAATACATGTTAATTTTTATACATGTATTATATAGTTTGATAATGTTAACCCATCTTACCAACATATTAGATTTTATTTTTGAACATAATATTTTATAATTACAAAAATAAAATATATAAATATATAAATTTAATACAATTTTATTATATTTAGCTCAATATAATAATTTTAATTTAATATGATTGATTATGATTATATAATAACTAAAATATTATAGATTTTTTATTTTTCATTTTATATAACTGAATATATTAATGTATAATAATATTTTAAACTAATTTTGAAATTAGTGAAAATATTTAAATATAATTTCGAAAATGAAGATCTTTTAAAAATCTTTTTAAACAGATTTGTTAGAATTTTAAATTAAATATATTTATATTTAAAATGAAAAGATATCAAAAGATACTATGATCAAAATATTTTAAAAATTATATTTATTATTAGTCTGAATTAAAATATAGTATGAATTTCTATGAATATGTCCATTAGGTCCATTTTTTTAAAAAATCACACATGAATTAAGGTTGTGACTTCTGTTTTAATATATAAGATTTCAAGAAAACAAAAAAATGTAGCATAAAACCGTTTTATGTTAATTTTGTCGTGAGATCAATAGAAAAATGTCAAATAAATATAGGAATAATGAATTTTTTGTTTTGTTGTATTTGCGTATTATTAAATTAAATGACAAAGCTTAGGATTCTAAGTCCACATCTTATACAATAAAGTTGGCTTGTCTCTCTCCTTAAAGAGCCACGTCACCATGTAGAAGGGGGCTTTTTGCGACACGTGGCGGCACCTGGATCGTTCTGTTTTTCTTTCTTTCTGGTTTTGTTTCTTGCCGGACGACTGAGCTGGGCTTAAATTGGTTGAGATACTGGCCCAAATATTTAAGGATGTTTATTATAAATACGGTTTCGGTTTATATATATGTTCTCTTTTTCGGTGGATCATATTATTGAGAAACATAATATATAGTGGATTAAGGGGGTTATCCATAACACTCGACCCAACAACAAATTATATTGGAAAACATATTTATGCAGAAGATGACAAAATTAAAAATCGTCTCTTACTTTTCTTTATTCTAAGTCACAGAAACTACAGAATCTTCCCACTCAATGAAAGCATACCAACAAATAATTAAAAAAAGACTTTAAAGAAAAACAATAAAATAAGATGAAATATAAGAGTTGATCGTTTTTTTCTTTTTCATACAACATAATAAAAATTGATGGACTATAAAAACGTTATACAAACTTTCATTTCTCTTAATGAGAAGTCAATATATTCTCTGCTTAGCCATTTCCTTTATAATTCAAGCAGCCTTCAATATGCAATTTTTTTTTTAAACACGATATAACATTTAGTTTACGGTGAAAAACTATATCTCATGTAGACTTATAAATTGTTAATTACATTAATTAAGTACTCAAACTGGCTTGGAATATACTTTAAAAAAAAACTAAGCTCATAAACTAGAGTTAGGAGTGTTCACAGAATTGGAAAAATAGCCTGTTGTAATCAGCCCCTTCAGATTACATAAAACGTTCACACAAAAGCTTTACCAATCAACATAATAGACATTAATGTCGAATAATTACAGCAACATGCGTTACCTTCCACTAACACAGTAAAAACTAAACAGTCACCGCTGCTCTTAGTTCCTTCATAAATAGACGTGTGAACCAAGCACCTTACCGAAACATCTTCCCATACAAACACAACTCACAAATCTCACACCAGTCCCATGGATCAGAAAAGAGCAAAGAAGCAGACTCTTGACACCATGCCAGAAGACCTGCGCATGGTCATTGTTTCTAAGGTGGGGGCTAGCTCTGCATTGGACTACTTCAATGCGATCGTCGCGTCCAAAAGCCTCTACTTTCGTTTTGACAATCGCTTTATTGCTAAGGTTCTCAACCTCTCGCCATTGGTCAAGAAACCAGCCCTAGCAAAGAGATACAGATCGTTGATGGACAGCTGCTTCAGCGCCAATAACGTTGATGCTAACTTTGTGACATGTATGCTTCAGGTTGACTACTTTGTTTTGTTATCATGTGTGGCATTTAATGTACCTTCCTTACATGTGTGCTCCAGTACTTCTGACTCTCGAAATCAATTCTTGGGTATGCATCACCTCCGCATAGCATCAAAGGCTGGTCACCTCCAAGGAAGGTACGTTTATGGAGTTCTCCTCATGGCCATCGGCCAAACTGAGAAAGGAGTAAGAATCATCAACAAATTGACCGATGAGAAGGGTATTAAAGCAGTGGAAAACTGCATCAAAGAATTCCCGCTCTCTCTGGACCGCCTGGACCGCAACGTGAAGGATATCTACGTAACATCCTTTACCAAGATGAAGCCAGATCATCAGTGCCATCCTCCAGAGATCAACACAGCATGCTCAGAATGTTACCACTTCTTTTTGATGACCGAGTTCTTTGAGATGATGATAGGTCTCAACTCTCCAGATCTCCGTCATTCTTCATCTCAACAAGGTTCTAAGGACGTTTCCATTACTTTGGAATCCGAGCCGGAGATCAAACAAAGCGACGATACATCAGATGGAGACAGTTCGGACGCAGAACCTGCATCCTATTTCTGCAACCTAAGCCTAAAGTATTTTGCATCTGAACCACTCCGGATGGTGGAACAACACACGTACTTAATGAGGTCGTGCTTAGAACACAACAATCCGGAGGCACACTATATTGAGGGGATCAATCAGTTTTTCTTCCGTAAACGGCGAGTCAAAGGCCTCAGACACCTATGCCGCTCGGCCAAAGGAAAATATGACAAAGGCACGTACCTTTGTGCTATATTGATGTTGTGCACAGGGAAAATCAAAGAGGGGAAAAGGGTGCTTGATACATTTGACTGGGAACACACACTTTCGACTTCTGAACGTAGCTGGAGAAAAATAAAAATAAACGCTTAGTGTTTATCGTATTGATCCAGAGGACACGTACCTACACAATATGGCCAGACTCAAACCCCCTAGAAGCTCTGACCTTCAAAACAATAATCATCAATACAAGGATTGCTACTACTTTTTAAGAGTGGAGAAATTTGTACAATACGTACATCATAGATAAATTGTTTTGTTGTTCATTTTTCTTTCAGTTTGGTTTCTTCAAACTTTATTTAGGCAAAAATGGCTTTTAAAAAATAAATACACTCTATTGTATTCATCCCTACATTAAAGTTTATTATAAACCAAAAACAAATAAAATGGGACAGCAACTTCACTATTAAGCATACAACCATATCATCATTTGTGGCACACAACATATCCAACACTTTCACACATCAAGATATACGAACCCGGCGCGCAGCGCCGGAAGGCCTCTAATACCAAGATATAACGCTATCATCGATGACAAAAGAAGAATAGTTTTTCCTAATCAAATGACATAGTCACCGATGACAAAACCAGAATAATTTAACTTTATCAAATTCCATTTTATACTTATTAGTGAAAACAACAATGAAGGATTCTTTGAAATTTAGCCAAGAATAGTGAAACCTGTGAAATACAGCTCCATTCAGTTAAACTTGTACTTTGATATGGATCGGTCTTAATTTATGGGAAAGCTGTTAAAATAACACATTTTTATTATTTGCAAACGTAGTTATTATTAGTAGGGCCTAAATATTAGCAGCATGTAGTGTATGTTTAAAACGTGAAAACGAGATGTATAATGATTTACCATTTAATGATATACAATATATTTAGAGAAGTGATATTAATATTAATTTTGAAAATGTGTAAAATAACTATATATTTTTTCAAACAATAGTTTTTAGTAGAAAACAGATGTCAGTAGCTCTAGAGTATAACTATTATCTCACAGAAATCAAACTGACACTGACTTTAACTGTCACTTAACCCACTTATACTGCATTTGTAACGGTTAAGTTCGTGTTGTTTATTTGTTGATTCTAATTGCAACACTAGTCACATAATTTTCCAACGTATGGTAATTTGGTAACGGACGCAATACTGAATTGTGTCTGACAATTGACACAAAAAGCAAATATACTCATATGCGTTACTTATTGAGAAAGTAGTAAATGGCAAAAAAAATTGGCTGAACTGGTAAGATGTTAGTTGAATTGTTTAAGTTTTTCTTAGAAGACAGAATTTGTGTGAACAGTTTGAATCCAACGAACTGAATGTGAAAGAAAAAGTATGAAAAATGTGAAAATAAGCACGAAAAGTATGAAAAATGAAAGGAATATATCGAATAAAAAAGTTTGAATGGAAGGGAATATATTGTTGTAATGTGAATGAATAGTAAAGTTCTCATGAACAGATAAATATATGGTTGAAACAAGCGCTTTGTTTATGTACTAAAGAATGTTATTTTTTTGTCAACATGTACTAAAGAATGTTATACTTTAAACTTTGTAATTTTCAACGATGTTATATTTTCATGTTGCTTATATGATGATTAAGTTGATTAATTATTCTTAATTTCTCTGAAGTTGGGTAATTAAGTATCTAAAGAGGCAATGTTTTCTTCTTTAGTTATAATCCCAAATTATTTATCAGATTTCTACTTGAAATATTTTCAGTCCATTGTATCAATTTGTGTATATTTTAGTAAAACCCCACACCAGTATTAATTTGGCCAATTATATTTTAACTGGTAACTTATCTTATAATTTTTCTTTTTCTGTTAAAAACTTATCTTATAATCTATTTTGTGGACTTAAAAGAGAAAACCAAAGGGTATAAATGCGAATTCTCATTGTCCCGGAGACCGATGAGCGCGAACAAAGCAAATGACAAAAGGCTTTCCTAATATAAGAATCCTTTAAACCAGAGGTCCCGAGCCTAGGTTTACTATTTTGACCTTTTTCCTTTTTCTTTTATTTTTCCAGAGGAAGTTAATACTTTCCTCAGATTATGTTTAGTTCAAAACTGTTTGCTACACATATATGTAGCTCCAAGTAATAATTCCAAGTTTAGAACTTCATTAACGCGACGTCTGGTGAGCTAAAAAAATCTTACTATCGTGACCACATCGAGTTATCCTAACTATAGCAAGTTGATAAGTGAAAACAAAGTCAAAATAATTTCCACTCTGGAATTACCATTTATACTCCTGATAAAAGGAAGAAAGTCAACAACTAGTCAACTACAACTGCGCTAATGTTATTCCTTTTTGGTATTTCTCATGTCCGAATATCACTAATTTGCAATTATACATTCGAACAAACTGAATTTTTCTACTTTAAATTAATTATTCTGGTCAAAATCTTATAAAAGAGGGTTTTAGAACATTTCAAGGGTGAACTTGTAAATGAAAGAGAATGTTGATGGTACTTACGTAATCGAGCCAAGAAAAAGCGAAAAAAGAGTCAATGTTTCCCTTAATTCAAAACCACTAAAGACTTAAAAAGAAAACATATTTAAATCCCAAAGACCACGACAAAAGTCTCTCTCTCTCTCTCTCTCTGTCTATTTTTCTTCTCAGCTCACAATTTCAAAATCGCCGAGAAAATTATTAAATTTTTGCTATCGGAAAATCTTATTTTCTCGGCCATCAAATGTGATGGGAGGTGGATTCTCCTCCGTCTTACCTTGCTTCAACCAAGGTCACCGCAGCCGCCGCCGCCGCCAACACTCCCCGCCATCAACTCAGAATCAAACTCATTCCGATCGACTCAACACTCTCTGTGAGCCGTTGGATGAGACTCTAGGCCACTCTTACTGCTACGTCCCTTCCTCTAACCGCTTCCTCTCTCCCTTCCCTTCGGATCGGTTCACCTCTCCCACCGGTTCGTTCCGGTTATCTCCCGGTCGGATCCGAGGCTCCGCGTCATCAGACCAGCTCCACACCGGGTTCAGATCTATCTCCGGAGCCTCGGTTAGCGCCAACACGTCAAATTCCAAAACTGTCCTCCAGCTCGACGATATTTACGACGATGCCACTGTGAGCACTTTCGGCGGCAGCCTAAGGAGCTCTGTCGTGAACGCTAACGGCTTCGAAGGAACGTCGTCGTTTAGCGCTCTCCCGCTTCAGCCCGTGCCGTTGGGACCGGACCGCTCCGGTCCCGTCGAGCGTAACGGTTTGTTCATGTCCGGTCCGATCGAGAGAGGCGCGACTTCCGGACCGCTGGACCCCGCCGGAGAGATTTCGAGATCTAACTCCGCCGGCGTGCACTTCTCGGCGCCGCTCGGCGGCGTTTACTCGAAGAAGAGGCGGAAGAGGAGGAAGAAGAAGAGTCTCTCGTGGCATCCGATTTTCGGGGAGAGGAAGCAGCGGCCGTGGGTTCTCCCCGTGTCGAACTTCGTCGTCGGTGCTAAAAAGGAGAACACCGTGAGTCCCGACGGCGGCGAAGCGGCGGCGGAGGCAGCTTCCGCCGGTGAGAACGAGTTACAGTGGGCGCTGGGGAAGGCGGGAGAGGACAGAGTGCAGTTAGCTGTTTTTGAGAAGCAAGGGTGGCTCTTCGCCGGAATCTACGACGGGTTTAACGGCCCCGACGCGCCGGAGTTTCTCATGGCGAATCTTTACCGTGCGGTTCATAGTGAGTTACAAGGCTTGTTCTGGGAACTTGAGGAAGAAGAGGAAGGTGATAATAGGTTAGATAGTAGTACAACAGAGTTAGCAAGTTCGAGCAAGAGTCCATCAGAGGTGGTGGAAGTGAAGGAGAGGAAACGTTTATGGGAGCTTCTCGCGGAGGCACAAGCGGAAGACGGGTTGGATCTTTCAGGCTCCGATAGGTTTGCGTTCTCGGTTGACGATGTTATTACCGGAGGCAATGCTGTCTCTGTCGGAAGTAAGAGGTGGCTGTTCTTGTCGAAGTTGAAGCGTGGTTTGTCTAAACAAGGAGTTTCAAGCGAAGCTGAGGTGGTAGATAGCGTTAGAGTAGAGGAAACGGTTGAGAAGAGGAAGAAGAGACGTAAGGTCGGTACGGTTGATCACGAGTTGGTTCTTAAAGCGATGTCGAATGGTCTTGAAGCCACGGAGCAAGCGTTTTTAGAAATGACTGATAAGGTTCTTGACACGAATCCTGAGCTTGCGTTGATGGGTTCTTGCTTGCTGGTTGCGTTGATGAGAGATGATGATGTGTATATAATGAACATAGGGGATAGTAGAGCTCTCGTTGCGCAGCATGAGGTTAAAGAAACGGGTGGGGGTGTGGAGACAGAAAGATGTAGTGATTTGGACAGAGACAGTGACATCAAAGAGCCTTCGGTTGTGGATGACAACGAAACATATGCGCAGGACATGAAACTGGTGGCGTTGCAGCTGACTACAGATCACAGCACGAGCATCGAAGATGTAATTCTGAAACCTTGTTAAGCTTTTGTTGTCTAGGATCATACACTTACAATATTCTTGTCACATCTCAGGAAGTAACGAGAATAAAAAACGAGCACCCTGATGACATGCATTGCATAGTAAACGACAGAGTTAAAGGACGGCTTAAGGTGACCAGAGCGTTTGGAGCAGGGTTCTTGAAGCAGGTTAGGCTAAATATCAACTCTTAAATCACAAAAAAAAAACTATTATCATTACCGTAATTCTCACAAAGGAAGTGTGGATTTTTTGTTGCAGCCTAAACTGAACGATGCGTTACTGGAAATGTTTAGAAATGAGTACATTGGGACGGATCCATACATATCATGCACACCGTCTCTACGTCATTACCGGCTAACAGAGAATGATCAGTTCATGGTTCTGTCGTCTGATGGGTTGTACCAATACCTGAGCAACGAGGAAGTTGTTTCTCTTGCCATGGAGAAGTTTCCAGATGGAGATCCTGCTCAACATGTTATACAGGAACTTCTAGTACGTGCAGCCAAGAAAGCTGGTAAAACAAAACATTTTGTACCTTTTATAGTAACTGGTTTGCGGAGTTTGGTGATTAATGTTTTGTTAAAAAAAACAGGAATGGGGTTTCATGAGCTATTGGATATTCCGCAAGGAGATCGAAGAAAGTATCATGATGACTGCACTGTATTAGTGATAGCACTTGGAGGAAGTAGGATCTGGAAATCATCAGGAAAGTACCTATGAGAAACTCAAAATGCATCAAAAGGGTGGCAAAAACTTACTATAGTTTTCGCCAAGTACTCTTTTCTTTTTGTTTCCTTCTTATGTTTATGTAGGAATGTTTTTTTGTATTAATATTATTGGTAAAGAATGATTGGTATCAGTACTATTTAATGGAATCAATGGGGTTTATAATGTTTTGTGCAAGTAGAAACCTCTATAAGAAAATGAAGACAGCGTAACTTTTGCATGCAAATTTCAAACATTAACAATCCGTTGGCGAGTAGTATTTTGATAAAACTTTGATAGTTTCAGTTGTCTTCTACAAATAACACATATACTAGGTAATAACCCGCGCCTTGCGCGGGATGTGATTATTAGTTTTGTTATTTTTAATAAAAACACATTAAATCTGTTTAATCTAGATATTGGTTCAGTTTTAAATTATTTTTTGGTTTATTCTGTTAGAATGTTTGATTTTTTAGTTTTTTCGGTAAAAACAAAAAAGTATTATTATTTGTTTATTTTTATGTTATAAATTTTAGATAATTGTCATGTCGAATCAATGGTTTCATATTATAGTTTGTAAACGGATAATAGTTCAAGAAAAAGAAAAAAAAATTATTAAGACTAATCATTTCACTACAATTTGGTCGGTAGTGAAAGAAGCATTAAGAAAAAAAATATTTCAAATTCTAAAAAAAAATAGATACTACAGTAGTGGTAAATACTTATAAAGTGCTCACATCAAGGTGCACATATATGTGTATGTAAAAGTATATAAAAATAAATGACAAATATATAAAGATATTGTTAATTAATATTAATGATATTTTTGTTTTAAATAATACATAACAGATAAAATTAAAATTAATTAAAAATTAAAAAGGCCTTGACATTAGTGAATTTTTTTCATATAAAAAAATCAACTATATCCGTAAATAGAGGTGGGCACAGATCGAATATCCGAGTATTTGGAGGCATTCATGTCGATTAAATCTTTAGCCACTTGGATAATCGGTGACTATGATATCCGAAATGATTTAGAATTTTAAAGAATATCCGATTTGATCCGTAAATAAAATTTAAAAAAAACTGAAAATTTAATAATAACGTTTATTACAAAAATAAAATATTATTTACTTTTAAAATTTTAATACCTAATATAATAAATTTAATTCATAAAAATATTGTAAAACTTATATAAACTATAATATATATAACATATATATATAATTCTGTACATATATGTATATATATTCATAGAATAGATCAAATTTGATAATTGCTCCTAAAAATATTGGTATTTGTGATTTGTTTTTTTAATTGTATTTTAGTAACTGATTTGTTTTGTAGAGTGTTACAGATATCCATATTTTTTGGTTCAATTCAAAACGGATAACGAATTGAATCAAAAATTATAAATATTTTGTCCAACTTTATGAGTAAACAATAAAAATAATATATATATATATAGTTTAGCTTTTGATTCGTTATTTGTTTTGATTCGAACCGAAAAAATCTAAAGTTTTATTGGAACCTTGCATATGAATTTTATATTAAAAAATACAAAATATATAGTATGAACACATTTATGAATATAGTGTGAACGCGTTAGCATATTTATTATCAAATCATTATGAGGCTGCCACGTGTCTATTATAATGTGAATGCATTTATTATAATGCTTCTCCTTTAATATATAAGGGATAATAACTTTTGAATGATTTTATTTCAAAGATTAGTGGATGAAAACATATATAACCAAATCTTACTGTTGTAGCTCTATGCTTCCATCCCCGGGCCCAAATAACACATAATAATTAGAGGTGGTAAAATGACAACAATATATCAAAAACTTTATTGTTCTCAAAGCCATCACAAATCAATAGTGTAGAGATTTTTCAACTCGAGTCCTAAGACAATCTAACTGAAACCTCCTCTCTTCTAGTGTCTGACTCCAAAGCCGACAACCGCTAGAGTAGATCTCACCGCCGTAAAAAATCATCACTATCATCATCTTCTTCACCATCAAAATCCCTCTCATCTTCATCCGACGAGAGCGGAATCAGCCAGCAAGTACCGTGCAAATGCCCGTTAACGCAAACGTAAAACTCTAACCCACCGTCCCGCGACCCCAACCGCCTCGCCGCGCTCTTAGGAACCAAACGCGCCGCCTTCATACTCCACACGCGCCCTCCGCAATACGGACACCTAACCTTCTCCTCCAACTCCGCCTGTCTCCTCACGAGACACTGCCTCGTCTTCGACCTCATAAATTCCCTAAATACCCCTCTGAAAACCCCTAAATGCTCGTCTCCGCCACCACCCACCGCCTCGTGCTCGCACGGATCGCTCACGTACAAGAGATCTCCCCGGCAATTCTTCGGCAGAAAAAACCTCCCGGAGGTCTTCGAGAATCTCGACTCGGACGCGAAGTGACCCGGCGACCGAGTCGACTCGCCGCCGCCGCAGAAGAACATGAGCTTCGCCAACGCCTGCCAACCGCCGTCGATTCTCCCGCTCGGATCTGATCCGGACAATGCCGCCGCCATCCCCGGCGCGCGGTGAACGCAGAGCGAACGCCACAGAACACGTCTCGCGATCGCGCAGAACCTACGGCTCACGGAGGCGACGGCGCATATCGTGTGGATGTCCCAGCTGATTGACTCGAAGACGAGAGTCAACACCTGCTCGTTCTCTATCCCCGTTTCACCGAAACTCGGTAACCGACTCGGTTGCTTGAATCGGAGCGGTCGAGACGAGTTCATTGGGACTGACGGAGAATCTACCCTTCTAGAAAAAATCATTTAGCTTTTTTTTTAACAACTTTTTAATTACACGCAGCGTCGCGATCCTCACGTATTTATAGCGGTTGGTACGGTGCTCAAGGGTGATACACGTGGCTTCTTGTCTGAACAACAGATTCTGTGATGCTCCCGCCATTAAATGTGTCGAGATTAGATTGGTCACGGGGACGCGTGTCCCTTTGCGATTGCGTGCACGCTGCGACAACAGAGAATCAGGGCATATGGTAGTACAAAAAAGGAAGAAAACAAAGGGGGTGGGGGAGCCACGTGTTGAGACGCAAACGCGGATTCGAAACGTTATTTTCTAAAAGCCGAAAATATCTAAGGAGACACATGTCTTTATACGGAGACTTTGTTAGATACGCAGAAACGTGGCAGCTCCGAACTAGATACGACGAAGTAGTTCATTATTGAGCGACACAACACAGTCAAAGTCAATCAATATCCAGTCTGGTTAAATTTTTTAAAGATTTTGTTGTTCACTACTAATATTCTCTTCTTTTTTCACTGACAAATCTTTCAAATGTAAAGAATCTTATACAGAGAACATATTCCTCCTGGAACCCATGTTATGTTTGTTTTTCAAGCAAAGTCACCATACAAACACGTAATGTATCACAGTACATTATTCAAACATAAGAGGCTTCAAAATTCTGATATTCTTAAAAATGGAACACTTACCATATAAACTTTTAGTTAAAAGGGAATGTGTTAGAGAGTTTGGGTAAAGAAGCTTTAATTTTGTTTACCTTACATTGTCAGTCCTAGGAAGATCATAAACCAGGGAACATCTTTTAACAACTCAAAAAGACTTATTTATGTAAAAGACCAAATGCTTAACATTCAAGCCATAGTTGAACTTAAAAGAGACAACAATATGAAGCAGAGATGCTCCATCAGTTTTAAGTTAAAATAGAAAAAAGACAAGTATTATATCTGAACAAAAAGAAATATTTTGACTAGGAAGTCGCTCCAAAGACACGGATTCTCTCCTGAACCGAAGCTCTGCAACAAGGACAGGTCGCTTTGTCACCACCCATGAAGCTCTCGCTGCAGCTCGCGCAAACAACTTGGTGAGCACAAGGGAGAAACACAACCGAAACCTCTTCTTTCATACAGATTAAACATTCCCGGTCATAACTTTCTTCTTTCTCATACAACCCATCAAGCCTCTCCAGCTCTTCAAGCAGTTTAAACACCACTTCTCCCTTTGTCTGGGAGATGTTATTTGACTGGAGTCTTGCGTCAGTTGAAGAGTCCTTGTTGAGCCGAGAGAGCTCTTGTTCAAGTCTCTGGAGATCGTCTTTATGTCTCTGAAAATCTATTTCAATCTTCAACCGCAAGCTTTCAACATTTCTCTTGTTTCTCACCTCAGTTGCTTCCTTGGACCGTTGTTCTTCTTCCACTTGAGCCAACGCCTGCTCCTTTGCTTCCTGCTCCTCCCTCCATTTCTCCTGTAAATATATATTTAATAAAATGCAAAAGAATATGAAAAATAAACCAACCTCCTATGCATTACCTCATATTCTTTTTCCTCCTGTTTGATCTGTGCTAAACCGCTCTCGAGTGCCTTAATCTTTTCTTTCTCACCATCAATCTCCTCTTGCAACTTCTTCTTCTGCTTCTCCCACGCTACAAGTCTCTTCAACCGTTTCTTCTCCTTCTTCGTTGCCTCTATGCAAGCCGTCAGCGACTCTGATTCACTCAGCTTGGAAGCTTCGATCTCAGCCCGGATCACTGCATTCTCGTTCTCAAGCCTCCTCGCTATCATACCAGCCTTGTCGACATGACTGCTCACTTTTCTAAGATCACTCTCCATCTCTGATATCCTTTTCACCGTCGAGTCCTCCCCACTTTGTTTCCCTTTCTTCAACCGTAAGTTCTCATCTCTCACACTCCTCAACGACTGAAGCTCGGATAGCTCATCGCTCACCTTCTGCGCAGCTTGCATCGCCTTCTTCTGAGCCCACTCTCTCCTCTCTTCCACTTGCCTTTTCAGATCCTGAACCTGACGCAGCAATCCTATCAAAGCATCATCCTTTCCCTTCTCAGGCGCGCTGTCATCATCGAGATTCAGATCCTGGAACTTCTCCAGCACTGAACTAACACTCTCTTGTGGCGGCTGCTCACACTTCTTACTAGCACGATAACCAGCGGCAAACGCAGCAACATTCTCTCTCAGCAAACACTTCATCGACGGCGTTAGATTAAACCTCCTAGGACAATCAATCTCTCTAGCACCATCATCACCATCCACCTTTCCAGAGGTTGGTATATCAATCGTACTCGCCTTACCGACATGAAGCTCGCTCATAAGCAAACAACACATCGCATCGCCTCTACTCAGATTCGGCTTAACTTGTTTCAACAAATAAACCATACCAGCAAGCGAGTACTCCACCAACTGTCTCAGATCAGCGAACACAGGCTCTGATCCATCCTCATCCTCCTCCCCATTACTACTACCTCTCAGATGAGCCAGTGAGTTATCCAGAATGTTGTTCAACACATCCGTCCCACCGTAACAGTACCCATTACTCAGAACAGCTCTCAACGCCACGTCATCATCGTAGCCCAAAGACACAAGCTTTGAGACAGCTTCGTTGTATATATGCTCCAGATGTTTCAGGAGTAGATCCTCTAGCTGCTCCTCGGTGCAGTAACCGTAACCATTGTCCTCGAAGTTGCCACTAGGGTTGGAATCAAGGAGAGTTGATAGAGCTGTCTTGTTGAGGAGACAAGACGGATCGAATTGGGGTTTCGTGGATCGGGACTTCCGGTTCGGTCTGACGTGCTTCGACCTCACAGAACAACCCATCGGATGATATATCTATATACGAGAATCTGAAGAGAAGAGATTGAAAGAGTGAAGATCAATTGAATCGATAGATGAATGGTGAACCAAACCAGGATCAGGAGAAAATAGTGATAACGAAAGGAGACGTGGAGAATAAAAAATTGAAAGAACAAGGGTAGATGAAACTTACTGATCGGCGATGAATGTATTTCTCAGCAGAGACGACAGAACTTAGGTACAGACAAGAAGACAGAAGTGTTTCAGATTCTGGTGGTGTTTTGTGTGTGTGGGTGTAAGTGGTAAACAGTATGGGCTAATATTATACTTAACTGGGCCTTTAATTGGGCCAGGCGCTAAATGATATCTCCCCGTAGATATTGTAAAATAGTGCGGTTCGTTTGGTTGACGCAGCTATCTATCTGCGATTCCGTCAATTTTTTTAATAAATTTTTATTTGTTTTAATGATGCTGTACGTTTGCGTCTGCATCTAAATACTGCGTTCTTGCGTCGATCGCCAAAAAAATCTGCATTTATAATTAAAACTATGATATCGACGTCTACTAACGTCGATATCGAAAACTGTGACAACTAAACGAATATGATTATGTAAAAAGCAAAAATGAATAAACTGTCTTCGTGTACATTAGCTTTTGCATGGGCTTACGTGTGCACGTATTCTCCACGTACATAGGCGTGACTAGTGACACGTATATGCGTAATGGACGTGGCGATACCAGCATACTCGACTAGTCTTACGCCGTTAGTCGTTATATTTAATCGCGAGTCAGGAGGTCATAAGGCAAACCAAAGCAAAGGAAAAAAAAGAAGTTAGGTTCAAGAAGAAGAAGAAGAAGATGCATTCAGCGAAGGAAAAGATCAGCGACATTGCCAGCACGGCCAAGGAGAAGCTCAACATCGGTGGAGCAAAGGCACAAGGCCATGCGGAGAAGACTATGGCTAGGACTTCAGAAGAGAAGAAGATGGCTCACGAGCGAGAGAAGTCTAAGGAGGCGCAGGCCAAGGCCGAGCTCCACGAGTCTAAGGCTGAGCATGCGGCGGACGCTCAGGTTCACCGCCACCACCTTCCTGGACACACCGCCTACCCTAGCCGAACCACGGGAGCTGCTCATTACCCACCGGGACAGATCTAAAACTAAGCTATATTAAGACTAGCGGTTTAGTTTGCTTCTGTAGTATGTATGCTTTTATGTCCTTTCTAATAAAAATAAAGTGAATTATCTTGGTTGATTCCTCTAATGATTGCTCTCGGATATAAAATAAACTTCAAATAATCTTTAATCTATGCAAATGCAACATGCATACTAGATTAAAATGAGAGTTCATGTTAATATTAGTTTAGTGATCTTTCTGTAGATGTAAAAGCCGATTGTGAATTCAGAGAATCGATATTTACAAATTATATATAAATAATATCGAAAAGGTATCAAAATCCACGATGTTATATATCGTTTTCGCTAAACAGTATAACTTGTTGCTTCTGATGAAACGCAAAGAGATGTTAATTTTGTGTAGATGTAATATGTATGCTTTTGCGTCTTATCTAATAAAAATAACGTGAATTATCTTGGTTGATTCTTTCTAATGTATGTTAAGCTAGATGTTTTCAATCCTAAAACCAATTGGTGATGGATTAGTCATCTATTTTTATATATTGCTTAAGATTTCTTCCAAAATGTTACACAATTTATATCTAAAAATGTATGCTCTCGAAAATAAATAAAGTTCAAATAATATTTAATCTATCTGCAAATGCAACATACATACTAGATTAAAATGAGCGTTTATGTTCATATTAATTTAGTGAGCTTTCAGTAGATGTAAAAACTGATTGTCAATCCATAAAATCGATATTTACAAATTCTAAAAATAATACCGAAAAGGTATCTAAATTCACGATGTATTATATAATTTTCATTAAAACAGAATTTTCAGCTCTGATGGTAAAAAGTTTACACCTGTGAATTTTGTTATTTTTGTTGGAGTCTGTCTAATCGCAGACGTCTTAAGTGATTAGTTTTTGAACTTTTTAAACTTTTTGGAATACCACGATTATCAATATATATATATCATTTTCGCTGAACATAATAACTTGTAATTTTGTGTAGATGTAAAAACTGATAGAATCCGGAAAATCATATTAATAAGTTGTAACAACACTATATAACGATATCATTTTCGTTTCATATTTAATATTTTTGTTAGGTTATAAATGCCAAGCTTGCGTAGACGTGAAGAATTAGTTAGAAAAAATATCCCTTTCTTGGTACGTAGCTACAAGACTATCATATATACGAGTAAAATCGCTCTCTTCCTAAAAACATGTGGATGGGAGGAAGAAAGCTTAGCCTGTGGGTGGCCTGTCTAACTCTTTGATATATAACATCGCAGCAATACTAACCAACCATAGTTCGTCACGTACCAAAGCTTGCCGTCTCTGTTATAAATGAAACCGTGTTTACTCTAAAACCATTCATTTGTGTTCATACCGTTTTATAAACTCTCTTTTTCTGTTCTTGTTAAACTATATCTTGACAACTCTGATTCTTCTCTCAGATGGCTTGCTTGATTTCCCCTGTAATGAAACTCCGTCGTCTATCCTCGGCTGATTCGCGGCGGTTTGCATACCGGAATCTGAGCGACGACGATATGGAGGATTCGGTTATAAGGGTGGTGGTGGGGAAGGAGAAGAAAGAGTTCATGGTCAACCGTACGTCCTCGAAGAGACACCGTTTAGAGTCTTGATCATTGGTTCGGCTAAGGATCGTACCAAGAGCCGGTTAAACCGGACTGGTAGAGTAGTGTGGCTTGATCATGTCGACTCGATCTTGTTCGAGCACTTGCTGTGGCTTCTTCGTAACGATGCCTCTTCATTTTCGGATATGGATGTCGTCGAGATCATTGATTTCTACGCTCAAGATTGCTAGAGAAATAAATTGTGATGTTGCAAGTTGTAACCATTTAGACGTGTATACTGTGATGCTATACTCGGTCTTTGATTCATAGTGTTTTTAGAGGATCGGTTTGCTTCGAAATATCTGTGATCTTTGTGCTATAACGAGAAGGCTCATTAATATTTGCTACAGACAATGCGGCCCATTATGAGATTTGATACCAATGAACCAACAAAAAACTGTTCCCTTGCAACCAACAAAAACACTGAGCGGTACGCGTAGTTTGTCAATCTAATCTAGCTTCATAAGATAACAAATAGGCATTGTATTATTTAAATAACCAAAGAAATTTTAGGGGTCAAACATTCGGATGTGATGTTTTGATCAATGGTTCACTAATAATTGTTATATGAAACTATATTTAACAAGTAATCGTTTGCAACTTTATGAACTTTATAAAGAAAGATTGATTAGCTTGTTTTAGAATGCTGTTCTTAATAATATCAATATTTGTGAAAGTTAGTTGGATTCCATTGAAGAAAGGGCAAGGATCCGTAGTACGTTGGTAAAAATCATGGCTGTCTCTTCTTTACCCACATTTATATATTTGTATATGAACACTTTTGTATCTAGTAACTTAGATAACTTAAGTATATTGTTGACCGAAAATGATAACTACTTGCATTATATTACTTAAGTATATTTGTATATTGTTAATTTTATATTTCTAGTTTACTTCTATAATTTTATATTTTATACTGATGTTGCACATGGTTCAAAATTAGATAATATACAATTATGAATAAAATCATTTGCTGCTCAATTAAAATACATATCAAGCTTTTTTGTCCTTACATTAACAAAAATTGCATCCAAAATTTTAAAATAACAACTAAATTAGTGTATTTCTATTTTTTAAATTTTATCATCAAACTTATTAATAGTTTAATCTAATAAAAATTAGAAAATCAGTTAAGTTAAAAGTATATATTTTAAATACACTTAAACAATGAAGAATTTAATTTATTTTTCTTTCAAAATCTAAATATTCGAACCTGATCCGAAATAACCGAACCCGAACTTAAAATACCCTAAAATGTAGAAATATCCAAACGGATTTTAGATCTCTATACCAAAATATCCGAAAATCCAAATTCAAATATCCGATCCGAACCCGAACGAGTACCCGAACACCCACCCCTACTATGAGCAATGATTGTTAATCAATAGTAAATGTGTTGTGATGAACATTTTCAGCTACTTTGCTTTAGTTAATTGCGTGTGTGCCAGCTTAGCATCAAATGGGTCGAGCACTTAAGGGTATGATTGGAATCGAAATGGTAGATTAATAATTTTATTTCTTAATTAGCACTCCACTTGCACTTTCCTTTGTATTTTACTAGCATTACTTTAATTTCTTGTCGTTTAGTATTTCCCGTCTTTTATTACTTTTTGTCGTTTTGATGGCCTCAAAACTTTGATAAGGCGGACAATCTATTCAGTCATGTGTTTGGAAAAACCCTAGCGAGCTAAATGATTGTTATTTTTCCTTTTAAGTTTGCATTATATAAAAACATTCGAATATATATATATCTAAATCTAATATGTATTAATGATCATTCTGTGATAAAAACATTGCTATTCTATGTTAACTATTGCCCAAGACAGCAACTTGGGGTTGAGGGTTACAGTGTTTTAGATCAACTTTTGTTATTTTTTATTGTTTACTGCTATGTTCGTGACTTTGGTTATAAAAACGTTGCTAACAAACATTACGAAATTATATTATAATCTAATAGAAAACAGTGTGTATGTTGGTAATATAGTTAATATGTGCGTTAGAGTATATCGTTATTGGATATGTTAGTATTGTATAAAAGTTCTAACCGTTAATCCTGTCGATGAGTTACTGTGCTTTTTTTTTTTGTCACGAAATGAGTTACTGTGCTAAAAACCAGAGATTCTATCTATGAACTACTCATATAGTCCACTATTATTTTAGAAGCTGTATATATATGAAACTACTCATATAGTCGAATATTATTTTAGAACCTTTAAAATATATATCGATAACTAAGTAAAAAAAAACTTAAACCATGTACTGAGAAAACATGAACAATTTTTTAAAAAAATCATAACTCCATAAATTCCGTCACAAAGAAAATATGAAAAAAAAAACAAATTCAAGTTTGTTAAAACAGTAGCTAAAACGGAGCCCTACCGGCGCCGGAGGAATTCCCCGGCCAGTTGTCAACTCCCATATGAGGCAAACTCATTGGTAAACTGAAGAACGGCAAGCTTCCGCCTCCACCTCCGTTGGTGGCTTCCGTGTACATATTTGCTCCGCCGCTTTGGACTTGTAACTGCTCCTCGTGCTCGTCCAAAGGCAACCTTTCATACGCCACGTTCGTAAAAGACGCCGCCATGACCATCACCGGCCCCGCCGCCATCAATTCTCCAACGACGTTACCTCCGACGACCTGTCCCTGAGCTCCGGCGAGGAGTATCGTCAAGTTCGTCGCTCCTGGAGGAGCAGGCGGCGGGAGAAAAGATCCAGAGAGGGAAAGAATCTCGAAAGTGCCTCGCAACGTCACAACAGCTCCGACCGCCGTCGGCTGACGGATGCTGACGTTAGTGACGGTTCCTGTTCCGGAAAGAACGCAAATCCCTCGCTGTCTCCGCCGCGCGTAAGTAGAGATACACTCGAAGACGTCGCAGCCACTTCCGACTTCAAGAATGTGAGCCCTAAGAGTGTTTGCGCTCTCGCGCGTGACGATCATTGGAGGTTTCGGTTTGTTCTTCGATCCAGCTGGACGGCCACGTGGCCGCCGCATAACGAGCTCACCACTTGCTCCTCCGCCACCGCCTAGTCCAGAGTTGTCATTAGAAGCTATCAAATCCAAACCTTGATGATGGTTATGGTTGTGATGGTGATGATGGTGGTTTCCTCCAGCGCCACCGCCATCTTCGTGGTGGTTGTCGGTGGAGAACTGACCAACACCGCCGCCTTCGACGTTGTGAACGTAGCGAGAAGTTGTGCCTAGATCGAGACCAGCCATGCCAATATCAAACTGAGAAAAAAACAAACAAAATATATTTAAAAAGGGAGTTGGGATTTTTAAAACGTAATTAGGGATACTAATGATTTAGGGTTAGATTTAATGTAAGAGATAGACAAGCAGAAAATTTATAAAAAGGTAGAGAAGAAACTATATAGAAACCTGAGAAATGAAATATTTATGAAAGGGGAAGAAGAAGTAGAAGACCAAGTCTTGTCTCTTGACCCAGTTGGCCCCAATAGACAATTATTACAATTTATAAGGTCTTGTACATGTGTGGTAAAAAAAAAGGTCTTTGTGGGAACCAAAATTCGCACTGTCGATTTCCGTTTAAATAAGGAAACTAAGAAAACCCTAATTTTCCAGAGGACCCGGATATCTGTTAATTACCACACGTCAAGTAATCAGAACACGAGAATAACAACGATAAAAATAAGAAATCGAAAAGAGAGCAAAGTAGATCTTATTCCGAATCTGCGTATGAGCGTTACAACAAGGTATAAGCCTGGGCTCGAGAGCTGTCGGCGAGAATCCTAGTTCTAGCAACCCTAAGACGGCTAAACCTAATTGAGTCGCAGCTCGAAATAACAAAAACGAAAAATTGCCTAAATTGCTCTAAGTGCTAAGTTTGCTCTGAAAAAGTTCCCTCCTCTGCTCCTCGCCTAGGACTCCTTATATACTAGCTCCAAGGTCGGTTTACGCTTTTACTCTTCTGCCCTTAAGCCGTCATATCATAAAAATGGAGATATTCCAATTTTCCCGATCTTCACAATTATCTACAAAACTTCCGTATTTATCCGCGGAAACTTGACATTTATCCTTCTTCGTGGGCCAAGCGTGAACCACGCTGTGGTTCACGGGCTTTTGGTTAGGAAAAATCGTAGGATGGGCCTCGAGTCGTGTTTTAGGTCCCTTTGGACCGTCTTCCGACTTGACACGTTTACTACGAGTTTTCCGCGGTTTCTAATCCGCGAAGTTTGATCGATGAATTAGAATAGCAGGAAACATGGACTGAGCTTGCTACGGTCTTCGGGAGATAGCATTCGAAGGTTTGACGAGAATGCAAGGACTGGTGTCGTATCGATGTTCGGAAAGGTTCAATCGCTACACAGCGACCGAACTTTGGCTCGAGCCCGGTCGCTACGTAGCGACTAGCGACCGAGCTCGAGACGATCGCTACGTAGCGACCGAGCTTGGCTGAGCTCGGTCGCTACGTAGCGACCGAGCTTTGGCTCGGGCTCGGTCGCTATGTAGCGACCGAGCGGGACGATCGCTCGGTCGCTACGTAGCGACCGAGCTTTGGCTCGAGCTCGGTCGCTACGAACGGAGAGACATGGTTTAGGATCTCGTATCTTTTAGATATCATGCCTTGAGATGTTTGAGACCAGAGCGTTGGGTTTAGGGCAAGACCTAGGTTTACTTTCGGTTAAGGTTTGTGCGGTGACTAGCCGGCTATCGTTTTTCCTGTTGCGATTTCTTCCTGATTCGCATCGATTTAAAGTCCGCGATATGTTCTCGACTTATATGACTTGTATGGTACGAATCGAGCATCTTCTCAGAATCAACTGGAAGTGCTAAACCAAAATTTCGGATTTTTGTTGTAGCGCGCTTTTGTCCTTGTGCTGGACGTTGTTAAAGATCGAATTGCGTTTGTTTAAGACGGCTGGCGTGTTCGTCGGGGCCAATCGACGAACGGGGTGTAATGTTTTTGGTGGTCGCGTTCGGACAATTTGTTAGTATTGTCCTCGAATTTTAATTTTTGCGATGTCTCGCAGTTATTTCGAGGATTATACGTGTATTTTTGCGTGTTTGAAAGATGATAATCTTTACGATTTTTGGGCCGGAAGGGGCCGCAGACAAGAGTCTTAACGTTTTCAGGAGTGTCTTGAAAGTTTCCTTTGTGTTTTACTGAAGCGTAAACGTTTTCGATAAAAAGGACAACGTATATTGTAGTAAAAGTTTTTGAAGTTTCTAAAAACTCGATTACAATAATGAAGATTTTTCTAAGTGGGAGTATACGAGTATACGCACCCACTCCCCCCCCTTTTTAGAGAGGGGGATAGCTGAACTCGTCTTTTGACGAGCTGCCTACGTACCCCTTTCGAGGATCAAGCCATCTCGTAGTTCTGTTTCATGCCGCGAGTGTTCTTACTCGGCGGTAGATGTCGCGATGTCCGCCTTGACCGTGTCGATCGTGGCTGGGTCGACGCTATTTTCCGGATGTTCCGGTTGAGTTGTCGCGTGGGCTTCGGATTTATGTCGAGCTTCGACGTCCGATGCGTTTGCGTTGATAGACGATTTTACTTCGTCCTCTCCCGGGGCGCTTTTGGCTGAAGATCGATCTATCTTCGCGCGTTTGCCGTTTACAGAAGCCGTGATTTGCCTTAACTTATGCTCCGCGAGGAAGCATAGTCGCGACTGTTTTTGGCATCCCTAGATGGCCGCGACTCCGCTCGGCGTTGGGAACTTGAGACCCAGGTGGTAGGTTGACGGAACTGCCTGCATGGCGTTGAGCCATGGGGTTCCCATGATCACGTTGTAGATAGCGGGATGATCGACTACCGCGAATTCGACGATTTTCGTGATCTCCTTTGCCATGACTGGCAATTGGATTGATCCGAGAGTCATTGACACTTCGCCTGAAAAACCTGTGAGTGGTTTTGGCGTCGGAATTACTTCTCCGAGTTCGATACTCATCCGCTTGAGAGTGTCGCGGAAGATTACGTTGACCGTGCTTCCCGTGTCGACGAGTACCCTTCCGACTTCTAAATCTCGTATGATGAGATCTATGACGAGCGGGTCGCAGTGAGGTTGGTCGATACCGCCGGCTTCCTCCTATGTGAATGTGATCGAGCAACTTTGGCCGTTTCGAGGAGGAGACCATGTAAGCCAATTTGCACTTGACTCTGCCTTCCGTTGGTAAGCCTTGATGGCCGACACGGTATCGCCGCAGTATTGTGATCCTCCGATGATCATATTGACTCTGCGATGATTGTTATCGTTCCCTTTGTCATCTGGCCTCCTACCGCGTTTATCCCCAGGTTGGTTTCGTTGAGGGGATTTTTCAGCGGACGAATTTCTATCCGTCTTTGGAGGCCGATCAGAATCGAGGATGAGATCCTTGACGCTAGTTACTTCCGAAAGCTCTCCAGCGAGTAGCTTCGCGGCCAGTCTTGCTCCCAAGACTTTGCAATTGGTCGTGGAGTGTCCTCGGGATTGGTGGAACTCGCAGAAGGTGTTTTCGTCGTACCCTTGATTGCGAGTCCATGTGTTGCCCGTGGTCCGGCCCTGATCCGAATTGATCGCATAGTTATGCGCCCCTTGGAGATCTTCCCCCTCGTGATGGACGTACTTGTCGTTACGAGAGTTCTTCTTTTTCCCCTTCGGATCTGCGTCTTTCGAGGATGGTCTTGCCGGCTTATGTTTTTGCGATAAGACTTTAGTTTCTTCCTCGACTATGATGTAGTCCGTTGCTTTGTGGAGGGCGTCCTGGATCGTTCGCGGTTTGTCGAGAGTTATCCATTTTCTGAATTTCGACTTGTACCAGAGCGTCTTTCTCAGCGCGTCGATGGCCACTTTGTCGCTTATCCCGCTGACCCTGGACATTATCAGCTTGAACCGACTGATAAACTCGCGGAGTGGTTCGTCTTCCCTCTGGGAGAGACTCCAGAGGTCAACATCGGAGGTTTCTCTGTCTATGAATACAGAGTACTGTTTGAGGAATTCCGATGCGAGCTGTCGAAAACTCCCGATGGTGTTGCGACGAAGGCGTGCGAACCATTCGAGCGCTGCTCCTTCAAGATTTTCGACGAACAGGCGGCAATAGCCGGTATCTTTTTCGCCGTCCTTCAGTCTTGCTCTTCCCATCGCGATGTGGAAAGCCTGAAGGTGCGCTTTTGGGTCGGCCGTACCATCGTACTTTGGTACTTTGATCTTTCCCGGATCGGACACCCTCATGTCCGAAATGCGACTGGTAAAGTGGGTCTTTCGAGCTCCTTCCAGCAGTCGATCGATCTCGGGGGCAGCACTAGTAGAATGATGGATTTGAGACTTTACGGCTCTCACTTCTGCCGCAGTCTTAGTGATGTAGTCGTGAAGATCGCGGATATCCGATGTCTCGTCAGTAGATTTCCGAGCCTGTCGGCGTTTACTGCGAGTGAGCTCGGTTTGCCTTTCGGCCAGCTCCTCTTGTTCATTCCAATAGGCGACTTCTTCCTCTTCCGTCATTGGTTTTTCGAACGGGGAGCCTTCCCGAGCGGATCGGCTTCTGGTCCTTCTTGGATGTCTGTCGACATCCTCGTCGGTGTCGTTGGAGACATCGCTAGGATCCATGTCAATGTATTCGGCTTCGTTATCCTCCGAGTCCTTTGCAGGGGGCGGAAGACTTTCAGAGTTCCCCTTTTCGATGGGAGATTTCTCGCTAAGGTTTTGACCGGAAGGTCGTTCCCGTGCGACTCCTGCTCTATCGAGTGGGGTGGCGAAGTCGAGCCTTTTCCCGCGGGGACGGATTGCTTGGGTCCTTGCCGTTAAGGTTTCAACCTGTTTGGTCAAGGTATTCACGAGCTTATCCTGTTCTTCCGACCTTTTCTCATAGGTGGCGAACATCTTTTTGAACTCCTCGAGCGTCGCGGTGTTGGCTTGCGCGTTGGCCGCGGATACGTCCGCTACTGGAGTGTGGAGATCGGTGCCGCTGCCTCTGTTAAGAGGAGTTTGCACGTTATCCGCGTCGTTGGTTGACATGTCAGACTGTGTGTGGCTTTTGCGGGTTAGATTGATCCGTAAGGCCCCCTCCTTCTAGCGCCAAACTGTGGGAACCGAAATTCGCACTGTCGATTTCCGTTTAAATAAGGAAACTAAGAAAACCCTAATTTCCCAGAGGACCCGGATATCTGTTAATTACCACACGTCAAGCAATCAGAACACGAGAATAACAACGATAAAAATAAGAAATCGAAAAGAGAGCAAAGTAGATCTTATTCCGAATCTGCGTATGAGCGTTACAACAAGGTATAAGCCTGGGCTCGAGAGCTGTCGGCGAGATTCCTAGTTCTAGCAACCCTAAGACGGCTAAACCTAATTGAGTCGCAGCTCGAAATAACAAAAAAACGGAAAATTGCCTAAATTGCTCTAAGTGCTAAGTTTGCTCTGAAAAAGTTCCCTCCTCTGCTCCTCGCCTAGGACTCCTTATATACTAGCTTCAAGGTCGGTTTACGCTTTTACTCTTCTGCCCTTAAGCCGTCATAGCATAAAAATGGAGATATTCCATTTTTCCCGATCTTCACAATTATCTTCAAAACTTCCGTATTTATCCGCGGAAACTTGACATTTATCCTTCCTTGTGGGCCAAGCGTGAACCACGCTGTGGTTCACGGGCTTTTGGTTAGGAAAAATCGTAGGATGGGTCTCGAGTCGTGTTTTAGGTCCCTTTGGGCCGTCTTCCGACTTGACACGTTTACTACGAGTTTTCCGCGGTTTCTAATCCGCGAAGTTTGATCAATGAATTAGAATAGCAGGAAACATGGACTGAGCTTGCTACGGTCTTCGGGAGATAGCATTCGAAGGTTTGACGAGAATGCAAGGACTGGTGTCGTATCGATGTTCGGAAAGGTTCAATCGCTACACAGCGACCGAACTTTGGCTCGAGCCCGGTCGCTACGTAGCGACCGAGCGAGACGAATGCTCGGTCGCTACGTAGCAACCGAGCTTTGGCTTGAGCTCGGTCGCTACGTAGCGACCGAGCGGGACGATCGCTCGGTCGCTACGTAGCGACCGAGCGGGACGATCGCTCGGTCGCTACGCAGCGACCGAGCTTGGCTGAGCTCGAGCTCGGTCGCTACGTAACGACCGAGCGGGACGAGCGCTCGGTCGCTACATTAGCGACCGAGCTTGGCTCAGGTTTGGTTGCTGCATAGCGATCGGACGGCGTGTATGCGTGGTGACCGAGCTTGGTTTGTTCGGTTTGAATCCCAAAGGATACTTCTTCGTAAAAACTTCGTATTGGTTATTTTTACGAAAATTACATCTCTCCTTTTACTATCTCTTTTGGAAATACGATCTCCGAGGATTTTCGGGTGGTAATTCCGTCGTAACCGTTTTTGACCCCAACAGTCTTGTACATCTGTATGTAGTGCAGTATATATATGTATTAGATCAATCAAATTCGAGTCCAAGCTACTCATAATTAAGTCTTAGTTATTATATTGTCGTGTATGTATAAAGACATTGCGGTTTTAGCTAGATTTTGTTATATGTATATGTTATTGAAGAATCTGCCATTGTACTAGAGTACTAGTTTATGTTTTCTGGCTTTATAAAGGATTGGACATTTGGAGACAACATCGAGATCCCAAGAATGTGAAATATATAGTTTGTTTGATCTTTTCACATTAGTTTTATAAATTTATTAACAATCCATCTCTCTCATTAATTAGACTTTTTTTTGCAAATAGATTTAGAGAGGACATTCTTAGTAAAAATCAGTACATCCTATCGGTGAACCAATACATAGAGTCATAAACTAAAGAAAACATATACAAATGAGTTACGTATAAGATTTAGACAAAGAAAGCATTACGTTGCCATGAAGTATTAAACTTTCCATAATGTCCCTATTAGTTCTGATTGTCTACCCATTAATTATGATTCGGACATACTCTTTTTTTTTTTTTTTTGATAAAATGTGAATATTATACCAAAAAGGAACAAGAGTAAGTTTTACAAGGGCTTTTAGCAAGAAGTTACATATGGCTCAAAAAAAATAAAAAAACCATGATGAAACTAGAGCAAACTATGAATTAGGCAACATGATCTAGGAAAACCTAAACCACTGAGATAAGAGTCCTTGGCAACGCTTATGGGGTAAGCGAGCAAGGAGAGTGTCTCTCAACATCCTGTCGAGCTTACTGAACAGGACGGCTGTGGGTGCAGGGGAACCGTTGTGGAGTCTACTGTTCCTTTCTATCCATAGGAGGTAGACAACCGCTTGGGCGAGTAGCTTCTTTAACGTTGCTGAGAGGCCTGGCGTGACTGTGAGCATCCAGTTGATAAGAGAAGACCAGTTGTAGAGAACCAGATTCTGCTGTCCAAGGCGAGGAAGAATGATGGCCCATAATTGCGCTGCAACACTACATTGCAGGAAGACATGATCGCGCGATTCCTGTCCAAGTCCACACAAACAACAATTTGGCAGATCACACAAACCCCAATTCGCTAACCTTTCTCTTACTGGAAGACGGTTTAGATTTGCCACCCAGAAATTGAAAGCATGCTTAGGGACAGCATGTTTGAACCAAACAGCCTTCTCCCAAGGAACAAGGGGAGCACTTTGTCTGATGAGCTCCCAAGTTTTCCTGATAGAGAAAGCAGGGCCTCTGTTGCCAGGTGGCCCCCAACAATAAGCATCTGCATTGTTTTCCTCCGTAGGCGGTGTGATCTCCAGCAGAGAAGTTCTTAGGGAGGCTAGGGAGGGCAGACGGCAGCGAGATGATGGCAGGAGCCAAGCACCACGTCGAGTTCCTTCCTTCACAGTAGAGGCGATTGGGATTCCAAGTCTGGAGGGACCAGAAGTACCAATGAAGTCAATGAGAGGACCCTGAGGTAGCCAATCATCCCACCAATAGCTAGCTTGTAGACCATTCCCTATGTCACAGTCGATCAGTTGACGGGCCAGGGGACGTAAGGAGATCAAAGATTTCCAAATCCAAGAGTGTCCTGGTTGGGGTTCCGCATTCCAGTAGTTACATCTTTTAAGCCGGTGTTCTTTGTTCCAAGCAACCCATAGCGAGTTAGTGCCAGCAAATTGTAACCAAACCAATCTGAGGGTAAGCGCCTTGTTCCATAGGAGTAGGTTTCTCAAGCCAATTCCTCCTTCGCGTTTCGGAAGGCAAAGGTCGTACCACGCGACTTTTGCATTACCTATGGCTTCGGGATTAGAGGACCATAGGTAGTCTCTACAAAGTTTCTCTATCTCCTTAATACATCCCTTAGGAAGAACAAAGGCCGAAAGCCAGAAGTTAATCAAGCTGTTGATTACAGATTTGATAAGCTCCAGCCTTCCCGCATAGCTCAGCAGTCTGACTTTCCAGCTTTGGATTCTCTTCTTTATGTTGTCAATAAGGGGGAAATACTCAGACTTCTTCAGTCGCCGATGATGAAGGGGCAGTCCTAGGTATCTTATGGGAAGAGTGCCCAAGAGATAGCCACTAGAGTTGAGGGTAGCTGTTTCCATGTCATCCATGCCCGCATGAAACAGCGCAGTCTTATCCTTATTCAACCCCAGGCCCGAGAGGAGGTGAAATTCTTCCAGAGCTTCAGCAATACCCGTGAGGGAGTTACTTGATCCGTCAAAGAAGATCATGAGATCGTCGGCGAAGCAAAGGTGCGAGATTTTTGGGTTCTGACCTAAGGGGTGATACCCAATAAGACCAGAATCAAACTTCTCAGTGAGGAGAGACGAGAAGACCTCCATAGCAATGATGAAGAGCGTTGGGCTGATAGGGTCACCCTGTCTAAGGCCACACCCACCGTTGAAGTACCCACATAGCTCGCCATTTACATTTATAGAGAAGGATGTAGTGGTGACACAGTTCCTGATCCATGTGATGAAGACATCAGGGAAGTCAGCAGCGCAAAGGGCTTGGAGGATAAAAGGCCAGCTCACGGAGTCGAAGGCCTTCCTTATATCAACCTTGAGAAGACCCCTGGGAGAAGAGTTTTTAGAACCAAATCCCTGCACTAACTCTGTAGCTAGGAGGACATTTTCCACTAGTAAACGCCCTTTAACAAACGCAGACTGAGAGGGAGATATCATTGCTGGCAGCAGCTTCTCCAGTCGTCTTGCAATGATCTTAGAGACCACCTTATAAACAGCATTACAACAAGAGATGGGTCGAAACCCGCTCATCCTCTCCACTTCAGTCGTTTTAGGTACCAACGTGATGGCAGTTGCATTCCATTGTTTCAGAATATGCCCTGAAGTGAAGAACTCTTGGACTGCTCTGGTGAAGTCAGTCCCTATGATAGGCCAAGCTCTGCGGTAGAACTCTCCTGTGTAACCATCCGGTCCTGGGGCTTTATTTGCAGGAAGCTCGAAGACCTCTTTCCTTATCTCCTCTTGAGAGATTGGTGCTATTAGCATATCTTTACAAGCCTCATCACATCTGAAAGTTGTAAGACGGCTGATTTCACCCGAGGCTTCTATGGAGAGGGACGGGGAAGGGGAACCAAGGAGGTTTGTATAATAGTCAACACAGTGGCTTTTGATATCATTGATATTCTCTAGCCTGTTGTTCTGGTCATCTATAAGATAATGTATCTGGTTTCCTGACCATCTAGTCTGCATAGACCGATGAAAAAGAGAGGAGTTACAATCACCCAACTTCACCCATGTCACCCGAGAACGCTGATAAATGAATTTTTCCTCTGCCTTTGCAAGCTTTGCCCAGTTCTTATGAGCCTCTCTTTCTCTTTCAGCAGCAATTGTCGATGGGGAGGAGAGAAGGTCAGCCTGAGCTGATAGCATGCCAGCGTGTGACTCCTTGACCCGTTTTTCCAAGTCCGAATAGTGCTCTCTGTTGATATCTTTGTTCACTGATTTCAGCAGCTTGAGCTTCTTGGAAAGTTGAAACATAGCAGTTCCCGGGACGTGGGTGTTGTCCCAAAAGGCCTGCAGCCTAGGAGTGAACTGCTCATGGTCCATAAGAAAGTGAGAAATCTTGAAAGGCTTCTTGGTCTTGGTCCGTGAGGTGATTATGACAGTGCTTGGACAGTGATCCGAGAATTCCATGTCCCCAAAGTGACCATAGGAAATAGGGAAAGATAGAAGCCAGTTGTCATTAACAAGGATCCTGTCTAGCTTTTTAGCTAGGGGTCTCGCTGTCTGGTTGTTCCACCAAGTGAACATACTGCCCCGGTAGGTGAGATCAGAAAGGCCAGAGCACGAGAGACAATATCTGAACTGCATCATACCTTTGGAGATCCGAGTACTACCAGAGGAGCTATCCACGGGATCCACGGTTTGGTTGAAGTCCCCCAGCACAACCCACGGTTTGGACGCAATAATAGGATCTGCTGAGAGAGAGCACATCTCTTCCCAAAGTAGTTCCCTTCCATTCTTACAGTTTACCCCATAAACGTAAGAAACAGCCATGTCAGTTGAAGATTTGGGCAGACGGACGATGCACGTGATCATCTGCTTAGACTTCGAGTGGATAGAGAGACTAACCGAGGGGTCCCAAATGACCCAAATCCTGCCTAACTCAGAGAATTCATAGTTTGCTTCATAGTTCCATCCAGGAAAAGAGGAATGTATATACTTCAAAGACTTGTGCATCCTCACACGAGTCTCAATTAGACTACCAAAAAGAGGTTTACTACTCCGCAGCCATCTCCGAAAGCTTCTACGCTTTACACTATTATTAAAGCCTCTTGTGTTCCAACAAAAAGTGTCAACCGCCATATTAATGTTTGGTTGGTTTGGGGTGCTTCCCCATCCGCTTACTCAAAAGACGCTTCTGTTTTTTGGACAGAACCTGTGTGTACTCCTTAGTGACAATCTGATCCTCCACAGGAGCTATATCCTCCGGTTCAGACTCTGATTCTGATGAGGAGGATTCATGCTGGTGTTCGGACCCCAATGATTTCGAGGCAGAGGTTGGGCTCAGCTCAGAGTCGGAGGAGGAGACTTCCCTCTTCTTCTTCTTCTTCTTCTTCCTCTCTGAGACACTCTTTTTATTTCCTTTCCTACTGCTTGAAGGTGGGTCCTCCAAGTAGTCCTCTGCAGCCTTAGGAGTATCCTTCACTGGAGTTTCCTTGGCAAGCTTCTCCTTATTCTTCTTATTGGCTTTCTTCTTTTTCTTTTGGTTTTTCTTGGATGCGGAAGCTAGGTTTGTGTTGTCATCCACTCCCTCCTTCGCATTCTTCTTCTCCTCAGAGCCAGAGTTGTCAGACTGAGTCTCCTTCTTAGCCCGAGGGCATAAGTCAGTGGCATGAGTGGTGGAGTTACAGCTCGTGCAAGTGATTGGGGCGGACGGGCATCTTCGTAGCGTATGACCTGTCTCTTTACAGAAGGTACACGTTGGGGGCAGCCAGGGGCAAGAGACTCCAACACGAACAATTTCACCACTTTCAAACTGTGCATTGACCGCTTCAGGGAGGGGCTCGGAGAGGTTGATAACCGTGAAGACCTTAGCGACCTCCAGTTCCAACAGGTTAGCAGTAGAAGGGTGGAGATACAGAGGGTCCCCGACAATTCCTGCAACACGTTCAAGAGATTCTTCGTTGAAGAACTGTGGAGGAACCCCACGAAACTCAAGCCATACCGGAGCTTCCACCAGCACAGGCATTGCCGGAGAAACTCCCGGGGAGTAGTCAGCCACAAACATAGTCTGGCCTTCAATTTGCCATATTCCTTGAAGAAGAACTCGGCGTCTTGTGACCGGACAGGGAACTCTGATAAGCACCGTTTTCGGTCCAAGTTTAGAGACAGTGATGTCCCGTTTCTTGGAGCTCCAGATACCGTTTAGGATGGCATATAGTGCCTCCTTTGATGGTAGGTTTCCATTGAACTGACCTACAATGAAGGGTTCCCACTTCTTTTGGTTTCGTTCTATGACCTCATTTGGAATTTTGACGCACCATTCGCCAGATTCCAGCTGAAAGGGAGTACCTTTCTTGTTCATCTTGGTAGCAGCTCCCTTTGCCATATCTCTCCAGGAAGGTTTGGCGGCGGAGGTGACTTCTTCCATCTGCGAGGTCGCAGAGGGAGATTCTTGGTTCGGGGAAGGAACAACTAGATCTGGAGCACCGACAGCAGATCCGGAATGGGGCGGCTCTAGGGTCCGTTGAGGGGAAGCCAGAGGCGTAGAAGAAGAAAGGATCAGTGTCTTGGACTGAGAGTCAGCTGCGACAGATCCAGAGGGCATGGGCGGAGGGGAGGCGGGGGTTTGCTGGGCGCGGATTTTTGCAGCGAGGGATGGGGGAAGACGGGCAGGAGACCTACGCTTTCCCATCGGAGGACAACGGTCGGTTAGCCGCCGTCAAGAAAGACGACGGCGGTTTAGAAGGAAAGGGGTTTACTTTTTCGCCTTTAGAGAGAGAGAAAAAGTTTTTTTGGTGTGAAACATTAATTCATGCTTCCCGATTCGGACATACTCTTCGGCCAAACAAATATTTAAGGGAAATTTACTACAAGTCTATAATACACACGAATTCAAATAAACTAATACGCTTACAAATGTTAATGTTTTCTAGGTTTCTAGCTGTGTTTACTATTAAAATCTTGAGCACCTATGGGACAAATAAGTACTTTGTGTTGTAATATTTATTTGGAGCATCAAATGGATGACGATGAACTCTGTTCTATTTTAAACTATCGTTAATTAACCAAGTTGACCAATTAACTATGGTTTCTTTATTTTCTTTGTCAACGATTAACCATGGTTAACAACTTAAAATTCTTTATTATTTTGATTAGTTTAAAATAAATTAAGAGGAGAATCATTAAACAAAAGGGAAGCAACGCGGAGATTCATGCGGTCAAGTGACGGGTGCGCAGCGACGCGTGGTTCCACGCCCTTATGCGTTATGATACTCGCTTGCCCTTTTGGCTAAAACAATCCTCAGTGCTTAAGAAAGAACTTTTTTGCATATACTGATATACATGCTTCTAAGAAAACTTAACTGTTGTATTATAAAACATGAAAGAAACTAACTCCTAGCTAGCAATCAAACCAGTTGACAAAATTTCTGATATTTTCAAAACAACAATTATACCGTGGACAAAGATAAACTTCGTGATCTGATAAACCAAGGGACCCCAAGACCCCAAGATTTCTTAGCAAAAAAAAAGGGACGCGAAGACCACATAGCAGTCAGACTTGGTACCATCTAATTGCTCCATTTTCAGCAGATTTGTTTACCTATTTCAAATGGATATATAAGACGCGAAGACCACATAGGGTTGCAACCATCATTAGATGACAAAAAGCTTTTCTGCATACACAAGGAGATAACAATAATAAAACATTTCTTTAAAATTTAAACTATATAACTCCCTAAATAATTGGAGGGTTTAATCATTAATAATAAATTATGAAAGGCACAAAGCAATAGTTTATACGAAGAAACAATTTTTTTTAAACGGATTAGATGTAAAGGGATAGACTTTGCAACGGCGGACAACGTGTGACGGCTTCTTGTGCTATTGTAGCTAGGGGTGGGCGTTCGGGTACCCGTTCGGGTTCGGATCGGGTATTTTGGATTTTCGGGTATTTCGGTATAGAGGTGTAGAACCCGTTCGGGTATTTCTGTACTTCGGGTCGGGTTCGGATATTTTAAGTTCGGTTTCGGTTATTTCGGATCGGGTTCGGATATTTAGATTTTGAAGAAAAAAAAATGAAAATTTTCATTTCTCAAATTTCTTGTATTTAAATATATAACTTTTCACATAACTATTTTTTATTTTTAATAGATTGCATGGTTAATAGATTTGGACATAACATTTTCAAACTAAAAAGACATTAATTTGGTTATTGTTTTTAAATTTTGGATGTAACTTTTTGTTAATTGCTGAAATAAAAAGTTTGACATGCATTTTAAGCGAATAACAAATCATCTTCTATGTAATTGTATGTATATCATATGAATTTAAAGTATGTGTAGTATCAATATAAATATTTTATATAAAATGAAAGATGTAAACTATAAATATAAGGTTAATTATCATATGTTCGGTTATTTTCGGATATCCATTCGGATTCGGATATTACCCGTTCGGGTTCGGATATCCAATCTCTCTTAATTCAATACCCGTTCGGATATTTTGCTACTTTGGTCGGATTTCGGTTCGGGTTTTTCGGATCGGGTTCGGGTGCCACTTCGGATTTCGGGTAAAATGCCCACCCCTAATTGTAGCGATGGAGCCATTTTAATACAAAATCAAGAAGCCGACCATTAATTATTAATTAGCATAGTCAATTATCAACTCTACTCTACCTAGATTATTAAAATGATCAAGATTCCATTAATCACTAATCGAATACAAGAGTTGATTAATTGCACTGGACTTCAGAGTTAATATATTTGTAAATGTATATAACGTCTAATAATTTAATCTGTGTGTTACCATCATATATTAGCAATATATAATTACTAAAATACGTACCAAACATTTGTTAGTCTTTTGGATAGAAAACAATTCGAAATTTGAGATACGCCCACAACGTTACGTAATGACTCGTGTCATGTAAAAGTTTATCAACAACCACAATCAACAAACAATAACATTGATTTCTTAAAAAAATATGTAAAGTAACATCACAGTCGAACTCGAATATGATAAGGCTGAAATAATTTAGTTAATCAATTTAACTAGACACATTTAAACTAGTTTACGCACGACCGGAAGTATTTAAAGTAATGTCCATACACCCAACATGGTGTTTCCGTTGGTTATTCTTTGTATATACAGTATATTGCAACAGCCAATATGAGACCATTCCATAATTTTTCATACCAGAATATGCATCAATTTCTATATAGATATATTGATCTGATCTGATGATAAGAAAAATTTAGAATAAGACCGTTAGTGCGAGCAGATTAATTAGTTTAATAAATTATATATACGAAACGCTGAACGCAAGCATCTTATTATAGTGACATTTTTGGAATCTTCTCCGCATATTATGTATAAACAAACTAAAGCCATCGTGAATATAAAAATGGTAAGATTTGTTAAGAGTTCGAAGTTCGAACATTTAACTAAACGTCTATAAACCAGATATTCTCCGTATCGTCGGTCCATGATGTAAACAATGTTAGTAGATATATAGAGATAATTCTACTAAGAATCGCTTGTTTGCTTTAATTATTTCAACCAATTTTAAAAGTATTTAATTTATCTTTGTGTTAATATGGTGTAAATATTTTTACAGATAAGGCTACTGTATTTTTTTTGTTGCCTAGATCCACGCCAATCAAATAATAATTTAATTTGAAATATTTTTTACCAGTAAAATGTAAAAGGAAAAGTATTTTCTGTTTAAATAGAAAAAGCCAAAAAAAAAAAAAATCCTTACGTGCGAAGTTGGTTTTAGAACTATTTAAGTTTGAAACTCATAGGATAAAATTAATAAATGTAATCTGGAATATTTCTCACCAATATAACAAGGTTTGCTCCTCCACATGATTCTTCTGCCGACCACTGGCGTTAATTTGAGTTTTCTGTAATTGTGAAAGTATTAAGAACCAACTAAGAAGAAGACAGCACAGTTGACAAAAAATGACGATGATTAAGATGTTGAAGTCATTGTCTAATTTAATCATTTTCAAAGTCTGTATGTTACTCTAAATATTCCGTGACTAAGGGCATATTCGAACACTCTAAAAAGTGACAAAAGGATTCATGGTTTCGTCTCAGTAGAGGCCCAAGTTGGAAGCTCAACCCGAGAACAAGAGAAGCACGGAGGCGTCACATGGCGTTAGCCGCATTACAGAACTTGGAAGAGGTTGGTGACTGTGAGCTCTCAGATTTTCATGAAAAAAAGAAGAAACCGAACTGTGACATTAGCTTGAAGGGCTCTGGAATGTTGATTAAAATGAATGTGTTGTGTTCTTTAGTTTCACTTAATTATGATTGCTTTGTCCATTCAAACAGACATGAGTCAAAGTGAGTTTAAAGAGAGACTCAAGCTTTATTGTTCTTTAGCCTCACAACTAGGAACAAATACAGGTTTTATGTTATGTATATACACATATATGCAGCTGTTCTAAATTTTATGGAGACCTAATTTCTCTAGTTATTACTATACGACCCCCCCCATACCCAAAAAAAATACACACAAATCCACCCCACAACCAGTTACAATCTATAGATGATTTTAAAACCGTTCATTCATCAGCGGTCTCCGATCTAAGCC
Source organism: Brassica napus (assembly GCF_020379485.1). Taxonomy (NCBI): domain Eukaryota; kingdom Viridiplantae; phylum Streptophyta; class Magnoliopsida; order Brassicales; family Brassicaceae; genus Brassica; species Brassica napus. Next base: position 5,186,163 of record NC_063438.1, read on the forward strand.
GTTCGATCCTCCGACGTAACCTTCTACGGTGATCATGTATTTTCCACAGCCCATGCCCTAATATAACAGTCGAGTATATACCATGCGTCATCATCGGTGCTAAAATGTTATCCGTCTGGAAATGTAATAAAAGAAAACATTATTAACTGGAACAAGAAAAACTATTGAATACTAAACCGAACCGGAGACTGTACCTGAACCCATTCAATACCGAGGTAGAAAGCTAAGAGTCCCTCCAGGAGGGGAGAGTAAATCTTCTTCATCTGTCTCTTCTCGTACCATGCTGTCCACAACAATGATAGCGTTAGTTAGTGTGTGCTAACTAAACCGGTTTCCAAATTATCCCTTGATCCTTTCAAATCTTATCTTGAAACAATATGATCATAAGATACAGATAAGGGAGAAAGAGATAGTACCAGACAAAAGCTTCTTGAAATCATCGCGGCGTGACCTTAAAACCGGGGCAACAATGTAGGTTGGGTCTGAAATGAAAAAAAACTGAGAATGAGAAAGGACAGAACCAAGTAAGCAACTAGAAAAATTAAGAGATCAAATACTAAACCTTTTGGAGAAGCAGCAAGAAAGTAGAGGGAGCCTGTGAGAGTGGCGGTGATCACAGCTGCAAATGCTTGAGCAAATGGAACAAATGGAGGCAATACTCCGGTCTAGAGGTGTACAACAACAACAATAGCATATGAAATCCATGAATATTTTATAAATGAGAAAACTACAAGTAGAAAAAATTGTGGAGGATAGATTTTAGCTTACCAGAGATGCCATGCCTCTAGAATCTGTCATCAACTGTGTTCCTTTCAAGAATATATCAGACAGCGCACCCTGTGAGAATCATAGATTTTAATCAGCAACAAAACAATTCAATCAAAGTGGCTAAAGTTTAGTGAAACCAAACCTGTACAGCAACACGGTAAAAGAGCTCTTCTCCTATGGAACTGGCCGCAACAATGAGTATAAACTGGAGAACATTTAAGCAGAAACTGAAAACTCAAACACTAGAAGATTGAAAGATTTGAAAACTTAGGAAAAAATAACTCAGTTTATATTTTTTCACCTGCCATGGGGACATTCCGAAGAAAAAGCCTCTTAGTTCCTCATCTTCCACGTCTCTGATGGCTCGAGCATGGGGTGATAGTTTCACAACCTCATCCTGAAACCAGAAAGAAAAATGTTTTTCTTTTCAAAAACCAATCCAAACAATATTATAAGAATTAAGCAAAAAAAAAAACAATATTATAAGAATCAAAAGAAGACTAATCCTCACATCGAGAATGAAGAGAAGAGCCATGATAGGTGGAGTAGCATAGCCAAGACCGGCGAGAAGAGCATCAAGAGAAGGATCAAAGCCACCAGAAGAGTCAATACCAGTCACTGAACATATGACTCTTCCTGCTACAGCCATTGCTCCATATATTCCTAATTAAATAAAACACGTTTAAAAATCTCAATCCAAACAAAAGTTGCTAATGATTCATCATTAGCTCATTTGTAAAAAGTACTCACCGATCCCGTAAGTAAGTCTAACCACGGCGCCTATTTTGTCCCATACCGGGAAATCAACAGTAGTGGAGTTAGCAAAGCCGCGATCAAGTGTAGTGACCTCCATGACAGGACCGGCGAATTGTCTTGCTCCTCCTCCGCTGCTGTTTGTCTTCTCCATCCCTTCGCTGCTTCGTCCAGCGGAAGCTCTAACGCTTCGTGGATTATCTCCACCGTTGAATCTCATTCTCAAGCTCCTTCTTCTCTCCAGGAAGTCATTAATACTAGTTGAGGAGGAAGAAGTAGAGCATATGCCTGTCCGGGAAAACGAGGCTGAGTTGGTGTAAGAGAGTAACGGAAGCTCCATTGTCGCGGAAACTAATAATCTCTCAGTCGTGATCTTAGTACGTCGTCTTTTTCATTTGCCTTTTCACTTCTCCTTCTCTGCTTATTTGTGTTCTTCCCTTTGAATTTATACAGAATCTAAAACTGGAGAGATAAGGTTTGTTCTTGTCCGTAGGATTTTTATCGTGCGGCTAGGAGGATATATGATGTAGATGAAGCATATCTACATAACCAACCAGTATCTGACACGTAGAGATAGCATTGGTCGGCATCAGAATCTGTTCCAAACGGAGGTAACTGGCCCTGTCATTAATTATTTATTTATTTTAATCTGTTATGTCGACCTATCGATGCACGACACGTGGAATAAACACACATCCATACAGATTCTGCAAAGCTGAATTTTAAAAATAAAATAAATAATACACAGAATTTTCAAAGCAGAGTTTTACACAACGCGACAGACGGATGCTATGAGCAAGACTAGACACTTTATTTGTTAAATTTGATTTGCGTTTTGATTTAATTCAAAAATTTTAGATATCCGTAAACTTTCGAAACAAAGTAAATACTAAAATCAATATTCGTAAAAATCAAAGCAAATCACAAATATTAAAATTTTGGGAAGCGGATGTCTGCTCCGATCCGACAATATAAAATTATATGTATATCATAATTATATTTAAATTTTAAATGTATAAGTTATATAATTATTATTCTAACAAATCATTTACATTATTACTATATAAAAGTATTATATAAAAAAAAGAGAAAACAATTTGTGTTAATATAATTTTTTTTTCTTAAGTTTTATGTTATTATAATTGTTAACTATGTTTAAAATTGACAAAATATGTAGTTTCACTATTTATTTTAATTTTAAATTTATATATCATGCTAAAATAAATATTTTTTCAAAAACAATTGCATCAAAATTTTAAGATTATTTATATTAATCAAGATGGATAAGATATCCGTAAATATTCGTAAATATCTATTTATTTTCAAGATATCCGTTTTTCTGAATATCCGTATTTTTTTCGAAATAAAGCAAATCGAAAAAGTAGATATCCATAATATAGAAAGCAAATTACAAATACTTTAAAAAAATCTGGATATCCAATCTGTGCCCGGCCCTAACTACGAGTGTATCCACTATCCACCCACATCCATGGCCTTTTAGTTGGGTCGTGGGTGCTTTTACTCAAGACCTTCAAACCTTGTATCTGCTCTCTTATCTCTGTGTTTGATAGGGATTTATTGGAGACTAATACTAGTTGAACCGGTTTCCTTTCGCTGGTTCATTCTAATTATTGAGAATTGGTTTAGTTTGGTTTAGGAGAATACTTGTATATATACATTTGTAAAGTTGACCGTTGAGACTAATGAGAAATATCTACATTTCTTAACAAACTCTTTCTCTTATCTTCTCCATCTTCTCTCTCAATCCTCGATCGTAATATGGTATCAGAGCCAGCGAGCTCTTTTTCCGTTTGATTCCCGTCCGATCTTCTCATCTCCGATCATCTGATCTGATAATCATCTGCTCTGATGGTTTCGGTGAAGAAGATTCCTCGAAGATCGACTCGAACACGAGCTTCCACTAGCTCAGCTCGCGATTCAGCTCGGATCTCCTCTCGAACCGGCACAGATGTCGAATCTCCTCCGCCTCCTCCTCCGATCGCAACTACTCAACCGATCGGAACTACTCCAACGGTATCTGTACCTGTCTCGACCGATACGACTCAGTCTCCTCTGTATATGCATAACGCCGATCATCCTGGTTTACAACTAATCTCTCTTCGCTTAGATGGATCTAACTATGATGATTGGAATGCTGCTATGCGTATTGCCTTAGATGCAAATAATAAGATAGGATTCATTGATGGTTCATTAACTCGACCTGAGATCTCGGATCCTTCTTTTCGCTTATGGTCTCGATGTAACAGTATGGTTAAATCGTGGATCTTAAACTCAGTCTCTCAACAGATATATCGTAGTATCTTGCGTTTGAATGATGTTGCAGATGTATGGAAGGATCTTCATGGTCGTTTCCACATGACGAATTTGCCGAGAACATTCAACTTGACGCAAGAGATACAGGATCTTCGTCAAGGATCAATGTCTCTCTCTGAGTATTACACAAAGTTGAAGACACTATGGGATAATCTGGAGAGTACTGATGAGCCAGATCTACCTTGTGTTTGTGAAAATGCTGTGAAGATACAATTGAAAGCTGAACGTGCCAAGATAGTCAAGTTTTTGGCTGGTCTTAATGAGTTTTATGCTATCATTCGCCGTCAGATTATCATGAAGAAAGCTCTGCCATCTTTGGTTGAAGTGTACAACATTCTTGATCAAGATGACAGTCAGCGGGGATTCTCTACGGTTATCTCTCCCCCATCAGGTTTTCAGGTCTCTGAAAACTCCTCTCCTTTGATTGATCAGTCGATCTCTTATGTTCAGAATGGTCCAAACAAGGGTCGTCCTATTTGTTCCTTCTGCAAGAGAGTTGGTCATATTGCTGAACGTTGCTATAAGAAGCATGGATTTCCTCCAGGTTTTGTATCCAAATACAAGCCTTCTGAGAAAGGTGGAACATCCACTAGAGTTGCTGCTCAAGTTGCTCTTTCGAACTCTTCCTCAGCAGCTACTCCAGCACACACGGTTGAGAATATGATTGGCAGTCTTAGCAAAGACCAGATACAGCAGTTTATTGCCTTGTTTAGTTCTCAGCTACAAGCTCCTTCAGGTTCTACTCAAACCGATGCTGTAGCTACAACCTCTGGTATCTTCTTTTCTCCTCTGACTTATAACTTTGTTGGCATACTTATGGTATCTCAGCATCGTCTCTCAAGTCAGACATGGGTAATTGACTCTGGTGCAACGCATCATGTTGCTCATGATAAGAACATTTTCATCTCCTTGAATTCTTCTCTTACAAGCTCTGTTAACTTGCCCACTGGTTCCACTATCAAAGTCAGTGGTGTGGGAAGTATCAGATTGAATGATCACATTTTACTCAATAATGTGCTATTCATTCCCGAGTTCAGATTGAACCTTCTCAGTATAATCTCTTTAACTGATGATATTGGTTCTTCTGTGACATTTGATCCTTCTTCTTGCACGATTCAGGATGCTACCAGGGAGTTGACGATTGGTCAGGGTAAAAGATTGGGGAACCTCTATGTCCTGGATACTCAAACATCACCCATCTCGGTCCATGCAGTGGTTGATCTTGGTACTTGGCATCAGAGGCTTGGTCACCCGTCTTACAAGAAGCTTGATACGATCTCTGGAGCTCTAGGAACTTCAAGAATGAAGAATAAAGGCAAATCTTTTTGTCATACATGTCATCTTTCGAAGCAAAAGAAGTTGTCTTACATCTCTCATAACAACATTTGTAAAGACAATTTTGAGCTTTTACATATAGACATTTGGGGACCATTCTCAGTTGAGACAATTGAAGGTTTTCGATATTTCTTAACAATTGTGGATGATCATTCCAGAGCTACATGGGTTTATCTACTCCGAACTAAGGATGAAGTCCTATAAGTTTTTCCTGCTTTTGTCAAACAAGTTGAGACAAAGTATGACTCAAAGTAAGATCAGTGCGTTCTGATAATGCGCAGGAACTGTTGTTTACCAAGTTTTACAGAGAACAAGGTATTACTGCATATCACTCATGTCCAGAAACCCCAGAGCAAAACTCAGTGGTTGAACGAAAGCATCAACATATCCTCAACGTTGCTCGAGCTTTGATGTTTCAATCTCATGTTCCACTTCATTTTTGGGGTGATTGTGTCCTCACTGCAGTCTTCTTGATCAACCGAACACCAGCTAAGCTCCTTCAACATAAAACTCCGTTTGAGATTCTTACTGGTACGTCTCCAGACTATTCTCAGCTAAAGACCTTTGGCTGTCTTTGTTATGGATCCACCTCACCTAAGCTCCGTCACAAGTTCCTTCCTCGTTCTAAGGCGTGTATATTCTTGGGTTATCCATCTGGTTATAAAGGATACAAGCTTATGGATTTGGAAAGTAACAGAGTGTTCATCTCTAGGAACGTTTTGTTTCATGAAGATTTGTTTCCAATGAAGAAGGACTCTCCTCTACATGTTCCTGAATGGGTCACACCACACTCTGAGCCTTCAGTTCGTAATACTACTTCATCATCACATACTCCTCATTCCACTTCTCATCTTCCATCAGAAATTTCTAAATCTCGTGTTAAGAAAGTTCCTGTTCATCTACAGGACTATCATTGCTATGCTCTTGCATCAGACAATATTCATTCCACTTTAAACTTTCTTTCACCCACAAAACTATCATCCTCTCATTTCGCTTACATAAATTCCATCACTAAAATTCCCATTCCTACTTCATATACTGAGGCTCAGAAAGATAAAGAGTGGTGTGATGCTGTTGATCTGGAGTTTGGTGCAATGGAGTATATTCACACTTGGGATGTTACTAGTCTATCGAAAGGGAAGAAAACAGTGGGTTGCAGACTTATCTATTCTCTGAAGTTTAATGCTGATGGAACTCTTGATAGAAGGAAGGTTCGTCTTGTGGCAAAGGGTTATACACAGAAGGAGGGTTTGGATTTCAATGAGACATTTTCACCAGTCGCAAAGATGGTTACAATCAAGCTTTTGTTGAAAATTTCTGCTTCAAAACGTTGGGTTTTGCATCAACTTGATATCTCTAATGCATTCCTCAATGGTGAGCTTGATGAAGAGATCTATATGAAGTTACCAGATGGTTATGCAGATAGACTAACGAAGAAGGGGGACTCAATTCCACAAAATGCTGCCTTGCGACTTAGGAAATCCATTTACGGTTTGAAACAAGCTTCACGTCACTGGTTTCGTAAGTTTTCTGACTCATTGCTGATGATGGGATTTCAGCAATGTCATGGAGATCACACTCTGTTTGTCAAGAGTCTTCATGATGAGTTTGTTGTTGTGCTAGTATATGTTGATGATATAATCATTGCTAGTACAAGTAATGATGAAGCTCTGCGATTAACGAGTGATCTTAAGAAGTGCTTCAAGCTTCGAGATCTTGGAGTATTAAAATATTTCTTGGGATTGGAGATAGCTCGAAGTGAAGCTGGTATTTCTCTGTGTCAACGCAAATATGCTTTGGATCTCTTAACATCTGAAGACATGTTAGCTTGTCGTCCATCTTCTGTTCCAATGGTGGCTAATCTCAAACTCTCAAAGACAGAAGGTGACCTTCTTGAGACTCCAGAACGGTATCGTAGACTTGTTGGACGTTTGATGTATCTCACCATCACACGTCCGGACATCACTTTTGCTGTTAACAAGCTTTGTCAATACTCATCTGCTCCGCGTCTTCCTCATCTTCATGCTGTTTACAGAGTTCTGGAATATATAAAGGGGAACTATTGGTCGTGGATTGTTCTATTCTGCTGAAGATGATCTCACTCTTAAGGGTTTTGCGGATGCAGATTGGGCTTCTTGTCAAGATAGTCGTCGCTCAACTACTGGGTTTACAATGTTCATTGGTTCTTCCTTGATCTCATGGCGATCGAAGAAGCAACCTACAGTCTCACGGTCCTCAGCTGAAGCTGAATACAGAGCATTGGCATTGGCCACTTGTGAAATGATGTGGTTGTGTCAATTACTTCGTGACTTGCGCATCTTTCGTCTTCCTATTCCAGTGCTCTACTCTGACAGTACTGCTGCTCTATACATTGCCATTAATCCAGTCTTCCACGAACGAACGAAACATATCGAGCTTGATTGTCATACAGTTCGTGAGAAGCTTGATAAAGGTCTTCTCCGCACTCTTCATGTTCGTACGATAGATCAGGTTGCAGATATCCTAACTAAACCATTATTTCCTCATCAATTTCAACATCTTATGTCCAAGATGAGCATGATTGATATACACAGCTCATCTTGAGGGGACTATTGGAGACTAATACTAGTTGAACCGGTTTCCTTTCGCTGGTTCATTCTAATTATTGAGAATTGGTTTAGTTTGGTTTAAGAGAATACTTGTATATATATATTTGTAAAGTTGACCGTTGAGACTAATGAGAAATATCTACATTTCTTAACAAACTCTTTCTCTTATCTTCTCCATCTTCTCTCTCAATCCTCGATCGTAATAGGATTGACTATCAGGCCCGGCTTAACTTTTTGGTGGACCTTGTACAAGTTTTATGTTTATACATTGATCATAGAAATATTTTGTAAAAAAAGGACCCTAGCTCTACGAAAAAAGAGACTCAATTCTAACTGCATTTTTCGACCCTGAACCAATGGATTTAGTGCACATGGGAAGAACCGGAACTGTTGACTATTGTCCACTGAACGATTGAAATATTAGTCTCTGCAATTTTGCATACTCGGTGAAAGTTTGTTTGTTATGAAACGTGAAATTTATGCCTTCAATATGTCTTCAAATTAGTCTTTGCATGTTGCATTCACGATAACAAATTGTTTGTTATTGTGAAGCGTGGAATTCATGTCTTACAGTAGCATGTAGAGTGTTTGTTTGAAGTTTGAAGCCACGAGTGGTTGACTAGAACATGGAAACATAAAAAAAAAAACAAAATCTGGAATAAATTGTTTGATTTTGTTAAGATTTGGCATGAAAATAAATACAGATTGATTAAGTTAAACCAAGACATGTCAAATGATAAGATCTGAAAATATTTTTAATAGATTTATGGAAAGGTACACAATTTTTTTAATCCAGTCAGGTTAATGTAATCTCTTTGATCAAAAAATAAAAATAAAAATAACTCATGTGTTTCTTATCTTTCTAAACCAATGGTAAAGAATAGCTTAATCTTTGTTTTAAAATTATAGTGGTTTTTTTCAAAAAAAAAACAAAAAATTATAGTGGCTTGCTTCTTGGGTCTAAAGACATAGTATAGGTGATCTATAGATAAACATTTATTTGTGTCGATTCCCTTTACTTTTCCTCATATTCTTCTTCTCTTCTCAATTCTGCATACTTTATTTTCTAATCTACGTCAATAAATTCGGTAGAAGGTGCATCAACGAATATGTGTGTCTGATTCTAGTTTCAAGTCAAAGTGGACTGCCGCAGAAAAACAAATAAACCAAAACGAATGTTTTAGCCAAAACATAAACATATAAATTAAAATCTCCAACACGAACAATTTCAAAGATTAAAAATCTTCAAATATTTCATTATATTACTCCCATTTTTTTTCTGTAGATACTAGAACATGGGTTAACACAAACCACTCGAAAACTTGCTTCTCAAAGATTAGATTTAAGAGTCTGCCTGCTAATAGGAAAATTACTCAAAAATCACATAACAACCATATCGATCCATCACTGAACCATGGCACCAACCCAGAGACAAGACACAAATCTAGCTTAGTGAAGAAACGCACCAAAACCGTCAGCAATTACAAGTACAACCAGACGACTGGTTTATACCGTTGAAGGTTTCCTTTACCGCATTATAAATCTGTTTGTTTCGCAATTGGGCCTCAAGTTTGCGAACATTTTTAACAATGAGAAGGCCCATTAACAAACTTGAAGCCCGATTAGTTGTATCATCATCTCCTTGTCTTATCTCAGTCGTTCAGAACAGAGCTCACACGCTCGAATCCTTAAACCCTAGTCTCAATGGCGAAAACCCTATCCCGCTCCACCGCATCACGCGTCGCCAACCGTCTCTTCTCCACCTCCAGAACCATCTCTCCTTCTCCCCTTCCTTCTCACTCTACCCTCATTTCCCGTCGATCCTCACCGTCACTATTCCATGCCATCGGATTCATCCCCGATTCGACCCGTCTCACGACGATCCGAACCCGGATGGATAGGTCCGGTGGATCGTACTCGCCGCTCAACTCCGGATCCAGTTTCAGCGACCGAGCACCTACAGAGATGGCGCCGCTGTTCCCTGGCTGCGACTACGAGCATTGGCTCATCGTCATGGACAAGCCCGGCGGCGAAAACGCGACTAGACAGCAGATGATCGATTGCTATGTTCAAACCCTTGCCAAAATTGTCGGAAGGTAAAAGCTTTTTTTTTTTTCTTTCTTCCCATTTTCAGACCAAACAGTTCCGTGTCCTGTAATTAGAATTCACTCTCTTTATTTGGTTTTATTAGTGAGGAAGAAGCGAAGAGGAAGATCTACAACGTTTCTTGCGAGAGGTATTTTGGGTTTGGTTGTGAGATTGATGAGGAGACATCAAACAAACTCGAAGGTAATCTCTCTGTCTCTTTTCGAACAGACAAGTTGGTTAGTGGATGATGTGATTAGTGTGTAATTGATGTCTCTTTGGTTCTTGTGAGTGTTTAGGGATTCCTGGTGTTCTCTTCGTGCTTCCTGACTCCTACGTTGATCCAGAGTGCAAAGATTACGGAGGTAAATTTCATCAACACCCTTCTATCAGTTTGAAAGATTTAAACTTTATTTGCTGGTTCTTTATTATTAGCTGATCAATTATTTGGTGAATGTTTTTTGGAATTGTAGCCGAGTTGTTTGTGAATGGAGAAGTGGTTCCACGTCCTCCAGAGAGACAGAGGAAGATGGTGGAGTTAACTACTCACAGAAGCTCGGATAGACCCAACAAGTACAATGACAGAACCAGGAATGTCCGACGGAGAGAGAATATGCGTTAAGACTCCAGTTTCTCAGAGGCTTCTATGCTAAACATCCTTTTTTTTTCTCCATTTGAACTGTGATCGTATTACCCTTTTTATCTTATGTTATTTGCTTCGCTATGTCTGAATAATGTAAAGGGTGATGATGGTGTTATGTATAATGTTGGTTATCTTGCTTCACCTGAAGCTTAATTGCTAGCAGATACAGAGTTTTTAATATTCCATTTGTTTCATAAGTGTCATTTTAACATTTTTTTTTGTAACAATGTCACTTTACAATTTCAATGCAAATTATACTCACTTTCACCTGAAAGTTAATTGAAAGTTATATTGATTTTATAAATAATTTATCTCAAATACTATTCGTCGGAGAAGTATAATTAATATCAATTTACTTATATTTCCGTCATTTTTTTAATATGTGTGAAAATATCAAAGTGACACTTATATAGAAACCGATGGAGTATTATGGATTAAATTAAAGCTTAGTTGTTTGTTTCTTCATCCACCAGAATGCGCAAGTAATGTAAAATGGAGAGGCAAAATGTTTATATCCAAATATTTTCACTAATTTAAAGGGAAAATTGCATTGAAAACTTTTTTTTTAACGCAAAACCATTTTTATTAATGATCAGAGTAATCAGACAGAGATGAAGAATTGTTGATTTGGTATTTGCTTGTTTTGCAAGCTTGTCTGCACATTTGTTTGAAGGTTTCTTATGTAATTTTCTCAAATTTTAACAGACTCCTTTTGTCACTGGTTACCTTTTTCTTCTGAAGAACAAATGAATTATGTTAAAGAGTTAAAATACAGAGAGATAATTTCTTTAAAAAACAGCTAAAGATCATATAAATTGACAGAGTTTTGTTTAAAGCCTGTGTACAAATTACGCAAAAGAAAGCAGATTCTGTGAAAAAACAAACAAAAGTAATCATCATTATCCCAAGATCCCTAGTTAAAGGTTTTACCCTTTACCTAGAATAAGAACCCAAAAAAACAGAGTAAAAGAATGTATATAAAAGCATCTTTTTGCGTTTTACTCATCTATGCAGCTGCGTCTATTCTACTATAGGCTTTGGAGATTAAGCTTCTTTCATAGTACAGACTAACCTAGGGAGCACCTAGTAATTACCCCATCTTGGACTTGGGAAGAACCCTGGAGACAACGGGTACATGAGCCCTGGAGAAGGAGGTGGCTGAGGAGGACCTGTTCCTGCACCGGGTCCTTGATTTCCTGATTGAGCTAGTTGTGAAAAGGAGAAGTTTGGGGTAAGTGGTTGAGGATACTGAACTCCTGGTGATAGCAATGGGTACGATGATCTAGGAGAGAACATATTCGGATAACCGGAAGGAGATGGTGGAGCAAACTGGGATGTAGGTGAGTTTAGTGGTCCAAAACCATTATACCGAGGAGAAGGAAAACCACCATACATCTGATTAAACCTCGGAGATGGAAGAGTGGGCGTGCCAGGAACAGGACCATTGAACTGAGGCTGGGAGGGAAGATTACGAGGCGCTGGGCTAGGAACTAACCCGGGTGGTGGCAGTGGGCCCTGCATATTCATATGAGGTTGCGATCCAGGCATCATATGTGGTTGTGCCTGTGGCTGAGTCTGAGCCTGAGGTGCCATATAAGGCTGAGGTTGAGCTGGCATATAAGGCCGATGTTCTTGAGCCGGCATATATGGGCGATGTTCTTGAGCCGGCGGCATATATGGGCGATGTTCTTGAGCCGGCGGCATATATGGGCGATGTTCTTGAACCGGCATATATGGGCGATGTTCCTGAGCCGGCATATATGGGCGATGTTCATAACCAGGCTGCATGTGGTTACCACTAGGAGCTGCATCTCCAAGTGAGCTTTGAAGGTAACGCATATACCCTGAGATGGGAGACTCAGCTGTATTGGACCAAAACTGGTCCCCTTGACCCATCATTGGCTGTTGTTGTGTGCCTTGTAACAAACGAGGTTGTGGTGGAGGCCCACTAGCGTATCCGTGAGGATAATGTTGTACAGGAGCCGCAGGCTGGTTGATCTGCGTCAAGGGTGGTGGTCTAATCCTCTGCAACCGCGTGCTCTGAGGCTTTGGCGAGCTGTTCTGCGGAGGAGGGCGAGGGAGACTCTCACGCGCCGGAGAGCCAGTCAGCTGCTGAACCATACTTCTGAAGTCGGTCTTGCTTATGTTATAAACCTGAGGCTGCCCTTGAGGCCTCGCAGCATTAGCATTGGCACCGAAGTTGGGCTGGTGAAGAGGACTCTTCCTGATGTTCTTCCCAATCTTGTTCACACCCAAATGATCATTCTGTCGAGGCCCATCCATCTCCACACTTGAACCTTCACTACCAATCCAGAAGTCAATACCAAATATGATCTGAAGAATTATCCTTAAAATCAGCTAAAGTTCAAATCTTTAGCTCAGAATCGAATCAAGATTCAGCAGAGAGTAGCTCAGAATCAAAAGCCTACGAATCTAAAGCTCAGAAACTGAATCAAACACTAAAGCATAACACTCCTATAACAATTCTCTATACATCCCAACTACACCTGACGAAAAAATAAAAGTAAGATGGAGTAAAGTTCATGTCTTTTCACCTGAGAATTGGGATCCGAGAAAACCCAAAAGAGCCCAGAGCTTGATTTCAATCAGATCTTTCAATTTGCACCTGAGCTGAACTGAGAAAGAAGGAGAATTCAAATGAACCCTAAATTAAATCTGTCAACGAAGAAAGAAGAAATGAGATGACCCAATCGTCTCTCAAGGCATTTCTTTTTATTTTATATATTTTTGAAGAAAAAAAATATCGTCTTTTGCCAGACTGTAGTGACGTGTCAAGATCGTCACACTTCGAACATTTCCTTCCCCCAAGTGTTTAGTTGTTAATAAAGGAATGAGTTGATGGAAAATGGATGGATTGGTATATAATAGGAAGGGAAAAGTTGTTATATATATCCAAAGTAGAAAGGTTGTTTTCACATGCAAATATATCATCTTCCTAAGTTGTCCAAAGCAGAAAGGTCAATTTGTATATTCTGTTTTCTATACTAAGAAGAAAAATATATAGGAAACCATATCTGCTTTTAGATTTATTCTTTTTATTGTCACTTTTAGTTAAATTATAAAATGCATGTTGAAATACAAACTAAGGTACATAGTCAACGGAAAATGATATTTTCTACGGATTTTTTTTTAACTATTTTTTCGATATATCTATTTTTTTCTGTTCGAATCAAAATGAATAATAAATAGAATCAAAATTTACGGATTTTTGTTCAGGCCTAACCAATCTTCCAAAGATAATAGTTATTTGATTTTGCATTGACAATCGACTATGCGCGAGCAGGGGATAAGGGGGGCAGAGATTGTTTCAATCTTGAAATGATTCGGAACCTTCTTATCAATCTCCATTAGTGATGCCATCATAGACACATGTGTTGAGCTGAAGACCATTTAGTGCCTTAGCGGTTCTAGAGTTGTCCAATTATCAAACCAGTACTTGACTAATATACTAAAACCTATCTCACAGATCAGAAACGGTCTCGCTGCATTGTGAGTTTCAAATCCAGCTAAATCCAGCTAGTATCATGGATGTAATCTTAGTTTTAATATGTTTTTTTCCTCAAGAAGAAAATATGCTTTCTTGTAGAGGATAACACCTCCTAATATTTTATCTCTAATTCTCTACCATCTCTCTTAAACTTTCTCAATTATCTTTGTTGGTTGGTTTGCCGACTCTGGCGGCTTCTACAGCGTCAGAGTCGGGTTTCACTTTTTGTTTTGTCTTTTGTTGTGATTATCCAGTACAATTCTTCAAATTTTGGTCGTATTCTACTCAAAGGGTGTTGTATCCAGATCTTTGTTTTGCACTACAAGAAAACACAAGTTTTACGAGGGCAGTTTTCCTCGTGATTTCGTCGTAAAAGCAGTGTTACGAGGAATTAGCGAGGAAACCCGTTTCGTCGTTATACGTTTGTCGTAACACATATATCCTCGCTAATTCGTCGTAACATAGCGAGGAAATAATTTCGTCGTAAAAGCGAAGAGGAATATTTCGTCGTAAAGACCACGTAAAGCTTCCACGTAAGGACGTCGCTAAATTTCCTCGTAAATACCACGAAAGACGTTCCTCGTAAAACCCACGTAAATAACTCGAAAGTAAATACTCGTAAAGTAAACGTAAATACCTTGATAGCTTTTCTCGTAAAGACCACGTGAACTTTCCACGTCATTTCCTTGTAAACAATTCCTCGTAAAAACCTCGTTAAGCTTCCACGTAAATAAGTCGCAAAATTAGCTACGAATTTACTTCGTTTCGTTATTTTACAGAAATATAAAAAATTATAATTAAAAAAATAATTTAAATAATTTAAATTATTAATAAAATTAAAATTCTAAAAAAATCAAAACCAAAATATTTTATATATAAATAATTTTTGAATTCATAATACAAGAACCGAAATTAAAAAGAACTAAGGGTCGTGAATCGCCCGATAGAATTCATCACTCCTCGCCGTTACATCCGCCTCGGCATGTGTGTCGGATGTTGACTCGCCTGGAATAGGATTTCGTTGTCGCATGGTCATCGGGGGAGGAGGAACCGATGGTCCTCTAGAAGAAGGAGACCCAAAGACTCTCTGAGTGTACTGAGTCTCGGGGACAGTCTCTTGTCCCGAAGAACCGGGAGCTGATGAAGACGACGGGTCTAAACGATTACCCGGCTCACCGAACATCTCTATGTAATGGGCAGTAAGTCTACCTTTTCGAACCTGAGAAAAAAATTTAGTTTTTTAAATTTTCGTCAACAGTATATTTTCCAACATTATCCACCTAATCAACACTAAATAACATAAGATCCGTAAACTTATCTAAATTCCCTATACTAACCACCTAATCTACCTAAACTAACCAAATTAGAGAGGAATTAGAGAGGCTTACCATTGCAACGAAACAGGGAGGAAGTGGAGAGGAAGTAGAGAGGAAAGAAAGAGTGAGCGCTTGGGGTGTATATATAAGATTACATTCCGTCGCAAATTCCTCGTAATTTTACGACGAATTACAGAGGCCCGTGTTTTTTTTTACGACGAAACAGCGAGAGATTACAAAGGCCCGCGTTTTATTATACGAGGAAGTTACGAGGAATTACAAAGGCCCGTGTTTTTAGGTACGAGGACGTTACGACGATTTTGCTTACGTGGAATTACCGAGGAAAGCTTCCCTATAAATATACATGTAACTCTCCTTCTCAACCCACACCCAAACTCCCAAATCACACCCTATCTCACATCATACTCTCAAATCCAATCCTATTCAAATTATAAAAATTTGAGAAAAAAGGAATAGAAGATGATATTGGAATTTATGTTGGTGAGACTTAAGTAATATAATTGCTGGAAGTCTTGCCACATGTAAATCCAGTATATTTTTTCTTTTTCTTTTTTTTCTAGTTTTTACAGTACGAGGTGTTTACGACGATTTTGGTTACGTGGTATTTACGACGAATTTATCCTACGTGGTATTTACGACGAATCTCTCTTACGTGGAATAAACGAGGAATTTGTCCTACGTGGTATTTACGACGAATTTGTCTTACGTGGTATTTACGACGAATCTCTCCTACGTGGAATAAACGAGGAATTCGTCGTAAGTTCGACGTCAACATACGAGGAATTAACGAGTATTCCGTTTAAATCCCTAAAATCCCAAACCCCAAACCCCATATTCCTTATCTTCTACTTCATATATTCCAAACCCTATCTTTATTTTCATTCCAAACCACAATTCCTTATCTTCTAATTCATATATTCCAAACCACAATTCCCACTTTTACTTATTCATAAAACAAACTCCCACATTTTCTTATTCTCAAAACAAACTCCCACATTACCTTATTCATAAAAAAAACTCTCACATTACCTTATTCATAAAACAAACTACACAAAATCGAGTATATTTCTTCTTTTTCTTTTTTTTTTCTAGTTTTTACAGTACGAGGTGTTTACGACGATTTTGGTTACGTGGTTTTTACGACGATTCCGTCCTACGTGGAATTAAAGTGGGCCGCGTTCATCATTTATTTTACGTGGTATTTACGACGAATCTCTCCTACGTGGTATTTACGACGAATTTGTCCTACGTGGTATTTACGACGAATCTCTCATACGTGGAATAAACGAGGAATTCGTCGTAAGTTCGACGTCAACATACGAGGAATTAACGAGTATTCCGTTTAAATCCCTAAAATCCCAAACCCCAAACCCCATATTCCTTATCTTCTACTTCATATATTCCAAACCCTATCTTTATTTTCATTCCAAACCACAATTCCTTATCTTCTAATTCATATATTCCAAACCACAATTCCCACTTTTACTTATTCATAAAACAAACTCCCACATTTTCTTATTCACAAAACAAACTCCCACATTACCTTATTCATAAAACAAACTCTCACATTACCTTATTCATAAAACAAACTACACAAAATCGAAAATACATCAATCGGATTCATCGACATTCTCGTCATCACTAGAAATGTCTTCATTTTCATTAAACTCGTCTTCAACAGCTTCGTCTGTGGCATCATCGGTAAGATCTTCGTACTCGTGATTATGCGGATCAATGAGAAGGATGTCATCTATTTCTTGTTCAGGTTCCTCGACTTCATTTATCTGTTCTTCTTGCAATGGTGGTTCTTCTCCACTGATGATTCGTCCTCGAGGTGTTACTTTGATCACTGCTAACCAATTTATACCTGAATCTCTCATCCGAGGGTATGGAAGGAAGCTAACTTGGTCTGCTTGTGAAGCTAAGATGAAAGGCTCGAATTTGTTGTACCGTCGTCCACCGTTGACATCAACTACACCGAATTTGTTAGACCGAACACCTCTGTTGACGACGGGGTCGAACCATTCACATTTCAAGAGGACGCATTTCAGCTTCAGTATCCCTGGAAATTCGACTTCAATAATCTCCGTGTGTCACTTACAAAGTTGGTGGATTCAAAATTAATTAGGTGCAAAAAAAAAACGTGTGTCACTTACAAAGTTTGTGGATTCAAAATTTCCTCGCTAAATCCACGTAAATAGTTTCCTCGTAAATAAGACGCGAAGTTTACGTCCACTTTACGAGGAACGTACGTGAAACATGATATCATCGTTATTTCCTCGTAAATGACACGTCACATTACATCGACTTTACGACGAACGGTTTTTGTCGTTAGTTTACGAGGAAATAACGATGATACCGTTATTCACGTAAAATCCTCGTAAAGTTGACGTAAACTTACGAGATTTTTTTTTCCTCGTTAATATTCCTCGTTAAGCTTGAGTTTTCTTGTAGTGTTGGTTCTTTCCGGGCTGAATGAGAGTTTGTGTTGATCTTGTTGTGTTTAATCATCCTTATGCTCTCGATCTATCTAGCTAGAGTGGGTTGAGTTTATTACCCTTCAGATTTGGTTTCCCTGGAAACTGTTGGGATTTATTAAGCACATATCCAGCTCTATATTATCTGATTAGTACGATATTGTCCACTTTGGGCCTTAGAGGCTGGCCCACATGGATTTACTTTTGGTTTTCTTCTCAAAATGCCTTGTACTATTAGAGTTGGACAACTCTTTATATATTAGACTCTCTTTGTCTAATTCTCCAATGTGAGACTTAGTTTGTTATATCACAGAAACCTTGTGTTGATTAGAATGATTTGCATGTTGATTTTGAGCTCTCTTTGGATCATAACATGGTTCGAACTTCAACTTTTTCAGTCTCTTGAGTAAGGTTGAACCTGCTTATGAGTTGTCTCGTTCTTTGTCATTTACCTTTAAGATTTGATCGGGATCTTCTCTTATGTTATGCTTCTTATTGGCGGTTCCTATTACTCTGTTATCGTGACCTTTCTGGTTGAAGATGTATGAACTTAAATTATTCTGTCTCCTGGAGTATTGAAGCTTTGGTCTTTTATCCATTTGGGTTATTCCCTATAGGAGGTTTCACAAGTAGGAGGTTTTATTCATGGTTGGCTTCCTCACCTTGTCACGTTCAAAGGAGCTCTATTGAAGTCTGCATGCTTTGTTTGTTGTTGGTTTTGTCTGGGGCTCTTTTGTTATATGTTCTTCACTCCTTCTAGCTTAGATCGGTTAAGTTTAGGTTCATTGCATGTTCTATGTTTCAGTTTATCTTCCATTTGTGGGCTAGTCTGTGAAAACTTGTGTATTGGTTTGTCGGCTTCTGTAATTTTACTGG
The DNA here is from genome assembly GCF_020379485.1 of Brassica napus. Lineage (NCBI taxonomy): Eukaryota > Viridiplantae > Streptophyta > Magnoliopsida > Brassicales > Brassicaceae > Brassica > Brassica napus. The sequence continues at coordinate 5,204,867 of NC_063438.1, forward strand.
GTTTCGTTGAACTGTAATGTTTCTAGTTCATTATAATTATAACTATCCTTTTAGTGTTAAAAAAAAACTAAAACAATTTTTATTCCAAACAATAATTTAAAGATTTAAAATCCATGTTGCACCAAAAAAAGGGATTTAAAATCCATAACAAAATTGAACAAAATTCTTTGCTTCAAAAACGACATCTCGATGATTTCGTAATCGACCGTCGATAACATTAACTTCCAAAAATTCTACATTTAATTCTAGAAAACTAAATTTCATATATGGTAAAACAAAATATATACAAAATCTTTTGAAAGTGATAGCACTTATGAGCTTTTGATGAGATCTCGAGCAGATATCTATATAGTAGTGTAAAAAACGATCAGACATGGATGGTGCTAAACTCCAAAGGTTGATGAGTAAATTGATACTCATAGTTACTATGTGAACATTAAAAAAAAACGAAATTATGCAAAGCCATGCAGAAAAATACAATGGGGTGAGAGAGGCTCGAACTCTCGACCTCAGGATCACTCAATAGCTATGAGACCTACGCGCTAGCCAACTGCGCCACCACCCCATCTGATGATCTATACATTCTTATTGTAAGTGTAACAAACTTGTGTCAGCTGATAGTCTCTTCTGTTCAGATGGACAAGTAGAGAACCATTAACATCTTGCACCGGCAAAGAAGAATCTTCCTAGACTTGCTAAATTGTATGTAAAGCGCCAAGAAAACATCTCCTTTTTTGTATATATTCAAATCTCTAACGAAAGAAAATGATTCTGAAGAGCTCAGATTCGTTTGGTTTTATAATGGATTTCAGGTAATTTTTCTAGAATATTCGTTAGGAAAATGAATGTACATATATGAACCTTGACATTGGGCGGTGGGTTATCCTTACAGTTTGAAAGGAACGTACAATTAAGTTAACAACAACAAGAACATGAGAAGAAACAAAGGAGATAATCTGACTTATTCCTTTATTGTCTCTCCAATTTTTATCTCATCTCTTTGTTTCTTTAGATCCTCAAAGCTCCAATCCCTTCTAAGCCCACTGCTTCTTGCCAGCTTTGGCTCGTCAAGATCCCTATAGACCACGGCGTCCGCGCTGTAGAGCCTGCGATGTCCCATTTTGACCCGTCTCACCGCTGGCAACATTGTTCGGTTCCTTACCATCTTTTCATATCCTGACGTTACGTTTTTTCCTTTAATGTTTGAATCTTTAAGGCTTACTATGTCTATGTCCGAGTCTGATCTTTGCAGGGTGTGGCAAGTGAGGCAGTTCAGGCTCATCTTCCTACAGGAATTGAACCTAAGAATGAGAGAAATTCGTAGGGTGTTGTTATCTAGTGGGTTTTGATTTGCTTGTATCGTAAAGGCTTTGAGGTGTTACGAAGAAAACTCAATTCCCAAATGGTAACTTTTGTCTAGGGTTGTGGTTGTTTGATTGACAAGAAAAAAACAAATGTGACCTTTTTGGGTCGTGTTTTGCTTATTTTTAGTGTTCAATATCGTTTTGTGGATAAAAAGAGTTTTATGAGTAGATGCTTTTTATAGTCATTCTATTTTTATCTTACAGCTAATTAAGAAAACTCTAGATCTTCTTATCTCATGAACAACGAAACTCCACAATCATTGTGAAAAGATACATTATGTTTTGTTTATTTTTTCGTATGAATCATTAAATGTTATATCTCTCATGTTTTTTCTTAAGTTCAAGTTTTTTTTGTAAAATTAATGAGAATCAATCTTGAATATAATGTTCCAACAGTTACGAGAGATATATATCTGTTTTCGACGTTTTAGAGATTTGATACTGTATACCTGGCTCCAAATCTTGAAACTCATGATTTCTTCATACCGACCTATATAATCTTAACATATACTGTCGCTCACAAATTTACTTATCTGAAGAAAAAAGATCATGAGTTTGTGACCCAATGCTATTAACTTACGATGGTAATCAGGGCGCTAGCTAGGCTGCTGTGAACAGTTATCTAGATCAGATCGTATTTGAAAATGACATTCCTTTTGTGAAAAAACATCAAAACAATTTGAACATATGCATTGCCTTAAAAAAAAATTTGAACATGCATCTCATGTGTGACGACCTAAATAGTAAAATACCCCAAGAAAGATGGAAGTTCTAATTAAAATAATCAGATAAAAACAAACATATTTAACCTTGTAAAAATACCCGTGAGATATAACTGCAAGAAATTAAAATAGGATTCTTGATGCCTCCAAACTTGATTGATATAAGCTTGTCTACCATGATTTGGTACTTTCCCATGCATGATGAATTGGGCCTGAATCATGGCATTAGTGAAGATGCATGAGCTTCGCTTTGTGCCAACCATGTAAATTAAGGGTTTCTTGGAAAAGGAGCTTTAAGGGCAGTTGATATGTCTCTGTCGATGATGGGGTGTTGGGTCCAAGAGATGGGTGCAGGGAATCCGGATGATATATGATTCCAATCCAATAATCCATAACAAGTAAACTCCACAGTTGGTTGTTTCTTTTGAGCAACACTCCAGATTATGTACAAAATACTGATATCCAGTCGACAAAGATTGTATAAGATGGTACAATTAAGATTTAAGACTAATATAAATATCTTTCTAAAAAAATAATTTTGTATGTATCCTTATTACATGTTAGTATCTTGAAGTCCATATAGCTCAAAAGACGAAAACATGGAAAGTTTCAAAAAAAGAAGAAGGAGAAAACATGGAGAATGATTGAAATATGACCCTTGAAATACTCTATAGGTGTTAAATTTATAAAAATTAAAAGGTTGAAAGGTTTATTAGGGAAAAAAGTAGAGAAGTGGAATTGGTGATGATGACATGGGAGAGGGATGGTGCAACCGTGTGCGTATGTTTGTCGCCACTCCTTGTCGGACTCTCTTTTCTATGTCCTCTCACGTTCCCCTATTTCCCGTTCCTTCTTCCCTTTTTGTTTCTTGCAAATAGATTTATAGTATTATAAAAAATGGGGACTGCTTCATTCACGTGTTTGGTAGGGCTTCCATGCACATGTAACCATGTTACTGCTTCTCGTTTTTGTTAAAAAATATTTACAAAGCCATCAAACTTTATCTATTACTCGATAACTGAGTGTTTGTACTTTCTATGGTTTAGAAAACATTACCATATGTTTCAAGTACTTAATTGGTTCAATGACCCTTAACGAAAGTAAACATTTGAGTTTTGAGAATATATAGCGTGTTTGAGCTTGGCTGGTGACACAAGATTCATGTAAAAAATCAACATTATCATTATGAAACATATTAATCAAACTATTGATCAACAAAATAAAAAGCATTTAGCAAAAAAAAAAAAAAAGAGACCAAACTGAAAATAACCTAGAGTTCAACCTCTGTACAAAGGAGATCTTTGTTGAAACAAGATTCTTGATTGTCGGAAAACCTTGATCGGACTTGGAAAGTACCAACCATTTCCCTTGCTCGTCACCGGCGCCGGAGAAGACAACAGTTCTCCGGCATCAGAGACTGCGACTGATCTCGACTTCCTCATCATCATCGTACCAGTCTTGCTTTTACTCTCTCTTCTGAACATCCTCCAGAGCGAACGACCAGGTCCGGTTTTCTCAACCAGTTCCGGTTTAGTAGACCGGAGAAACGGAACAGACATTGATGTGGATCTCCTAAACGCCGGCTCGCATTCGATCAGGCTGGAAACGCGGCCAACCGATCCGACATCAGCGAAGGGAACATCTACGTCGACGGAGGCGCGTGGGGTACAAGAACACGGGATATCGCGGGCGCAGTCGGGGCAGAGTGAGGAGAGACGTTCGTGGAGGCAGTAAGGACAAACGCCGCCACCGCAGATGAAACGGTGTCTAGAGCATTTCTGCCAAACGCTGCTTCCTCCTCCTTCGTGGAAACGCAAATCCATTAGAGTGTTTTTATGTGTTCCTTTCTTTCTCTCTATTGCTTGCTATGTCTTCGAAACACAACCGTTCGTTTGGACTGAAAGCTAGAGAAAGTTAGAGAGAGAGGCGGAGTTTATAAAGGGAATTTTTTATTTTATTTTAGATTAAGCCCCACTTTATTTTTAACCTTAACCTTTTGGTTAAGTGAAACGTTTTTGTTTCCCATATCGATACATTTGCTTTTAACGAAGTAAGTAACACTTCTACATTTCACTTACTAAACACATTGTCAGTTCTTGAGATTATTCAAAAATCATTGGTTTAATTCTACTTTGAGATAAAACGATTTTACGCTCAAATTGTGATTTTATTAATGGCAGATGACTCCAGACCGCATAGAAGTTATGGAGCTTGGAACTTCCAAAGTTAAAAAAAAACAAATAAAATTATATCTGCCTTATCATCAAATTGGAGCCTATGTAAAGAGATACGGAATGCTAAGAAGTATAAGTGTGTTAAGCTAAAATATGCTAGAATGTTGAAGCCAAAATACAACTTCTACTAAGCATAATATGAATCAAAATTTGGATAAATCCAATATTGTGATTGCTTAGTAACATTTTTAATGTCTTTCAAATTCTTAAAACGAAACCTACAACTTAGATTGCAAAAATGTACCCCATAAATGAAACGGTAAAAACATCACCAATTATTCTATTTTCGTTCTAAGATAGAATTTAGAGTAAAAATGCTCATAATCTATTCTAATTTTTATTTTATAACTGAGTAAAAAAATAGGTTTAGTCCATAAATAGAGTAAAATTTATTATGTTTTGTTCATTTTCTTTTTCATTCTAAAATAGAGTCGCATTGGAGTAGAATATAATTTTATTATAAAATTATTTTATTTCGAAGAAAAAAATATAGTAGAGTGATCCACTAGAGATGATCTAATGAGTGATGATTTCTAGCTAGTTTCAAGTAGAGAAAGGATTCATCAATGGTAATCCCCTATAGATAGGTACACAAACAAGAGAACGAACAAAGTCGAGAGTACCAGCAACCAAATACACTTTTTCACAGACACAAATAATGCGAGTCGTCTACTCCTACAAGTGAAAACAGAGGAACAAATAATTATAATTACCAGAACAGGAAACATAGACTACGTTTACAAAAATACACATTGATAAAACACATAAAAGAGTCTTTGTTATACAAACACATGAACAAAAAAAATAGATTGGCTTTTGATCCTTGTTTTGTAACGAAAGGGCATTTAATTCCTCCAGTCATGAGCCATGAGAACAAAAACTTGTTAATTTACTCAAGTGAGTGAGGCGGTTTCATCTACAGCGGCAAGAAGCGTGTGCCCAAACGTTTTCAGTAATGGTTCCAGAGTAGACGTCTGTTCATGGCTGGTGGTGCTAGGCCCGGTATGTCACGGATGTCTTTGTTGTTTGGGTTCACAATCTATCCAAAAGGGGAAAAAAGAAGATTTTGTGGGTGTTGTATATAGTGTGTATATATGGGTAAGAAAGGAAAGTTGAGAGGTGTACCTTGACGATGATGATTGCTATGACACCAATGACAATAAGGCAAAGAAATGCCATTATACATTTGTCCGTGGCAACCTGAGAGTAAGAAGAAGAGCAGAAAGTAAGTAAAGGGGACAAGAGGAAGCTGCTGATAATTAGAAACTGTATGAAAGAGAAGTAGCTGAGCTTCCTTTTACCCTAAACTCTCTTAGAGACTAAAGTTCATTGTTGGAAGTTGAATCTTTATTAAATCATAAATAAGCTATTTTTATAGGTTACAATACAAAGAGATCATCATAACCTAAATTAAAAAGTACCTTAAACTTAACTAAAAAAAGGAAAAAACACCAAACGCTTAATCTAACGCTAAAAAGTAAAATCAATAAGACCGGTAACTCAAACTCCAAAACCATATCTCGTTATCATTGTATCAAGAAGAAGTAAGAAGAAGATTTTGGGAAACAGACCTGCCTACCAATTTCTTTGACCAGCTTGGAGGCTTTCTTGAGTGAGAAATGAATAGAATCGAGTTCGTTAACCACTCTACTCATTTGGTCGGTCTGAACATTGGTGAAAAGGTAAACTATCTTTAGGTGTGGAATGTTGTAAAGAACAACAGAGATTCAGAAGAGAAGCACAAAACCTGAGCCTTGAGAGCTGCAGAAGTATCTGTTCCCACATTTATAGTCTCCTGAACAATCTGTTGTCATAGCCACAATAAAAAAATACAGTGAGATTCTGCTTTTATGAAATGGGAAAATGGACATTAATAGTGACCTTTTTGCCTCTCTCAATGGCTTGATCAGTGTCATCCATCATGGTGTTTCCTTTATTCATAAGTTCTTGATTGGACATGTCTGAAAACGTGATTAAAGCTCTCAGTAAATTCTCTTGGTAGGTAGGTAGGTGCATTCATATCATAAAACAAAGGAATTGATTATCAAAAAAAGTACATAAATCAAAGAGGAGAGAATGAAAAAAAAAAAAAAAGAATGAAAAAGGCTAACTGGAAGCTAATAAGACATTCTCTTCCATGTTGTCTTCAGCGGGTCCATCAAAAAGATCAACTCGCTTATTATTGCTAGCTAAATTGGATGAATATCTGCATAAACCATCCTCAATATCATCAATCACCACCACAAACATAATTAAAAAGCAACAACTCCAACAACTGTGACGGTGTCACGTACTTCTTCTTAAGAGCAACATATGAGTTTAGTTCCTTAACCTGCACGAACCAAACACCATCACTTGATCACATAATAAAACTCAGAAAATAAATGAATAAGTAAAAGTAAAAAAAAAAAAGAAAAGGTTACCATAGATTGACGTCTGTCGTTCAACATCCGGTTAGTGTTGGCATCGTTTCCACCTTCCAAGCTTTTGACTTCCCTATCGAAATCTTTAATAAGGCTCTTGCAGTCACGCATTTTGTCAGTGAGTTCTTCCAGCTGCCTACTCTGCCTATTAGCATCTTTGATCTTCTCCAGCTTCTGGAATCCATTCCTGGTCCCCAAAAACAAAACATTACATTAACATGAGTAATCATCATTAATTCATTATGAACAGATAAGAACTGGAAGAAGGTGCTCACGATAAAGCACGGAAAAGGTCATTGATCTGTCCTTCGATCTCAGCAAGCTCTTCGCTAACCGCCGATATTGAATCCATCTCTCTCTCTCTTTTATATATAACCCAGCCACACACAACAGAAAACAATGTGCTCTCTTCTTCTTCTTCAGATCCCTAATCGAATCATCATCTCGCTCTTCGAACAAAACATTTGATGTCGGTATTACAGAACAAAACGTCGTACCAAATGCGTTGGATTATATAATATATATACTATTACAGATCTCGGACGACCAATGTGGGATGTCTTAAAATTTCGATAACGTAGGAGATAGAATTATGTGAGCTCTTTTGTTGCCATTTGATTTGGCTCCAACGGGACGACGACGAAATAAGATAAATAGAGAGATTTGAAAAAACCTGGGCTGTCGGGAAAATCAGTGGGACATGATAGGACGTCGTTTGTCAGTATTTTGCACTCTTATAACGTGGGACGTCGGATTGTTCACCTCTCAAGATCTAACGGCAAGTAACTCTTGCAGTAGCTTATACGATCACTCGACTTTACAAGTAAGAATGTAAGATAGATTGCAAAGTCTCCCTACCTTTAATTAAAAACCAAATCTAAGCTTTAATCTAAACCTTGTGACAATAAAATAAATAAAAAAGCTTTAATCTAAACCACATCAGCGTTCCATATTTTCGTTTGTCTGTCGCAATGGTTAAGATACAATGACATCATCATTGAACAATTTTGGAATCAATCAATAAATAAGTGGATGAAGTTAGACTGTAAGATTTTTAGCAAAAAAAAAAAAAGAAGTTAGACTGTAGTAAGGTCATGGATTCAGTTCACACAAAACATTCTCTTGGGAATATATGTGGGAATACTAGGTTATATATAAATGTTGTCACACACACAAACAGAGTTGCAAACTTGCAATACATAACAATGCAAGTCTCTATTGAGCTATGATCTGTTTAATTGAAAATAACATATATTCGGACTTAGATTTATTATCTGAAAAGTGCTTTTCAACTGTTTCTAGCTTAAATACCGATTCCTTACTAAAAGAACGCTGCTAATACGATACTATTTATTTTCCTTATATTTTATAATGAGTTGTTAGTTCATCCAACCTAAAACTAATTGTTGATAGGTAGATTGGTTCGTTAATGTCTTTTTCAACTTTCAATATTGAAAACCTTATTTCTAATATGTTCTTTTCAGATGTAGTTCTTTGAGCGTCAATTTTACAATATTCAAATAAATATCGATAAAGACTGATTCCTTGTTATGTTACGTGAATATTCAATCTAAAATTAATTGGTGATAAATAGATTGACTCATCTATTTTATATACTAATTTAATATCTTTTCTAGCTTTTAATGTAGGAAATTTTGTCTCTAATACGTTAAACAGACTTAACTTTCATGAATTTAAGTTGACAAAGAAACAATGCAGTGTATGCCAGTAAAAAAAAACATTGCAGTTTATGGAAGGAAAAAACCTAGGATTAGACCATGGTGTGAGTTTCAAGAAAATAACACAAACAGCAATTGACTATAGTATAAAGACTAATAATACCAAGTCTATCAGGCTATTACTAATTCACTAAACATAAGATGAAAGAATAAGCAGAAGAAGAACATGAATACAGGCCAGCAACATCAGCTGCTTATCAGTAGAGCCTACCACTGCACTTCGCCGAACCACAATAGCAATTCTTCACCTTGACATTACCATCAGCGTCCAACACCTGGCCAATCTTATAGTTGTAATAGTACGTTAGTTCCTTAAGCGGAGGTATATTGTCCTTCGCAAAGAGCATCACATGAGGGATCCTCATATCCTCATGGTGGTACAAAACATCTTGCGCGTACAGATTCGGCGAGCAGCTATGGTTTATAAACCTCCCTACGTTCCCTTTCCTCGCAGCGTCTATGGTAAAGAAGCTGCTCTCATAGAAGCTACTACTCCCATTATCAGTCCCAATGTCAAATAGATACTCGTCTTTACCCGCAAGCCTATCAGCTTCGTTTTCCTGTAGAAGCTCCCCTGCGTACTCGCAGATGAAGCTCCCCGAAGGAATAGACTCTAGAGACCTCACTCCCCATCCTCTCGACTCGGTCTTGAAGATCTCTAGCTGGATCTTGATCCCTCTCTGCGTGACGCGGAGGTAGCAGTCAGGCGGGCATTTGCAGAGAGGGCCACACTCGTAGACCATAGGCTTTCTAAAAACAATCGCTCCATCATAATTATACGGCAACTCTCCATCGTTTTTCGCAACGCAACTGCAGTTTTTCGAGTCTTTGCAGCGCTTCGTGCAGCCGCAACCCTTCGGAGGAATAGGCTGGCACCAATCCGGATATATCATGTTAACAGTGTAGTCAAACACAGGAGGCTTCTCATCGTCTATCTCGTTAACAGCGCATATAGGCAACCTCTCTTTCCCTCCAGAGATATCTTCGCAGCAGAGACCGTCGCGAGCCTTTGATGATTTTGCTTTCTTAACCACTTTCCAAGTAAGTTCAGGCTGCCCGGCGATACGCCGCAGCCTGAACTTGAAAACAAGCTTACCATAAGATCCCACTTCTTTCCAAAACTCTTCAACAAGATACAACCCATCGTAGACATAGTTTTTGGTGTTATTATCAGAAGGTGGTGTCTTCTTGTTGCCTCTTATGACTCTCACAGGGTTCTGTTTGTCTATACTGTTCGCCAACGCGAGGTTTCCTCTCAAGAGCTGCTGGTCTTTAGGTTCGTTGGTTATGTTCCCCTGTTGAAACTTTGTAGATAGGTTCCCACCTTGGCCTGTGTAGATCAAAACGTCGGAGTTACAAAGGTCGTCGTCGTAGCCACCAGAGGCTACTATACTCACGGCGAGCAGCTCCTTGTTGGCGTCTCTCATGTAGTCAATACCAGCTTGGATTGCTCTGTGTATGCCGAGAAAGTTTAGTTCGATTCTGTATTGGAACTCGTCGCCTACTTCGACTCCAGGGACGGTTCCTATGAACTGTGTGCCGACGTTGAGGTACTTGCCTTTGCTCTTGACGATCTTTGAAGCCTCTACGGAGACGTTGAAGTTTTTGCCGTTTTTTTTCCTTGGGTTTGCTTCATCCTCGCGGATAAGCTTTCTACAAGCTTCACTGAAGAGACGTAGAGTTTCCATTACTTTGTCCCTAGCGCTAGTGTCTCCCCTAGGACGTGAAGGAGCAGTAGATAAAGTCTCACTATCTTTCCTACTAGATCCTTCACCGTTATCTCTATTAATCTTCTGGAGAAGCCTCAAGGGTGAAGGCAGTACAACACCTTCCGTTTTTTTAAATTTGCTTGCTGTCTCGTTTGGTTTTGGGATTATAAACTTTGGTTTCTCAGCTTCCAATGGCTTCGAAACATGCGTCGACATGCTTTTGGTAGGATCCAGTGTTAACTCTTTCTTGGAGGCAGAAGCATCATTCACGGTCTTTCCATAATCGGAAAACTTGGTTCCTGTATTTGGAGGGAAGTCTCTTACTGCAATAATCTTTCTCCCACCAAGCTGCTTTATCCCAACGCTTCGCCAGCCACCGTTCATATCTTTCACTTGTTGTTCAGCACCCTCTGTTACTACCTCAACAAGCTTTTCATCAACCTCAGCTTCATCAGACACATTGTTCTTCATCAGCTCCGTGCTTGATCTGAGCCCAGTGGAGCTTGGTCCACAGTGAGGTGGGAAGTCTCTCACAGCTGCAGCCTTAAAACGCTTGGACTTGCGGCGACCCATAGGATCAATGAAACTACCATTGTCCAATTCTGGTGCTGCTTCTTTCTTCGTAGAAAGAAGTTTTGATGACTTGTTCTCCATTCCCTACCCATGATAGAAACAAGATTATATAAACCAAAATAACACCAGCCTAGTAGTTATGGTAAACAACCCAAACACTAAAAGAAGAGACATATGCATGTTTAGTAAATAACAACAGTGGTTATTTACACAAACTTAAAATACTAAAAAGGGACACAGACATAAGCATGTTTTCAAGCTTTTATGACAGACAAATCTCGAATCAAAAGCGTTTGATTAAACAACAGATCAAACCTTTTTTCTATAATTCATATATATAGAAAATTGAACCCAGATCTCTGAATTGTAACTACATTGGTCTGATTAACAAAAACGTAATCAAAGGGAGACCGAGAGAGTAACGAAACACCGATCCACCATGCAACCAAAGCAAAAGGAAAAGCAGATCTTACCGGGGGGAAGGAAAATAAAAAGATGGGGGCGGAGAATCTGAAGGAGATCGGGGGAAGAGCGGGAGAAGTGAGTAGAGTATTACTCAAACTGTAAACAAAAGAATAAGCATTGTTTTCTCAAAACTTTTCTCCACTGTTCATACAAAGTTTACACAAGACAACTGTTGTTGAAGAATGTATGTTTTTAGAGATGAAGGGTTTCTCTTTTTTATTTGTCAAAAGAGATTGTAGGGTTCTTTTTAGTAGATTTTTATTTTTTAGAAGGTAATCTTTGAGAATATTCTCCAAATCTAAAAATTCCAACAATATTTTTTGGTTTATGTATATCCTTCAAATATTCAACTTTCCTAACTAAAACTCTAATTTTCTTTTCTTTATAAAGATACATTCTTTATATGCATAAATAGCATTTTAATAAGACATGCTTAATCTTTCTCATAATTGTAATATCATATAATAAATCAGCTTTAAAAAACATACACTGTTTATTATTTTTTATGTTTAATAATTATACGCCAACATTTTTATATAAAAAAATATGATTTATAGTTTATGCGTTCTAAATTCTACAAATTTAAAATATATTTTTATAAGCATAATTTACATGAAACATAAATATTTAGAGGTTAGTTATATAATAAGTATACAATTATAGAATTATTTTCACTTTTTGTAATAAAAAAAAAGTTTTTATGAACGGTATATTAAAAAAGAAAACATAAAGTTCACAATAAAGGTTAAAGTTTCTTTTTCATTACCAATAAACTTAAAATCGATATTATTATAAAAATATATTTACATATTTTCTATTTTTTTTTAATCTATATTATATATAAATAGATTAAGCAAATCTTTAAATTGTTATAAAATTAACTCTTAGTGATTTTTGTTTGGTAAATGTAACATTGGTATACTTACATAAAATACTTTGTTTTTTTAAATCATAATTTTTATAAATCAAAATGTAAATACTTTTATCAACAGAATTTAAATGTACACAACTTAAGGGTATTAAACATCTATAGTAGTTAGTTAATAGGAATCCAGTAGAATTACATAATTACATTCAATCATCGTATTTAAAAAAAATTGTATTCAGAAAAATCACCATAAACAATAATATAAGAAAAAGAAAATATTAGGTTAAAATAATTTTCTCATCTTTTAAACTTGATTTATTATGTTCTAAATATTCCAGTGATATGCATGTAGAAAAAATAGCCAATTTAGGTTTCTAAAATTAATTTCGATCATGCATAAAAATCTCTTATCTATAAAATTATATTTCTTATGTTTAGTGCATAATCTAAAACATATAATAATATATATAAATAAGACATAATTTCTCTTTAAACTTTTATGTCAATTTGAACCGTTCATCAAAATACAAATTAGTTTAAAATTACTCATTTATTTATAATTTATTTAATTATGATATACTAAGATAGTATATTCCAACAAGATGATAAAATGAAATATTCCTTGCTTTTTAGTTTCAAAATGGAATATTATTACTTTTTAGTTACAAAATCTACTTAGTCCATTACTGATTATTTTAAAACATTAATAAATGAAAACTCTTTAAGATTTATTGAAATTATTCTTAACCATTTGTTAGATTCATTTCTAATTTAGTGTATCACCATATATGTTTAAAGATATCAATATTTCAATAGAAATCAGATTGCTATGAAATAATAAAAAAATATTTCTATAATTTTAGATTAGACAACAAGGATGAAGTAAATCTTATACGTAGATATATTTTGACTAATTTTCTCTGCTAGAAACTACCATAACTAAAAATATATATTTAACATATTTTTTAAATAAACATAGTATTACTAATTATTTATTTTGTAATAACAATATAGGTGAACTGAATAAAATTATTATTCTTAATAACACTTAGAATACAATATATAAATGAATTGAACAAATTATTTACAAACAAAAAATTATGCACATTGAATTTCATTTGAAACATTCAAAAATAATTGCATTAGATTTTTTTTCTAAAAAATAAAGAGAAAATAATAATTAATAATATTATTATAATAAAATAATATAAATATATTAGGAGTAAGTTACGATCGTTAGCTTTTGTCTAAGTTTCTTCTCTTCGGTCTTTTACATTTCTTTTTTTTCAGTTCTTATTATGAATTGGATTTAAATTTGTAGGTAGGATATTTTTCTTATTTTGTTTCCTCCATTGGTTCTTCAATCGACCTCAAAAAAATTGCCTTTTTTTAATGTTTTCTTCGATTTATTTTTTAGCTCTACATGTTTTATTTCAAATTCTAATGGACAAAAAACTTAAAACGATTTTATTTTGTTTTAAAATTGTTTGGTTAAGCTCTAGTTATCCATTTAGTCAAAGCTTATATTCATTTTTTGGCTACATATCATTTTTTGCTTGAAATATATAACTTTGGAACTTTGTAAATTTGTCAGTTTTTGGTGAGACGGTAAAAATCTTTGAGTCACATATAATGAAGACGAGGTTATGCTTTTCTAGTAGCTGGGAGAAAATGTTGAAGATTGAAGAGAAGTGATATATGGATTTGGGGTGGTCTAGAATTTTGAGTTAGATTTGATTGCGAAGAAGAAGAGCTTGAAGTTGGTTGTCGGAAGATCCTGACTATTTTCAACATTAGATATATGTATTGACGCATACAAAATTTAAGAAAATTAAAAAAATTGAGAGAAAGTAACTTAACACTTTATAAAGGATTAGTGCTAAGTTGATTATTCGAGAAGACGAAGTCTATGTATTAACCAATATTGATATCAATATTTTATATATTCTGTATTTATATTAAATATTTTAGTTTTGTGTTTAATTATAAATTATTTTGATAAATTAGAAATATTTGATATGAAATTTATTTTTGATAAATTTATGAATTTGCACTAAAATTATAACGGTTTAAATTGATTTAAACCGCACAAATCAGATTTTAGAAAAATTGGGTATAAACGATTTTTTATACCAATTTTTAGAACATCAATTAAAACACATATATGAAGATAAATTTTGTCAGTTTTTCAATTTTATTTTTTTTGTATTGGGCTTTTAGCCCACGGTTGTATGTTCGGCCAAAATTCAAGACTCAAAATTTAAATAAAAAGTTTATTGTCGAAAAATAATATAAAGCACTAGGTTAAGATCCGCGCCTTTCGCGGAATGAACATTGTATATATAAATTGTTTTATATATTATATAGTATATGTTTATAACATATTATGATGTAATAAATATATATTGAATAATTAAAAAGTCAATATCTACTACTTATATAATTAAATTGGTGCGAACATATAAATAAATTTTATAAATCAAAAAAATATTTTTTCTACTTGATATGATATATAATTAAATTTAAATGATAATAACATATATATGGTATATTTTAATATTAATATATATATAAGATGATGCATTTTGCTCATATTTTTTTTTTATCATTTGTATCTGTTATAGCAAAAAGTCTAAATTGGTGATAGCAAAATTTCCACTGTGAGATTAATGGTTTAAGTAATTTATAATATTTTAAAAAATTAAGTTGTCAATATTTTTTCAAATTTTTTATCAAAAAAATGTTCAAAGTAAATTTCAAAATTAAGATATTTATGTATTTTTATATGGCATATAGTTTAATTTAAAATGATACATATATTTATATATCTTTTATTTTTGATACTTATTAAACGAGACTTTCAACTTATATTATTTTTTAATTAGTTGTGTCATGTCATTATAAAAATTTTAAATCATAGATCACAAAATTTGAATGTGAAACTTTTAACAGTTTTAGTAATTTATACTCGTTTTTAAAAATTAAAATATAATATATAAATATTTTTTTTTAATTTTTATTATGTAGTTGCTATGATTGTTTAATTTAATTTAATAGCTTAAAATTAAACAAATATAATTATAATACACACTTATTTTTATCAAATCTTTATTATTTAAAATCATTAAATGTCTTATATACTTTAGCCACATTAGACAATTCTGTAATCTTATTTAAGAAAATAATGAAGCACATTAATATTGTATTTATTGTGGTTTTATAAAAAACTTATTATATATTTAGATGGACCAACTTATTTCTCTAAAGATTCTAAAAATCATTCTAGTGAGGACATGTGGCTACAAAAAAAATGTTGTAATGCTTCTCAAATAATATATAAGGGATAAGGAAAATAGTTAAAAGTATATATTTTTGTATTGGATTTGAGTCTGTTGACCCAAAAGAAAAGATTTGATTGGTAAGACAACAATATAATAAGATAATAATTATTCATGCGTCGACAAAATAAAGAAGAGGAAAATAATTGTATTGTTACTGTATACACACACAACCACCATCAATCAACAGTAACAAATAAAATTATTATTATGCAGCCATTGCTATCTCCCCTTCGTCTTCTTCCTCCTTTCTTCTCTCTCTCCCCTCTAAATGCAGCAGCTACCTCTCTCTCATACCTGCTAACTTCCCCTCTTTGCTCCCTTCTCCCCATGAAGCTCTCCCGGATACTCCCACGAACTGTCCTGTAGGTAAGTTTCGCGCTTTCACTTGATCGATTGATTCAGATCATCGTTTTTTGTTAATTTACACGATTTAGCTTCTGGGTTTGTTTAGATTTGCGTGTTATCTTCTTTCCGATTGTAAAGTTCGAAGCTTTGAAGATAATTCTACTTCTAGGGTTCATAGAACACGATTTGGGTTTATTGCTATTAATATTCGTAAAGGTACCGTTTTTGATTAATATGAAGTTTGTTTCTTCCTTTGTTACAGAGCTGAGACGTTACGGTGCTGTTTTGCTTATTGCTAAAAGCTATGACTTTGGGAGGTTGGGGTCAGAGATTCAGACAAGCAGCTTCTTCTCAATCAGATGACTCTGCTTCTGATTTGGAGAGAACCAACCATCACTGCAACCACATGAGTCTTCCGTCCTCTTCAAGCCCTTCTTCTCTTAATCCATTCGCATTCAACATCCAGCACGGAGAGAGCAACGCCCCTTACTTCTCCTGGCCCACTCTCAGCCGCCTCAACAATGCTGTGGAAGACCGAGCTAACTACTTTGCTAATCTCCAGAAAGGGGTTTTGCCTGAAATCGTTGGGAGGTTGCCTTCAGGACAGCAAGCTACTACCTTGCTTGAGCTCATGACTATCAGAGCGTTTCATAGTAAAATCCTGCGTCGGTTTAGTCTTGGTACTGCTGTTGGGTTCCGGATCACGCGTGGTGTGCTGACGAAGACTCCGGCGATACTTGTGTTTGTTGCTAGGAAAGTTCATAGGCAGTGGCTTAATCCAATGCAGTGTCTTCCTTCTGCTCTCGAGGTTTAGTTATCTTGAAATTTTGATTCCATCTATACATACATGAACATGATAAGTGATGTGTTGGTTTCTATATAGGGTCCTGGAGGGGTTTGGTGCGATGTAGATGTTGTGGAGTTCCAATATTACGGTGCTCCTGCTGCAACACCAAAGGAGCAGGTTTATAATGAACTTGTGGATGGTTTGAGAGGAAGTGATCCCTGCATCGGCTCTGGTTCTCAGGTACTTTTCCATTTTTTGGTTCTCTCTTCTGCAAACCCCAAGCGTAAAGTCTCAGTTTTGTTTCATGTTGTGTAGGTTGCAAGCCAAGAGACGTATGGAACCTTGGGAGCTATAGTGAAAAGCAGAACCGGTAACCATCAGGTTGGTTTCCTTACTAACCGGCATGTGGCAGTTGATTTGGACTATCCAAGCCAGAAAATGTTTCATCCTTTACCTCCAAGCCTTGGACCTGGTGTCTACCTCGGTGCAGTTGAGAGAGCAACATCGTTTATAACAGATGATCAGTGGTACGGCATATTTGCTGACACAAATCCAGGTACTCCAGTTATGATTTCTATTACAAAACAATGTTCACGACATCGCTAGGCGGTAACTAGACAAGACTAATGACCAGGTGGATTATTAGAGGCTTAGACAAGGTTTAGAGGTTAAGGAATTGTTGATTTATTTTATATAAGATATTTTAGTTTATGGATTTAACTATAAAATTATTGTAATAAAATATCAAAGTTAGGTATACAAAAAAGACAAATTTGTGGATTGATAGTAACATTATTTTTTAATTTAACAAATTTAAACTAATTTAGATTGCTTTAAACCGATTTTAACTAATTTAGAGCAGTTTAAACCAATTTAAATCATATAAATCAGATTTTAAGAAAATCGTTTCGGGCAAGATCGGGCAAGATCGCCTAAATGATTTTTAGAACCATGATTTCAAGCCAATATATGTGGACACTCTTGTTTCACACTGAACATTGTTTTGTATTCATCCCAATGCAGAAACATTTGTCAGAGCGGATGGTGCATTTATTCCTTTTGCAGAAGATTTAAGCATGAGAAATGTAACCACAGTGATAAAGGGCATAGGTGAGATAGGCAATGTTCACGTCATAGACTTGCAATCACCTATTGATACCCTTATCGGGAAACAAGTTGTTAAAGTTGGAAGAAGCTCTGGATACACCACTGGAACCGTTATGGCTTATGCATTGGAATACAACGACGAGAAAGGGATCTGCTTCCTCACTGATTTTCTAGTTATTGGTGAGAACCAGCAAACTTTTGACCTTGAAGGTGACAGTGGAAGCCTTATACTCTTAACGAGTCCAAATGGTCAGAAGCCACGGCCTGTTGGGATCATTTGGGGTGGAACAGCAAACAGAGGACGGCTGAAACTAATAGCAGGACAAGAACCTGAGAACTGGACGAGCGGAGTTGATCTTGGTCGGCTTTTGGATCTCTTGGAGCTAAATCTCATCACATCTAACCATGAGCTCGAAGGTTGAACACTCTTTTCTATGTTTCATTACGTTTCCATGCCTTTTCATGTCCTTATTGGTTTTGGCTTTGTGTAAAGCAGCTGCTAGAGAACAGAGAAACACTTCGGTTACAGCCATTGGTTCAACGGTTTGCCAGTCATCACCACCGGACCCGGTTGCGTCAGGAGACAAACAAGATGAGAGCTTTGAGCCGTTTATACCGCCTGAGTTTCGTATAGAAGAGGCTATCAAACCAACACCTGAAGTAGAGGAACATGTGTTCATTGCTCCGTTGTCGTTTAACGAGTCTACTTCTACTAGTAGAGGGCAAGAGAAACTCAAAGTTGATGATCTTGTC
Source organism: Brassica napus (assembly GCF_020379485.1). NCBI lineage: Eukaryota > Viridiplantae > Streptophyta > Magnoliopsida > Brassicales > Brassicaceae > Brassica > Brassica napus. Next base: position 5,223,297 of record NC_063438.1, read on the forward strand.
GCTTTAAAGAGCAGTTCCGAAGAAGAAGATGAGGTTAGCATCTCGTTGCACCTTGGTGAGCCAAAACTAAAGAAGTCAAAGTTTTCTTAGCTGAAAGCAAAGGGGAGTAAACCGAAAATGGATCCGTTCCCGGTTAAGTTTGGTTTGATGGCCATTGATTTATTCCCCAAAAATTTTATGTCGTAATTGTTCATAGTATTATTATTCTTTAAGGACGAAAATAACATTCGAAAACTGTAGCAGAACTGCATGAACATAAGTTCTATGAAATTCAAAGGTAATACTAATACCCAGGTGGGACATTAAACCGAGTAACGGTTAAGAAGTTTTGACTTTTGATTTCCGGTTTAACCAATTAGAAAACAGTTCCGACTACCGCGAATCTGGAAAAAGAGCGTTGGTTGGTTAAAAGCAAAAGGTCACTTTCCACGGGGATAAAATGTTTGTCTTTTGTCAATTTACTAAGGAATCAAGTAATTTTTCTAAAAGAATTCTTATAGATCATTTTTGTTTGTTTGTTTTACCTATTTTTACAAGAATCAGACATAAATAGAAACTAATACAGAAGTTCTAATCCGGTGTTTGATCAAAATTCATTAGTTTTTATACAAAGAAAGAATGTATGTTGTTCAAATTCTAAAAGATGCAATTTGTTATTATACAGATTAATAAAATAAGTTTTCAATCTAATTCATGTAGAACTGTTCAGCATAAATGTCATACTATTATGTCTATAGATAATGTCAGTTGAAAAATTAAAGGTTTGACGACTTTCCATTGGGTTAGTCAAACTGTAAAAGTGACTTGACTAGCGACGATAGATCACTGATCATGTTAATTTTTCAGAATTACCAAAACTTATGAATAGCAAGCATTTTTTTGTTTGGTCAAGCTTATGAATAGCAAGCATATAATTCAAAAGTTATACTATTAGATTTGAATATACAAAATATTTTCTTTGATATAATAACTTGTCAGATGATTTCCCAACTCTGTTAAAATTTTATGCTAATGCTTTACTCTATTCTCTAGGCTAACATCTAAAGCTTTTCACTTTTCGATATTGGATCTTATACTATTTTATGTAATGGTTATAGTACTACTTTTCATTAGTTTTGACAAGAAATCATTAGTGGTAAACATGCTTTTGGTCAAGTGGGGCTCTATGTCTAACCCTAACAGTGCCACCAATCAAGCTTAAAAGCTCTACTTAACCGACAGCCTCATTGATTTATACATATATCATAATGTATAAAACTTAAAAATTACATAGGAATGGAGTTTCTAATCTAATCTCTTCTACTTTGGAGTGCATGTACCTTTCTATTTATAACACCAATAACATCTCCAAGTTTTTCACTCACCAAATCATAAACAAAACCCCAAGAAGATGATCTCTCTCATCTTCTTGTTCTTCCTCTCCGTCTCTTTCACATCCAATGGACAATTCTACGACGAAAGCAAGAACTACGAAGGCTCATCCGATCTTGTAAACCTTGAATACCACATGGGTCCGGTCATATCCTCGCCTGAGACTAGTCTTTACATCATATGGTACGGCCGATGGACCCCAACTCACCAGTCTACAATCCGAGACTTCATCTACTCAGTCTCTTCACCAGCACGGTATCCCTCAGTATATGACTGGTGGAAAACGGTGATGCTCTACAGAGACCAAACAGGTTCCAACATCACCAGAACACTTGTCTTGTCCGGAGAGTTCCACGACTCAACCTACTCACATGGATCTCACCTCAGTCGCTTCTCTGTCCAGTCCATCATCAGAACTGCCGTGGCCAACAAGCTACCACTAAACTCTCTCAACGGCTTGTACTTGGTCTTGACCTCAGACGATGTAGAGATGCAAGAGTTCTGCAGAGCGATCTGCGGGTTTCATTACTTCACTTTCTCAACCGTCGTTGGTGCAACGGTGCCGTACGTGTGGGTCGGGAACAGTAGGAAACAGTGTCCGGAGATGTGCGCATACCCTTTTGCGCAGCCTAAACCGTTTCCAGGAAGCGGGTTTGTGAGTAGAGAGAAGATGAAACCACCAAATGGAGAGGTGGGGGTCGATGGGATGATCAGTGTTATAGCTCATGAGCTGGCGGAAGTGTCGAGTAACCCGATGTTGAACGGGTGGTATGGAGGAGAGGATGCAATGGCGCCGACCGAGATAGCAGACTTGTGTTTGGGAGTGTATGGATCAGGAGGTGGAGGTGGGTACATGGGGATTGTGTATAAGGATAGGTGGAGAAGTGTGTATAATGTGAATGGAGTTAGAGGAAGAAAATATTTGATTCAATGGGTTTGGGATCTTACTAGGAACAGATGCTTTGGACCAAACGCTATGAACTAGATACATTAATGTTTGTTACTTCTGTCTCTTTCCATTGAAGCCTTGAGGAGACAATGTATATTGGTTTATCTTTGCTTTATGAAATAAAAATAAACCACACAAATCTACGTCTCATCCTTAAAATTGAGATAACTCTTGACCAATTGATTTATGCAATGTCATTTACATAAAGCACGTACTCTCCAAAAAAAAACCAACGCAATCCTAACTTGAAACTGCTCTTTTGCCAAAGCATGTAAGCATTGTTCTATCTACTGAACAATGTTTACGAAGATACAGAAGAAAAAAAAGATTTACCACCTTCATCTTAGGAAGAAACTAAAAGACACAACTGCTAAGGATCAATGCCCACGTTCAATTGTAGATACATATCCTCTCCTAGAGGCCTTGTTCTGTCCTTTAGTGTTTCCATCTCAGTTTGAATGGTTATTGACCAAACCGTGCAAGGAGATCAAGGAGGGGGACTTCACTAGCTGGCTTTGGGGCCGTGTCAGTTTCAATAGGATTATCATTGTTTCCTCTATCCTTTTCCGAGTCATCTTCGACTAGTCTTGGCCTCAGTAGCTTCCTTTTCTTGTCCTGAGGAAGTGAATCTTCGAGGCTCTCTTTACACTCTTGAGTTGGATTGCTCTTTTCGGCTTGGCTACGACGCTTAAAGTCGATGAATGGTTGCTTATGTTCCACCCCTTCTTCACAATCAGACATATCATCAGGACTAGTCCCGGTAAAAGGAATCATCGCACCATTGTCAAGTGCCTCTTTTGAATGATTCTTTTCCTTTTTCTTCTTGGGTTTAACAAACCTTACAGGATCAGCTGTATCTGGTCTTTTTTGCTCCATCAGATGTTTTTGACATTCGTTTAGAAACGCCATTACCTCATTGACTGGTTCAGCGACCGGAGAAGAATCCTTTTCAGCATCAGGTTCTTTCGGAGGTATAACAAGCCTACTAAAGACACTTTTTCTGGCTCTCTTTCTTTCAGGTTCAGCAGGACTAACACCATCTTTCATTCGATTCACCCTATTGTCAGAGTCAAAAGCCTCACTGCCAAACTCTTCATGTTGTTGATGATCTTGAACTTTGTTCTGAGCTCTGTTCTCTTGATACAAATCAACTCCATCCCCTGGCTCTGAAGGATAAGCAAAAGAAGGGTAAATCCTGGGATCCCTTGCCGCCCTATCGTCCGAATAAGAAGCATGACCTCCAAGTTCTTCCTGGTGTTGATATGCTAAAACTTTATAGTTAACTCCGTCGTTAGGAGACAAATCCGTCGACAAAGGATAAGCAAAGGAAGGGTAGATGCTGTGGCTGGGGTAAGACGGCCTCTCGGAGTTCATCATCATGTTCTCCGTGCCATCTTCAGAAGCTAGAAAACGAGGAAGCTGAGAATGACCAAGATGACCATATCTAGATTCATATTCAGAACAAGATGCTCCAGCTATGCCAGTGCTAGTTTGGTATTGAGGATGTTCAGTAGGCATGGGAATGTAGTAGTCCGGTTCTTCATCAATATCATGCCTAGAGCTTTCCATCGCTGCACCTCCCATGATCCCAGGATTACAAGGGTCATAGTGTTCTGTGTTTGTTCCATAGGCTGATTCAGGAGGTACTGAGCTTTGAGCAGGAACCGCTGAATCTTCTTCAAAAGTAGGGTGTTCCTCGTGGTTACACTCATGTGTGAAGCCATCTCTTTCATGGTACTCGTTTTCAGGCCAGCCACTTGCGGGGTGACTCAAGTTCTTTGGGACTCTTCGACCATTAGCTAGCGAATAATCAGAGTCATCATCTGCCCTAGAGCTATTTTTCATGCTAGGGTCATTTCTATCCTCGAACCCACGCGATTTGGGATCACCGAGCCTCCTAAAAACCCCAGACGCATCTCGGGAGTAGTCACTCTCTTCTTTTTTGACGCGACTATCAGATTCATCCCTAAACCCATAGTTTTTTGATAACCTACGACCACGAGCATCTCCTGCAGATGTAACTCTGAAGGGAAGCTTACGGTCAACATCCCCCTCAGTTTCTTCTGCACGACGATCCCTAAAGCCGCGACCACCATCTGCATTTCCCAACCTACTTTCTAGTTTTCTAGTGGACAATGATCTCTCTAACTTCTTCAAGCTAAACAACTTCAATAGCCTTTGAACCTACAAATAACATTTTCAAACCACAATCCGAATAATTTAACCAAACACAGATAAGTGGAGACAAAACCATAAAGATTCACCAAAAATGCATGGATTTACCGTAGAATAGTCAACCACACACCTGTGACTTTGAGAGTCCAAAGTTAAACTTTTTCGCCGTAAAGTAATTATCACTAATCGCATGACGGAACTCCATCTCACCAAGTGGCCTACAACGCCACTTTTCAGCAAACTTAACCTAAGCAAATGGGACCACAAACACACAATATTAATAATAGCCAAAACATACTCATGGATTAAAAAAAAAAACATGAAACCCAAGTATGTACCTGAGCAGGAAACTGTTTCCCAGTAGAGCAGAAAGCACCAGGCTCAATGTTGATCGCACCATCAGAACAAGCCTGAAACACACCATGCAGCTCCCTACTCTCGAACTCAAACAAAAACAAAAACATCCCAGCTTTGACCTGTTTCACAAACCCGGCTTGACCCATCGGCAAACCGAAAAGCTCTCTTCTAAGGCATTCCCTTCTGGTGGAGCTGTTGGACATGAAGATGGCCCCGTGCTCAGGGAACTCTCCAGAAGCACCGTTGGACTCCTCCAGAAACTTCCTCCTCCTATACTTCGCCATTGCTGTAGCAGAAAAAAAAAAACTAAAAAATAATAATAATAACAGACTAATTTTTCTACATTCACAGTAAAAAATCACAAGGTCATGTAGAGGCAAAAACAGTAGGTAGATAAATACAAAAAAAACCAGAATCAAACATTTGAAACTAACACCACAAAGAGAAAAGAAAGTTAGTGTGACGCAATTGAACACTCAAACGAAATCAAACGCTCACCTAACTCTCTCTCAAGCTTACCACTGTTAATCAAAACAATCACGCAGACACAAAGATGCTTTAGCAGTAAAACTAAACAATAACACTAGAGGACTAATGCTCCTCCATGTAGAGAGCTAATACAGTAGATAGATTGAGAATCCATGGCCAAAGTACCAAAACGGTTAAGCCAATAAAACGATATAGTTAGTTACGTAACGAACATTAACACATAATCAAACAATCAAGCTCTACGAACGATGACGCGACGAAAATGATTACAGAGAGAATCGAAGCAATGTTAGCAATGGTGGTGAAGGTTAAGACCTGGATTGAGAGAGAAATCACGGCTTCGAGTTTTCCTACAAAAAAAAAAAAAAGGAAACAACAACAAACATGCAAAACAACCATAAACGAGTCGATTGGAATCAAAAATCGAAAGTAAGACGATGAGAAATCGCGGCTAGGGTTTTTATACTTTTTAGGGGGGAGTGTCGCCGGAAGAGAGGGGGAGAGAATCGGAGCGAGGAGGCGATATGAAAAGTAACGCAAATATCGAGAGAGTTCTGTTTACGGTATGGGGGGGGGGTGTCTCTTTGTTTTCTTTCGGCTATTTATAAATATTCCGGATATTGCATTAACAAAAATCTTCGTAGCCTGTTGTTGCGTGTTGGCCCAAAAGCTTCTTTTTTTATGACCCTTAGGATTTTTTTTGTTAAAATTTAAAAATAAATAACTGGATATAAATATAAAATATTGTTTACCAAAAATAAAAATAGTGAATGATAATTCAAATATTAATATATTAAGACATAATTATAAAGAATACTCGTATAAGAAAATATCACAAAAGTTCTTAAACTTTTGGTACCAAAAGCAACTTTCAATCTACCAAATAACACAGGAACATATCATAAGAGTGACATATCTGTCAATTCTTCTGTAGACTGTTAGCTGCAATTTGACTTTAATTGACACTAAAAACATGTGATTAATTAATTGACTCTTTTGCGTTTCAAAAAAAAATTAATAGACTCTTTTAACAAATTTGTTTTTAAGTGGAAGTAGTTTCAAAAATTCATAATATTTTTCAGTATTTAAAAGTATTCAAAGTGGCTATTGAATCTGGAAAGGTTATAAACCTTTACCAGTTTTGTGTAAAATGACGTTTAATAATTAATACTCTCTCCGTTCTATTATAAGTGTCATTTATACATTTTTCACACGTATTAAGAAAATGATTGAAATGTATTTATGTTTTCTAATTGATCAATTTATTTGAGATAAATAAATTTATTTATTAGATCAATGCATTTTACAATTAATATTCAGCCAAAAATAAGTAAAAGTTTTATTGAAAATCTAAAACGATATATTTTATGTAACAAGAAAAAAATCTAAAATGACACTTTTAAAAAAAAAAACAGAAGGAGTACTAATATTAATGCAATAGATGACAAACAAAAATATTCTAAATTAGGTTTTTCTAAAGCAATTGATTTAAATAACACAATTGAGGATATCTTAACATATAACACTTCAAAAAATCGTTAATTTTCATTCTTCTATCAATTTTTTTAAAAAAATTATGTTTAAAATGACTTAATTTTAACATTTGAAAAGTTTCTATATTTTATTTTAAAAACTATGATCTTGATATAATTGATTTGTTCCTGGAAGAAAATGACTTTTATTTAGACATCTCAAAAACTATAGCGTGAAAAAAAACTGTATTTCTTTTTCCAAATAAGAAAAGCAAGACGACAAAATGAAGATGAAAGTGAAAACCTTTACGAGTCCTGAGCCTCTACTTAACGGATACTCTCATCCTTGCGACTTATTATCCTCCATCAACAACAACTCAAGAAGGAGAAGAGTATATTTCAATATATATACAACAGCACTATTCCAAAGCTCACCACATCTCTCTGGTCATGTAAGAACCCACTCTCACGCTGGTTTCTGAGATTGTGCCGGTTAATCTTATCTACTTTGAAGTTCCCTGCCTCCCTCTGAGGGTTTGGTTTACCGGTTTAGAAAGATGAGTGTAATCGATTATTGGGTGTTGTTATGGGTTTCTTTAGCACATTTTGAGACTTGGGGGGTTATAAAGAAAGTAAACAAAGCTCTCAACTGGACTTTTGATTGGCAGGTTGGTAGCTGGAAACGCTTTGAATTGCCTTTTCATTGACACCAGTAGCTTCCAGAGATATTTGAGGTTTGGAGTGACGCATTTCAATGGTGGTGGGGTTGTGAAAAGCTGTAGAAAGGAGGGGTTTGTCATAGATGAACGCGGGAAGTTAAAAAGATTCAACAAGAAGAAACTCTCCAGGAGACGATGTAAGGCTCCACATCATCAAGACAGTTCCTTATGATGCTCTATAAGATTTGAATGTTTTGTCTTTTTCAATGTAAGGTGGCTCTTTGAGAGGGAGAGGATGGAAGTATGGATCCGGTTTTGTAGATGGGATTTTTCCTGTTCTGAGTCCCATTGCTCAGAAGATTCTGAGCTTCATTCAAAGAGAAACTGATCCTGAGAAAGTAGCTGATGTCCTTGGAACTCTCCCTTCTACGCATGCCTCATGGGATGATCTAATCAACGTTGCTGTGCAGCTCCGTTTGAACAAGAAATGGGATCCTATTGTCCTGGTTAGCTTTCTTGGAGCCGTTTCAGTTTATGTGCTGTCAAACTTTGTCTTAAATGGCTAAAGCTAACATTCTTGTGTTAGGTGTGTGAGTGGATATTAACGAGGAGCTCCTTTCAGCCTGATGTGATCTGCTTCAATTTGCTTATAGATGCTTACGGACAGAAGCTCAGGTACAAGGAGGCAGAGTTACTCTATGTACAGCTTCTTGAGTCACGCTGCGTGCCTACGGAAGACACATACGCTCTTCTTGTAAAGGCTTACTGTTTGGCCGGGCTTATAGAGAAAGCTGAAGCTGTTTTAATCGAGATGCAAAACCATCATGTTACTCCAAGTATGGTTTCTGCACCTTTGTAATGTTCAACTTGACTTGAGAGATTAGAGATAAAGATGTTATGTTGTTGTGTAGGTGCTACCGTATACAATGCGTACATTGAAGGATTAACAAAGAGGAAAGGAAACACTGAAGAAGCAATCGTTGTTTTCCAGAGGATGAAGCGGGAACGATGCAAACCAACCACTGAAACTTACAACTTGATGATAAATTTATACGGAAAGGTTTAGCTTTCATATGAACATAGTGTTTTTTTTTGGGAGATGTAATGTTCATGTTCATTGGGTTTTGTTGTCAGGCAAGCAGATCATACATGTCTTGGAAACTGTTTTGTGAAATGAGAAGTCACCAGTGTAAACCAAACATATGCACATACACAGCGCTAGTTAACGCATTTGCTAGAGAAGGTCTTTGCCAGAAAGCTGAGGAAGTTTTTGAGCAGCTGCAAGAAGATGGGCTTGAGCCTGATGTATATGTCTATAACGCTCTCATGGAAGCATACAGGTGATTAGTTATTAACCTTATATTAGTATATTACCCTCCCAAGAAAATCATAAGAAACTTAAATGTAACATCCTTAAAATCATGAGACAGTCGTGCAGGTTATCCTTATGGTGCTGCTGAGATTTTTTCGTTAATGCAACATATGGGATGTGAACCAGACAGAGCATCCTACAACATCATGGTCGATGCTTATGGTAGAGCAGGTCTTCACTCAGGTAACACACAGTAAACATTAAGAGTCAGTACTGCATACATTCTCTGTTTTGATTAGGCAAGGGAGTTTGGTGTCCCATTCGGACTCGGTTCAGTTAATTCAGATTTTCGGTATAATGTTCATAAGTTTCATTCGGGTTTTACTAATTTTCGGTCAGGTTTGATTCGGTTCCTTCCGAGTTTGAAACTATCGGTTATAATCAATGTATGAAATTGTATTAAAACCTTTTTTAACTTAAAAGTTTGACCAAAAATACTCAAAATATATAAATTATTCAAAAATCTAATTATAAACTAGATAAACTACCTAAATTAACTAATAGCATGCAAAATAATAAATAAAACAAACTACAAAAATCTTTAAAACACTTTTAAAATATTTAAATTAACTAGGCATAAAAAATTAACATAGTTAACTAATTTTGGATATTTTTGGATCCTAATTCAGATTTCAATTCGAATTGTACACGAAAGCGAAAGAACCTAGTTCTTATGTCCCATTCATATATTTTTTAATAACGGTTCAGATCGGATTTTGGTTTTTTCAGTTCGGGTTAAAGTCCTGATTTCGGTTTCAGTTGATATAACTGTGTGTGTTTGAAAACCAGATGCAGAAGCTGTGTTCGAACAAATGAAGAAACTCGGCATATCACCAACGATGAAATCCCACATGCTGCTTCTATCAGCTTACTCCAGAGCCAGAGACGTGACAAAATGCGAAGCCATCGTGAAAGAGATGAGCGAAAACGGAGTAGAGCCAGACACATTCGTGCTAAACAGCATGCTCAACTTGTACGGCCGGTTAGGACAATTCACCAAGATGGAAAAGATCCTAGCCGAGATGATGCAGAACGGTCCTTGCAAGGCGGATATAAGCACGTACAACATCTTGATCAACGTCTATGGCAAAGCCGGGTACTTGGAGAGAGTCGAGGAGCTTTTCGATGAGGTCAAGGAGAGGAAGCTGAGACCAGACGTTGTGACGTGGACCTCGAGGATGGGTGGTTACTCGAGGAAGAAGCTGTATGTGAAGTGTGTGGAGATATTTGAGGAGATGATTGATTCGGGTTGTGTGCCAGATGGAGGAACAGCTAAGGTGCTTCTTAAGGCTTGTGCTAGTGAGGAGCAAGTGGAACAGGTTACTGAAGTGATTAGGACAATGCATAAGAATGTGTCTGTGAGTTCTCTTGCCCCAAAGTTAGTGGCTAAGTCCTTAACTGTGTCTACTTAATAAAGTTTCGATCTTTATGTACATTATTCATGTTATAATATATGGTCTAGTGTCATAATCGCATAATGATTCAGAAAGTGATATTTATATGAATAAAGGTTTGGTTTTTATAACTAAAAAAGCAAACCCACCAAACCCTTTTGTCGTATTGATAAGCTGTTCGGTGAGTACACTCTCTCTATCTATCTCTGGTGTTGTGTCGGCGTTTTCTCGATCGCTACGAAAAAGATGGCTGCTAGGTTATTGTGGGCTTCTAGGGTTGCTTCTCATCTAAGGATCTCCGTTGCCCAGCGAGGGTTTGCTTCCGGTGATTCTCTGTTTCTTGATTCGTTTCTCGTTGTTTGATGTTTGGTGTATAAACTGAATCTGAGATTGTTCCTTCTAGAAATGATGGGTTTATGTGTCTTTATATCTGATCGGCTAATAAGTAAAAGACGGAGACTTTTGCATTTGTTGGATCGATTATCTCCGGATCGCTAATAGCTTTATGTCTTCGTAATAAAGTTTGGATTTTTTATGAAGGCAGTGTGATGTTCATGTGTTTTGCTTTTTTTCTTCTCGCGTTTTGGAACTCATTGTTTGTTTGCATGAGTACACTCATTTTATCGGTGTGATCTTTTTGTAAAGTTAGTACCTTTTTTAACGAAGAAGGCTTCGAATGTAAGAAACTATGTGTTTGTCTGAAAACAACTTGGTTATAGAGAAAGAAGACCATTATGTTTAATCTAATGTAATTAACCTTATTGGTCATTTTCTCTCTTTTTGTCTTGGTTTAGTGGTATTGAAGGATTTGAAATATGCTGATTCACATGAATGGGTGAAGATTGATGGGAATAAAGCAACCTTTGGTATAACTGATCACGCTCAAGACCACTTGGGTGATGTGGTCTATGTTGAGTTGCCTGATTTGGGACGTTCGGTGTCACAAGGTGAGAGTTTCGGAGCGGTTGAAAGTGTGAAAGCAACTAGTGATATCAACTCTCCCGTCTCTGGTAAGGTGGTTGAAGTCAATGAGGTGCTGACCGAGTCCCCTGGATTGGTGAGTCCTCTTTTAAAGTAATAGCACTGCTTCTATGTGTTAAACCGTGATAAAACTTTGACAATCTTGGTTCACTAGCAACCAATATAGATTTGATTCATCGACTAACATGTTGCTTATGTTGCTGATATGATTTTGTTTGAACTGACAGGTGAACACGAGCCCATATGAAGAAGGATGGATCATAAAGGTGGAGCTGAGTGATGCGGGCGAGGTAGAGAAGCTGATGGATTCAGACAAGTACTCTAAGTTCTGTGAAGAAGAGGACGCCAAGCACTGATCTTTTTTTTTTCTTCGGGAAGCTTCCACTGCAACAAGGATTGTGTTACACAAAATTTCGATATATGTAGATGGATGAGTCGAGATAATTCCGAAGATTTGGATCTTTGCTTCTCTCTTTAAGTATTGTTTTGAATAATAATGGTAGAGAATAATAAGCTTTTGGCATTTACAATTTGATTTGATCTTTCATGGAGTTAACACATATTTGTTTCTAATTTGGCCTCTTTATGTTTTTTTTTTCCCCAATCTCTGCATCTGGGATCTTTAAGTGATAGAATTGATTCTTGAAAAGGTTTCTAACATGAGTAGAGACCAAAGGTCTTGAGCGACCGATCCGGCTGATAAATGCTATTAATATCAAGGGACGAATGGCTCATATGAAGAAGGATCCATAGGCAATAATATATACTAAGATACATAATTTATATCTCTCAAGAAGTGTTGATACAAGATTCGGACCCGCAAAGAAGAATATAATGGAAGATTTATCACACGAATTAGGTAGAAATATATCAATCATACCAACCGCATGGAACTGTTTTCTTGTTCTTGTTTGGTTCAGGAATAAACCTCAAAAGTTGCAAGTTTTAACTGTGAAAGGAAACAAAATCTTGTGTGGTGTAATGATACTGTGCACGCACAGTGAGGAAAAGATTTGGGAATGATTGTTGCTTATTGTGGAAGCCAAGCACTCAAAATTGGCCGACAAAGCTACGGAGATGTACCTTGTAATACAAGATTCTTGCCTTGTCAACCCTAATAATTATTATTATTATTAGCACTAATATACAAATACAGTACTTTCTTGCTTCATATCGAATTTTAAGTATTTCTTTTATTTTAATTTATCTTATCATTTGTTCTTTGTCATGTCTTCCACTAATAATATATCTCGGAATCATGATTCATGAGGAAGAGCTGGAGAGAGCTGGAGGGTGGGTATTTTTTTACCACAGTTATATTATGATTTACCTTACTACCTAAAGTGGGAAAGATAAGAACTCTAATCTCTAATCCATATGTTGAATCATTCAACCACTGGAGCTTCATAAGCTACTATGTGTAGACTTGAAAAAAGAGATTGTATATAAACAAACGAATTATCTTTAAATCAATTCTAATATTGAAAAGATGGAATGTTTTTTTGTCAACAGATGGAATGCTTGTTTAAATCAGGACAGTTAATTTGAAAAAGGAGCCGAGCTGCTAAAATTTGCAAATCGCCACGATGACATAATCAAAAACGTCAGAAACATAAATGATTAATTGAATCATACAGTAGTTTCACACAGTAATTTCAAAATAATTGACAATTAGTACACCTAAAAGCTGCTTTGTAGTAGAGGTAATGATAATCACAAGTGGCATTTGTTGCCATCAAAATCACCTTTGATCTTTGAATTTAACTTACTTCCTGTATAAAGAGTTAAAGAGTAGTAAATTAGTTAATGGACTTATCCTGCTCATCTTCGTCAAAACTTGGGAAACTTATTTATATATCTCAACCACCCAACAAGAGCATTTGTATATTTTCTTTTTAACAGAACTTAAATTTCAAAATAATAATAATAATAATAATTCCATTAAAATAATAGACTGTTTTGCCCTTCTTAATTCTGCTCGCTCTCACCGTCTTCGTCTCCTCCGGAGAAGATTGAAGAAACTCAGATCTGAACTCCAACACTCACCTGCGAGCAATTCTCCTACTTGACTTTCCCACATCGGAGCTTACTTCCTCAGGTAACTTCACTCTTCACGAGACTCTTGCTTGACCTGGGTCTTAGTTATACCTAGCTCCTCGAGAAGACATCAATGGAGTAATAATCAATCGCGATTCGTAGCTTCTTAAACTTGTTTAAGTTCGTATCCTATAGAACTTCACTCCAATTAGCTGACGAGGTGTTGTTGAGAATCACAATCACTGGGTTTAACATACAATCCTCGAGTCACGATTCTCAGGAATGCAATCGTGTAATGTTGATTCTGAAATTGAGTTTCCCCTTACTTGCAGGACTCTCTTTTACTGGGGTTTGATCATTCATGGCGAATTCCCGTCAATACTATCCATCTCAAGATGAATCAGCGTCTCCCACTTCAGTGAGATCCAGGGAATGGGAGGGTCCTTCAAGGTGGACTGAGTACTTGGGACCTGAAATGGCTTCATCAGTGTCGTCTCGAAGCTCCAAGCACACGACTTCTGATGGACATGTTCAGAGCTCTGCTGCCTCCACCAAGGCTTTGAACATACAGTGGGTAGTTCAAATGATCGAGGTTGCGGAGGGACTCATGGCTAAAATGTATAGACTGAACCAAATCTTGGAGTACCCAGATCCTGTTGGTCATGTATTCTCTGAGGCGTTTTGGAAAGCGGGTGTGTTTCCTAATCATCCGCGGATTTGCACATTGCTCTCGAAGAAGTTCCCTGAGAATTTTACCAAATCACAACTCGAACGTGTAAGTTATGAGTTCGTTTTCGTATTAGGCTTAGTGTGTGCTTTTGTTGCTGTGATGGTAATAAGAAATGTGTTTTTTTTGCAATATTTATGCAGATTGATAAGTTTTCGCTGGATAGCTTGCAAGATGGTGCTGAACTTCACTTACAGAGCTTAGAGCCATGGATACAGGTACCTATCTATGTGATATGTTGTTGTGGTCAATGTTCTGTTGTACTCATATTGTTCTTGAGGATAGTGAAGCATCTCGACATGCTCTATAGTCAAGCTTCTAAAAGTTTGCTCTATTCATTTCTTTCCTCCTCATAAAGGACTAGCTTTGTATATATATGTTCACGCATATATGATACCTAAGATATGGTTTTCGCCTGTAAATTGTATAAGAGTGGTATTTGTTAGCCTTCTATTTCAGTAGGGTTGTCTTCATTTTCCTCACGTCACCCATTTTTTCTTTCTTGAATCAGCTGCTGCTCGACTTGATGGCGTTTCGCGAACAGGCACTACGGCTTATATTAGACCTAAGCAGCACTGTGATTACTTTGCTGGTGAGTCAACGTCCCTCATCTGCGTAAAGTATTTACTTGCTTTTGGTTGAAATTTTGAATTCTACTTTGAACTCATATCTTGGGTGGAGTATGAAAAACTTCGACATGTTAAGTTATATTTCTACTTGTCAAAATTTTGTCTGTGGGGATGAGGATATAATTTTTGTCTCTTTACTATTCATGATTAGCTCATAACTTAGTTCAGTGTTTTGCAGCCTCATCAGAACTCGCTTATACTGCATGCATTCATGGATCTCTTTTGTGCATTTGTCCGAGTCAATCTTTTCGCTGAGAAGGTATGCTGAAAGCTTATTTGGATTGATTAACATAAATTTCAGTTAAGACATACGCTTCTTTTGTTACCAATCTCTAAGAATGTTTATTCTATCAAAGTAGATTCCTAGAAAAATGTTGCTGCAAGTCTACAATCTTCTGCATTCGTTATCAAGAAATGATCGAGACTGTGACTTTTATCACCGGTATGAATTATTTTTTCCTTGTAGTGTCATTCGTTAATTTACATATAATCAATAGGCCAATTATCATGAACTAACACTCTTCGTCTTTCATCCAGCTTGGTGCAATTCATAGATTCTTATGATCCGCCATTGAAAGGCTTACAAGAGGATTTGAATTTTGTCAGTCCGAGGATTGGAGAGGTTAATATTTCGTCTTTGTTTGATTTGGTTATCTGGCTTATTAGGATTTCACTGGATTGTAAGATTTGAGACTGCACCTGCTATAACCAAATTAAAAATGAACGGGTATACTATGAGCTAATACTGGAATTGATACATCAGCACTAACAATGTTACCCATTTTCTTAGGTCCTGGAGGCCGTAGGACCCAGTATTTTTCTATCTGCTGACACGAGGAAGTTGAGAAATGAGGGATTTTTAAGCCCATATCATCCTCGATTCCCAGACATACTTACAAATTCTGCTCATCCCATGGTACGTCTGAACGCCTAGATACTTATCAACATTAAGACTAAAGATTCTCTGAATTAGTAGGATGCTAAAGTATTTCCCGTTAACAGTTTTCTTGTGTATAATGTTAGTAACTGCATATTTTTACATTGTTGCTTCCTACAGAGAGCGCAGGACCTTGCAAATGTTACTTCGTACCGAGAATGGGTGCTACTTGGATATCTCGTTTGCCCTGACGAGCTTCTTCGTGTTACTAGCATTGATATCGCCCTGGTACAAATCTTTTTCTTCCTTTGGTTCTTGATTGAGATCTTGATAAAGAAGCACACAGTTATCTTTCACGAGGGTTGAACACAAATCAGAAATTATCTGCCTCTCTCTGCTGTTTTCGAAATTGGTTGTTTTTGGACTAGCTGTGTGAATTTATGTCCTTTCATGTCGATTGTTAATTTATTTAAAGATTACTAGCTATGGAGTACAAAAAGCTTCCAGTTATATTTACAGATTGCCTGTTTATGCTGTCTTTAATAAATGTTTACCGCCCTGTTGGATTTCAGGTTGTGCTAAAGGAAAACTTAGTTGTGACTTTATTCCGGGATGAGGTAAGTTGATATCAAATTGTCTGCGACAAAGAGTTTTGGCTTAGATTGGTTTTCATTAGCTGACTATGTTAATCTAACCATGCAGTACATCATGTTGCATGAGGACTACCAGTTGTATGTTTTACCTCGTGTGTTGGAATCAAAGAAGATGGCAAAGTCTGGTCGGACTAAACAAAAGGAAGCTGATCTAGAATATAGTGTAGCAAAGCAAGTTGAGAAGATGATTAGGTAACTCCATACTCTAGCTCCAGTTTTATGGCTTTATGAGCCACATCTAACTTCATAATCTTCATATGATACTGGAGAATTGTCGTTTTTCCTCCAAGGCTGTGATTTCAAGAATATTAGCTCTTGATTATACAATTTAATTATTGTTCTGGTCGCTGCTTTCAGTGAGGTGCATGACCAAGCCTTGCAATTATGTGATACCATACACCGAGAAAGAAGAATATTGCTGAAGCAGGAAATAGGGCGGATGGTTTTATTTTTCACAGATCAACCAAGTTTGTTGGCTCCAAACATTCAGGTTAGCTGGATGTTTGAGTTTCTTTTGCTTGTAACCTAGGTTTAGGCCGTTGCATATACGGGATAAAGGTTTAGCGTCTGTCACTGATTGGTTGTACTTAACAGTCTTCCTATCTAGTGGTATACTCATAAGCGTTCTTTCCTTCCCTGAATTCCTTAATTATTAATTTATTTACTTCCCTTTCTTAGATGGTATTCTCTGCATTGGCTTTGGCCCAATCTGAGGTTCTCTGGTATTTTCAACACGCTGGTATTGCATCATCAAGATCCAAAGCTGCTCGAGTGATACCAGTTGACATAGTAAGTTGATTGCATGAACGTTCAAAGTCGCTCAACATTGTAACTTTGACTTTCAGTGAACTCAAATTTGTTATGATGACTCATTTGTTATTCATTATTTCTTAGGATCCAAATGATCCAACCATTGGCTTCCTGCTTGACGGAATGGACCGTCTTTGTTGTTTAGTACGCAAGTACATCGCAGGTTTGTTAATTTGAGATATCACATCCTCGGACATTGGTTGTCATTAGATGGGTTTGAGACGCTGGTATTGGACCCATTGGGACTCATTAAAACCTTGATAAGAGCCCTTTGATCAGTACTGGTGTTCAAAATATGGTGATTTCAATGGTCTTTGGTTATTGAAATGCAGCTGCCCGAGGTTATGCACTATCATACCTTTCTTCATCTGCTGGAAGGATTCGTTACTTGATGGGCACTCCTGGAATCGTAGCTCTGGACCTTGATCCAACCTTGAAAGGCCTTTTCCAGCGTATTGTGCAGCATCTAGAAACTATACCCAAAACGCAGGGAGAAAATGTTTCTGCAATCACATGCGATCTATCTGTAAGATGCTAAACTAGATCCACTTATTTTAATTCATATGACATATAGTTGCATTTTCTTTTAATGATAATCAAAACACCATAGACGGTAGATTCATTCATGTTCCAGTTCCAGATATTTCCCATTTGCTATGTCTTCCAAATATTATGGTAACTTGGTTCCAACAAGGTTATATTGTTTACTCATCAATCTGTTTTCGTAATGCTCCACACCTCTTGTTGTATAGGAATTCCGAAAAGATTGGTTGTCCATTTTGATGATTGTGACTTCTTCTCGATCATCGATAAACATCAGACATCTCGAAAAAGCCACTGTCTCTACAGGGAAGGAGGGCTTGCTATCTGAAGGAAATGCAGCTTATAACTGGTCCAGGTACTGTTCTCGTCCTTATATGACCACTATTTGATTATCTTCTAGCAAGGAAAACAGCAAAGCTAAGATCCTGAAATTTTTTTTGTCTACTCAATGCAGATGTGTTGACGAGATAGAGTCTCAATTATCAAAGCATGGAAGTCTGAAGAAACTATATTTCTACCATCAACACCTTACAACTGTATACTTGTTGTTGTTGTTCATTGTCCATTATTTTCCCGTGTCATCTTATGCATAATCTGACATTCGACTGTTGTTAAAGGTTTTCAGAAATACAATGTTTGGACCAGAAGGGCGTCC
Source organism: Brassica napus (assembly GCF_020379485.1). Classification (NCBI taxonomy): domain Eukaryota; kingdom Viridiplantae; phylum Streptophyta; class Magnoliopsida; order Brassicales; family Brassicaceae; genus Brassica; species Brassica napus. Next base: position 5,241,447 of record NC_063438.1, read on the forward strand.
CCAGCATTGTTGTGCATGGCTTAGTGTGGCTAGTAGCTTCCCAGAGTGTGCTTCGCTAATAATTCCTGAGGAGGTAAATCTATATTTCACTCTACCGCTGTACATGTCTGGATCATGAGATTCTTGCATGCATTCAAGTAGTGTAACGACCACCCAGTGAGCAACTGAGCACCATATCACTCTTAGTATGCCAATAAATAATGAAGTGATTGTAAAATTAAATTGACTTAGTTATCGTGTTTGCATATGTTCCATGGCAGCTCAAGTTGTTGACGGTTTGATGTTCCATTAGCTACTATTGGATTTCACATCTCTTTCTTAGCATATCACCTCTGTTGTTAAAACAAGCAATATACATGTTCTCTTTTGGTGAATCACGAATTCTCATTGTATGTCCATTTTTCCTATATCAGTGACAACATCTACTAAACGAAAAGCTTTTCTTGTCTTTCTCCACAGGTTACCAAATTTGGGCGAGACGCAGTGCTTTACGTTGAGTCTCTTATTGAATCAATAATGGGCGGTCTGGAGGGACTAATAAATATTCTTGATTCAGAAGGCGGGTTTGGCGCTCTGGAATCACAGGTCTCTAACCAAACTCAATAGTATAACGAAAGAAATCTTCTATTTGACTACTGTCCTCAAACTGATACGATGAGCTTTCACAGCTTCTTCCAGAACAAGCTGCAGCGTATCTGAATAATGCATCTAGAATTTCTGCTCCTTCAATGAAATCCCCCAGGGTTGTAGGCGGAGGCGGTTTCACTTTACCCGGCCATGAGAGCTATCCTGAGAATAATAAGTCTATCAAAATGTGAGCGCCCGAGTCTAGCCTGAAGTTTTTTTTTCTCTTTCATGAAACCACTGCCTCTTTTATGCTGTTATCTTAAATATCTCTTTGTGATGGCAGGTTGGAAGCTGCAATCCAAAGGTTAACTAATCTGTGTTCAATTTTGAACGACATGGAGCCTATTTGTGTTATAAATCACGTATTCGTCCTAAGAGAGGTGAACTTTCAATCTTCTATATATCAACTCAAGGATCTATCTATAGAAAGAAAACATATGAATGGTTGAATTATCCTATTCGAAATCCGTAAATTTAAAAGATTATCTCATGGAAAGAGCCGATGAATTCTTTGTCATCGTCTGGTCTTATTAAGCTTTTTGACTTCATCCTGCTGTTTCGATATTTTCAGTACATGAGAGAATGCATCCTCGCGAATTTCAAGAGAAGATTTGTCACTGCACTACAAACTGATAATGATCTTCAACGGCCTTCTGTGTTGGAGTCTCTTATTAGACGGCATATGAGCATAGTACATTTGGCAGAGCAGCACGTTAGCATGGACCTAACCCAAGGCATCCGAGAAATTTTACTCACAGAAGCATTTTCCGGCCCTGTTTCTTCTTTGCATTTGTTCGAAAAACCTGCTGAACAGCAAAACACTGGATCTGCCGTCGAAGTTGTGTGCAACTGGTACATGGACAATATCATCAAAGACGTGTCTGGCGCAGGAATCCTCTTCGCTCCGAGGCACAAATACTTCAAAAGCGCAAGACCAGTCGGAGGGTATTTTGCAGAGTCAGTCACTGACCTCAAGGAATTACAAGCGTTTGTTCGTATATTTGGCGGCTATGGTGTAGACCGGTTGGATAGGATGATGAAAGTACATACAGCTGCCCTTGTAAACTGCATAGAAACATCTCTGAGGTCGAACAGGGAATTGATTGAAGCAGCTGCTGCAAGTATGCATTCTGGTGATAGAGGGGAGAGAGATGCATCTATCAGGCAGATAGTGGATTTGGATACTGTGATAGGATTTTGTATTGAAGCTGGTGAAGCGTTGGCTTTCGATGAGCTCCTAGCCGAAGCTTCTGGAGCTGTTCTTGAAGACAATGCAGCCTTGATTCACTCGATGATCTCCGGCATCGTTGAGCACATACCCGAAGAAGTACCTGAGAAGAAAGAGATCAGAAGGATCAGAGGCGTGGCAAATGGCAATGGTGTATCTGTGGATCATGACTCTGAATGGGTTAGGTTAATCCTAGAAGAAGTTGGAGGTGCAAATGACAACTCATGGAGTTTGTTACCTTACTTTTTCGCCTCCTTCATGAGCTCAAACGCCTGGAACACTACTGGCTTCAACATCGAGACTGGCGGATTCAGCAACAACATACATTGCTTGGCTCGGTGTATAAGCGCCGTTATTGCAGGAAGTGAGTATGTGAGGTTACAACGTGAATACCAGCAGCAGCATCAGTCCCTCTCCAATGGTCACCAGTCTAGTGAAAATCTAGACTCAGAGTTTCAACCTCGTGTAACCGCTGAAGCAAGCATCAAATCTTCAATGCTACTCTTTGTTAAATTCGCTGCGTCGATCGTGCTAGATTCATGGAACGAAGCAAACAGGTAAAAGTAATCTGTTTCTTACATTTTTGTTTGCATCATCATAGACCATCTTCTTTGTTCTGCAGATCTCATCTTGTGGCTAAGCTTATCTTCCTAGATCAACTCTGTGAGAGCTCACCGTTCCTGCCAAGAAGCTCCCTTGAATCACATGTTCCATACACAATCCTCAGGTCAATCTACACTCAATACTACTCCAACACACCGTCCACACCGCTGGCAACTGCATCCCCACACCATTCCCCATCTGTATCGCTCATCCACGCTTCTCCCTCCATGAAAAACGCGACCACTCCCCGTGGTAGTGGTAGCGGCAGTAGCACTGCTGCAGGTGCGGATTCAGGGTACTTCAAAGGCTCGTCATCCTCAGTCTACAGTCAGGAACACTACAACGAACCTGAGACTGGAACCTCTAGGAACAATGAAAACAAGAGCAAACAAAGGGGTAGTTCTCGTCGTTCTGGACCGTTAGATTACAGCACGAGCCATAAAGGAGGGTCAGGATCAAACAGTACAGGTCCTAGTCCACTTCCAAGGTTTGCTGTATCTAGATCTGGTCCCATCTCTTATAAACAGCATAACTAAGTAAAAGAACACTGCCACATTCTACTAAATGAAAAAGAAAAATACAATTATGTAGAGAGATCAGATTTGTACAAATCATTGGCAACACTTGTTAATTGTTGTGCTTATTATGTTTTGGATCATTTGGACTTGTAATTCGCAAAAACAATTATGCATATCTTATGTTCTTGGTCATTTCCATCAATCTGTTATTTACATATATTAACAATCATTTTCACATTTAATCAACCAAATTGCTATTAGTTAAACTAATTATGCTTTCATGTGAGGTTATCTAATCAGAATTTTGGTTATCCGGATTCAGCCTCTTAGCCCATCGTTTGGATCGGATTAGGTTAATAATATTTCGGATTATTGTATATTTTATCATTTTTCTTAAATTTATTTTGAATCTGTTTTCGTTTTGGGTTCAACTAATTTTGATTTCTCTTTTACAAACTATAAGAAATGTTATGTCGATGATACTACAGCCGATAATTCTACCTAGTATAGAAATATTAATAAACTTTTGGTCAAACCAATAGACAAGAAGGCTTCCAAGTAACTAATTTCGATTTCGATTTAGATATTTTAGATAATAATATCAAAATGAATATTTGATGTTTGTTTTAGGTGTGGAATATATTTATTGTAGATACTAATTCAAATTTTCAGGTCGGGTTTTTCCATAGATTTTTTGATTTTGTGCACATGCCTAAAATTAATACTGATTAGTGAATAGCGTTTATGGAAGCGTGTACTGGTTTTGTGCACATGCCTAAAATTTCTCATAGTCATATATCACGGGTGATAAGCTGTAACTCATGTGATATATGACTATGAGAACGCTTCAGTCCCATCAAATATGAAAACTGAGGTTGCTATACAACTTATCACACATGCCTTAGAAAATATTGGTTTCAATTCGCCGTTCAAGTTTTTTGTCTATCTGGGAAGCCCGCTCGATGATATATATATATCATATGGTCTATGATGCTATGGAGGACATTCTATAGCACCTAAGGAAATCTAAGAGCCAGATCGCGGATATTTCTATCGATGAGTCTCTACAGAACCTTCTTCACGGACTGATGAATAAAGAATAAGGAGGTCATAAGTTTGTCCTCATATCCGGGGATCAAGGGTTTTCTGTAAGACTCGATCAGCTCAAACTTAATGGGATTGATATGATCTTTCTTAAACCTGGAGCTGATGGTTTTTATAGAAGTTCTACTGTATTTTTATATAATCATATCAAAATTAATATTTGATGTTTGTTTTAGGTTTGGAATATTATTTTAGATTCTAATTTAAATTTTCAGGTCGGGTTTTTTCATAGATTTTCAGTTTGGATATGGATTTTGTGCACATGCCTAAAATTAATAATACTGATTAGTGAATAGTTTTAACTTTTTATGGAATGAAGCGTGTACTGATAAGGAACCATACACAACAGTCATTTTCGAGAAAAGTGTCAATTTCGACTCCAACAATTTTGATCGTGTCAAATACGACCCAAACAATTGATCAGTGCCAAATACGACCTCAACTCAATTATAATTTTAAAAAATTACCCGAACTTCTTAAAACGTGCTTAAATCTACGTTGGCTCTAACAGAAGTTAGTCAACCGTTAAGAAGATAAAACGACGTTGTTTGATATACGAGGAAAAGTGCCAATTTCGACCTCAACAATTTCAGTCGTGCCAAATAGGACCCGAACAAATGGTCAGTGCCAAAAACGACCTCAACTCAATTATAATTTAAGAAAAACTATCCAAACTTCTTAAAACGTACATAAATCTACATTGACTCTAACACAAGTTAGTCAATCGCTAACAAGATAAGACGACGTCGTTTTGATATATATATATTTTTTAAAAATATGTTCATTCCAGGACTCATACCCATGTCGGGATACCCTTTTAAAGGAGCACACTAACAACTATACTAAAGTAACTTTTTAAAATATTATTACAAATTGAAATTCTCCATTATATAAACCACTATTCTTCTTCATATTATCCAATTTAAAACTTTGGTGATTGCTTTTATATATTCTAGTTATCGTTTAATATGTCTAATATTTTGTACAAGATATCTTAGTGAAAGAAAAGTAAAAGGCCCCTTAACATTTTTGAACAAAATATCAAAAATACATAATATTAACCTTGAACAATAGAAAAATGTCCACTTAAGTTTAAAAATTAAAAATAATTTATATAAGAAAATTTTATAAATAATTCAAAGTTTTAAGTATATTTAAGATCACATAATAATAAATATTTTATTATTTATATTTTAGTAAGATAGAAGTTCATTAAAGATATGATAAATACAAAACATGTTAATGTATTTATATAAATCAGAAAAGTTATCACCAAAATTTTAAATTGGATAAAATGAAGAAAATAATAGTTTATATAATTTCAAATTTGTAATAATATTTTAAAAAAGTTATTTTTATCTAGTTGTTAGTGTGTCCTTTAAAAAAGTTATCACAACACGGTTTGAGTCTCGAAATAAATATATTTATTTATTTACTTTTCCTCGTATAGATTAGGCTTTCGTGTTAGGTTATCTGATCAGAATTTTGGTTATTCGGATTCAGCCTCTTTAACTCATTCGTTAGGATCAGATTCAGTTAATAATATTTCGGTTTTGTGCACATGCCTAAAATTAATACTGATTAATGAATAGCGTTTATGGAAGCGTGTACTGGTTAGGAACCAGATACAATACAAACAGTCATCTTCACGAGTCTCGCTCGACTCTGAGAAAACCTAATCTCCTTCGAACAAATGGCGCGCAAATCCTCCGTCCTCCAACGAGCAGCCATCGCCGTCGTCTCCGTAATCGCAATCTACGCCATCCTCAACGCCTCCGTCAGCCGCTCCCTCCCTTCCTCATCCGATGATCTCCCGCGTCAGCTCATCCGCGAAGAGCAAGAACGAGAAGCTCCTCCGATCCAGCCCCGAGTCAAGGTTTACATGTACGATCTCCCCACGAGATTCACCCACGGCGTCATCCAGCAGCACTCCATCGTCCGCGGCGGCGGCGGCGGCGGGGGGATGATGAAGAAGCCTACCAATGACGTCACCGCGCTCAAGTACCCGGGTCATCAGCACATGCACGAGTGGTACCTCTTCTCGGATCTAAACCGACCCGAGTCGGATCGATCCGGCTCTCCCATCACCCGCGTGTTGGATCCTGCAGACGCCGATCTCTTCTACGTCCCCGTGTTCTCTTCCTTGAGCTTAATCGTGAACGCGGGTCGCCCGGTTGAGCCCGGGTCGGGTTACAGCGACGAGAAGATGCAGGAGGGGTTGATTGATTGGCTCGAGCGTCAGGTGTGGTGGAGGAGAAACGGAGGGAGAGATCACGTGATTCCCGCTGGAGATCCGAACGCCTTGTATCGGATCTTGGACCGGGTCAAGAACGCGGTTCTTCTGGTTTCGGATTTCGGGCGGTTGAGGCCTGATCAAGGCTCGTTCGTTAAAGATGTGGTGATTCCTTACTCTCATAGGGTTAATATCTTCACTGGGGAGATAGGTGTTGAGTCTCGTAACACGTTGCTCTTCTTCATGGGCAATCGATATCGCAAAGATGTAAGTTTGAATCTCTTTGGCCTTTGTGGGTTTGGATAAAGGTTGAAACTTGAGCAGAGTGGTAGTTATGTTATTGCAAGAAACAGAGAGTTACTGTCTCTTGTGTTGTTGTCCGAAACGGCATCAGGTTCTTTTTATTGTAATAAACAATGTTGGTCTGCTTCTTCGTGTGTCTTCAGGGTGGGAAGGTTCGTGATTTGCTGTTCCAAGTTCTTGAAAAGGAAGGAGACGTGACGATAAAGCATGGGACTCAATCTAGAGAGAACAGACGAGCTGCTACGAAAGGAATGCATACTTCTAAGTTCTGTCTAAACCCTGCTGGTGATACTCCATCCGCTTGCAGGCTGTTTGACTCTATTGTTAGCTTGTGTGTGCCTGTGATTGTTAGCGATAGCATCGAGTTGCCTTTTGAGGATGTTATAGATTATAGAAAGTTTTCGATTTTTGTTGAGGCCAATGTGGCACTGAAGCCTGGGTTTCTGGTTAAGATGCTGAGGAAGATTGGAAGGAAGAAGATCCTGGAGTATCAGAGAGAGATGAAGACGGTACCTTTCTCCTTGTATTGAAATATTTGGTTCTTTTAGGTGATTTGGAGATGTTTGTCTCATACCTGATGATATGCACACAGGTAAGACGGTATTTTGACTATGGGAACCCGAATGGAGCAGTGAAGGAGATCTGGCGTCAAGTCTCACAGAAGCTGCCACTCATCAAGCTAATGAGTAACCGTGACAAACGTCTGGTTCTTAGAAACTCCACTGAGCCAGACTGCTCATGTCTGTGCACAAACCAAACTGGTGTCATCACTTCCATATAAAGAAAACTCTTTTTGTCTCTTGAGCGAGACCTATCAGATAGTGGAGGAGCTCCTAACTTCTTGGCCCTGAGACTTGCACATGCGGATGTCCGCCTCTCGTGGCTTGACTTTTCCGGTCAGGAAACAGATTCATAAGGAAGATATATTTGAAATCCTTATTTTTTTTGTAGATTCCATTAGTTTTTTTTCTCGTACTTAATATAGTGTCACACTTTATACGGACCACCATCCATTCTTTTTTTTGTTGCCCCATTGTTACTCTGTACATGTCAGTGCCTAGAAAAATTTAATAACTCTAGGAGATATCAGCTCAAACAAACTTTTTGTAGTTGATCACCGAAACTTATTATAAAATTTGGCACATAAAAGCCCTTTTAGCCTATAACCGGCCTTGCATGTAACAACATCGATTGGTTTCTGCCAATGTTTCAGAGTATATCACTCTTTGCAAGCTTTGGTCAACTGTCAATTGTTCATCTGCAAGGCAACAATCGGAAAATAGGTGTTTACTTATGGTATGAATTTGACCAAACCAACAAAAAATAACGGTATTGGGGAGACCGGACACTATAGAAGATAGAGGTTAACTTGGTTTGGTCTCCAATACCGGCATTTATCAGTCATACATTGTATGTGTTTCACTGTTTTGTCCTGTGAAACGTGTTAGCTTTCTCCATGATATACAGATGTATGAAGCCATACACAGTCGTATCTGTCATGGCTAGAACACACCAACTTTAGCTGCTAAGATTTATATAGTAGTTTATAAAGGACCAACTTTATGCTCTAAAATTTATATAATTTAAAACATTGAAAAAATTAATGTAGTGATCTATAAATAAAATCATGTTTTAGGCGGCTAAAAATACATCTAACTGGACATTTATTTTTCGGACCTTTCACTTTTACATACAATTTCTTACAAAAATTGGAAAAAAAAAAAAAATAAGAAAGAACTGGAAACGGAACGGATAACAAATGTTTAGTTGATTGAAAGAAAAGAACTGAAATGATTAAATGAAACCTAACCGACGACAAGCTGAAAACATTGCATGTCTTTCAATTGATTATTAAATTGACTAATCCTTAATTATCATACACCAGTACAATCACCAATAATTCATTGGGAGGAAAAAATAGAGTAAGCACGATTATTGATTTTAAAATATATCCTAGTTCGATGTTACAATATAGTACAATTTTAAGTAACTTAATAATCATATGTTTATTTATATATAGAAAATAGTCGCTTACAATATGAATTTTAAGTGAATTCAACTAAAAACACTCTAGTTCGTATGATGTTTTAGGGTGCGCTCAACTAATCTAAATTTCATTTCTGACTACTTAAAATACATTCTCATAATATTTAATGTTGATATATACTAATTAAAATAGCCCGATAATTGATTGGTCAGTACACATAGGTTAACCAATAAGAAAAAGTCGAATAAAAATGGAATGCATCTGAAGAAGCATACATACATATACATGTCTTTATCGATACCATATAGCAGATACTGTATATGATATCTCTATATATACGTATCAACGTTGGATTCTAGAGATATGCCATGATATTGTTGCTGGTACATTGGTCATCCATCACCATTTAAATCGCGCCACGTCTTATATAAATCCGATGTGATTTTCCATCATACCATGCATGAATCAGTCATCACATATGGTGACAAAACTAGTTGCAGGTTCGAAAACGATAACACGTATGAATAAATACACAATGACATGAATACATGAATTTTAAAAACATATTACAAATAAGTTTACAATTTCAGTTATTTTCTCGTAATTTAATTAGGATAAGGATCTTATTCCTTTTGAGATCATGGGCCAAAACTAATTTGGACGTATGTAAATTATTTGATTTTTAGAAAATTATTAAAGCTATTTTGGTCGCATTTTCAGACAAAAAGTAAACCCTATAATACATCTTTTTTTTGTCGACAACCCTATAATACATCTAAGCTAACGTTATGTACTCATCGAACATTAATAGTCTTCGCTTAACTAGTCTTGGAAAACTTCTGGCCCAGCAAGAGTGGTCACGTGAAAGCTCTCATGTATGTCAAATTTGTTTATCACTAGGGCCGCTGGTTTTGGATCATTGGCAAACTGTGGTTAGAACTTAGAAGATAAACATCATATATATAGAAGGACCGGCTCTCAAATCTTGGAGACCAATAATAATTTAGTAAAAAAATTGATAAAATTTTAATAATAATTTCAAAAAATTTATGTGTATATATATATATATATATTGATTTTTAAAGTATTTTAAAATTGAGACTGGTGTTTTATTTGACTGTATCCAAGACTTTTTGTATTAGTCCGGTTCTGAATGGTTGTGCCGTGTACTATGGAACAGACCTGAAAGCAATAGTAAAATATGGTATTGTGAGAAGGTATTGCGGGTTACATCTCTACCAAAATATGTAGGTATACCAAACTATCAAAAGAATTTGATACATCTGTTATATAATAATATAATATTAGTATTGATTGGAAATCGCCAACGAGTGAAAATTTAAGATTTTTCTTTTAATACTAAACTTTTTTTTTCTAGTAAACACGAGAATATGTGAGATCTGTATAGATAAAATATGTTCATTTGTTGTTCTCATGAAGCCAACAAATACAAGTACTTGAACCCAAAAAAAACTTGGACTCGTATGTGTTTTGGACAAAGGACCACATTCCACAACATACATCATAGGGTTAACCGTACCAGCTGTCGTAATGTTTATATTTAGCATACAGCCACGTGGGTGCACCTATCACATGATATTACATGGCTCATGGCTGAATTGAGACTGATCACATGATATTACATGGCTCACCTTGAAATTTTTCCATGAAAAAAGGGGTAGTTCGAAACTAATAATGTGTGTATATCCCAGTTATTCACCATACTACCACAATTAGTTGAGACTGATCTTCTGATTATCATTAGGAATTAGTTTTTGATAACTGATTATCTCTGTTTTGGTCCTTTTGTATATAATGACATTATATTCGGATATATAGCAAAACAAAAGCTTGTGTTCAAAAAAAAAAAAGCAAAACAAAAGCTTATTTTTATATGTATTAATTGTCGTTGATAGACTTTCGTTCATGATTTGATTAATGTGGATTCATTATAGATTATGATAATGCACACGCCAGGCCATTATGTTACTTTGGAATCCAAGTGTGTAAGCTGGATACCTACATGTGTGCATGCAACGTAGTGGAATATACGTGTTAGGTGATAGATGTATAACTAACTATAAACAAAATATTAAAACTCACGGATCTGAAAAATGTACTCAAATATAGTAATTGGCAGAAAGAAAGAAAATACATCACTATTCAGTAGTGATGATTCTAAGGTTAACTACAATGATCTTTTATTGTTTATAACTTTCCATCGTGATTCTCGTTCGTTAAATTAGTGTAACGTTTTTTCAGAGAATATTATCTAGTGTGTAGTATTGTGGTTAGGATATCCAAATTTATTCGATTTTGGTGATATTATAAAGTATTTGTTATGGTAGGTATTATGTAAGGTGTTTGATTTTGATTCAATGTACTTCAGTTCTTTTCATTGTTTATAAACCATTATCTTGGTGGAGTTAACAGATCTAGTTGTTATTTCGATATCATATTTCTACTGCAAGTGCCAAGATATCAAAATCAGGGTGTGATATATAATACATAGGACTTATTAAATAGTTTACGGTTGCTAAAAATGGCAAGTGCGATGAGCTCAGATAGCGTTAACGTTCCCGAAATGGACAATTAATTACTCTCACTTACCAGGTCAAAGTTTTTTCATGGGTAAGACGTCCACAAAGCTCAAACCAATTGTTTTGAAAACAATAGGATCATTCAAAACAAATTTCAACTTCAGTGTTTTCAAATTATAAACATAAATACTCCACAAAATAATATTTACATGGACTGGAAAAGAAATTGGGAAAAAACAATATGAATTATCAGAGTTTTTAGAAAGAAAAAAAATCGAGAAATTCTTAGGTTCACCCCCTAGGGTGAACCTCTAGGTTCACCAACCAATAGTGTTTGAGTATTTGATATTTGATATCTTTTAAAAAAGGAAACAAAATTGAATATCCAAATTAGATTATATTCTTAAAATAAAATAATAAAAATACATAAAAATAGTTACAAAAAATAAATAAATAAATATTGTTAAACCTTCAGCAAAATACTAAATCCTATATCCTAAATCCTAAACCCTAAACCCTAAACGTTAAACCTTAAACTTTGGATAAACTCTAAACATTGAAAAATCTTAAACCCTAAATCATACGTTAAAAACTAAATTTTAATAACACTAAACCCTAAATCCTAATCACTAAACCCTAAACCTTTGGGTAAACTATGAACCCTTGGATAAATCACAAACTCTAGGGTTTAATTTTAAATATTTTTGATTTAGAGTTTATGATTTATCCAAGGGTTCAGGGTTTATCCAAGGGTTCAGGGTTTATCCAAGGGTTTAGGGTTTAGTGATTAGGGTTTAGGGTTTAGTGTTATTAAGATTTAGTTTTTAATGTATGATTTAGGGTTTAAAATTTTCCAACGGTTTATCCAAGATTTAAGGTTTATAATTTAGGGTTTAGAGTTTAAGATTTAGAGTATAGGATTTAGTATTTTGCTAAAGGTTTAACAATATTTATTTATTTATTTTTTGTAACTATTTTTATGTATTTTTATTATTTTATTTTAAGAATATAATCTAATTTGGATATTCAATTTTGTTTCCTTTTTTAAAAGATATCAAATATCAAATACTCAAACACTATTGGTTAACCTAAGAACTTCTCAAAAAAATCGAGCTAAACGTGACTCATGTGTGCTTGGAAACTAGGGTCGCCAGAGGTCACAAAGGCGTGGGGATTTTGTGTTACCAGATGCTGAGTTTGGTCTGAACAGGCTTTATCTATTAGATGGTAACTCTTTTCAGTTCGCTCTTTCCAGATATTGTATAAAATTAACATATGAGAAACAGTACCGCATGCAAACCAAGTAATGAGATAACGAAGAATGCCGTGAGAGAATCATAGAGACATTGGCTGTTAAGAAAACCTTCTTGTTAAAAAGCATGTGAAGCAAGTCACCTTTTTCAAGGTTTTTTAAAAGTAACTAATGAGGGTTTAAAATTTTAGTTTAATTGTTCTAGAAAAAATCTTCTCAATATTATTTTATGGCTGGTCCAACTAATTTTCTTTTGTTGATAATATGCAATTATATTGGAATGTAAATCAGACATATACAGTCAGCAGCTTGGTCTTAAACATGAGATGTTGATTGACGACACAAAAGAAATAAATAAAGAATGCCTCTTTCTTACTGCAATTTTAATATGAAAATCCTTTTTAAAAAATGAAGAAGAAAAAATAAAGAATAAAGAAAAATTGCAAACATGTTGGGTAATTAGATCGAGATGTGTATATAAAGCTAAAAAGAAAATCAGAACGGATCCAATATTTGATTATTGAGTAGTACCTTGATTGAATTGTCCTTTTAAATTATTTAATTACACTATAGAAATTGATTCTCTGACGGACAAATCAAGAATCACGTTTGACAAAAGAAAATAATCTTCGTCCTAGTTAGCGTAGATAAAAAAGTTCTATGACCGTTACATTAGAATATACTTTATATATTATTTATCAACTGTTCCTGAAAACATTATTAATATCATGATTAGAAAATTTTAATTTGGATCTAAAAATAATTATAAATAAACAAACTAAATTTATCTGGTTTGGCACTGTTTTTTTTTTTTTTAAGTATGTAATGTACGTTTTCCCCTATACATGATGTTAGAGTCCTTTTTGTACGTGTGTGCGTGCGTAAAGTATTGTACTTTTCAATCTTAGTACACAGAATACAACTAATTAAATAGTTGTTCGATAATTCCAATACATTTAAAATGAAATGGACTTATGATTATTTACGCTAATTTATTTTTATTTAATTCTCTCCATGTTCATATCTGTCAGAGATCATAACCATATATGCATACTCTCTCTCTCTAGAAACATAACTTTGCCTTCTTTGCGGAGAAAGAGAGAGAAGGCAAAGTCTCTGGCTTTTCTCTCAATTCTGAGTGAAAGTTGAGAGCTTTCTTTCTTCTGGTAACTTCAATGGTCCTCAATCAAACAGGACCCACAGATGCAAACACCTTACATACCGTGAGATTCTATTTCTTTTGAAAAGACAACTTCTTCTTCTTCTTCTGTTGTCTCTTGTTTATCCTCCACATAATATAATACTTTAGCTAATCTCTGTTTTAAAAAAAGGAAGAAAAGTTTTAATTGTGAGTGGTTCCTGTATGAAAAAATTGATTTTCGAATATTCTTTGTTTGATACTTTTTTTTGTGTGATTGTTACATCTTCCTGATCTTATTTGTCTCTTTGTCAATTTACAGGATCTTCTCCTTTTACTGTTCACTCCCATCTCTTTTTTCTCAATCTGGCAAGAAGTAGCAGCTCTTACGACATTCCCACTTTAAGCACTTTCCTGTCTTCTTGAAAAATCTGTTTGTATTTGTGAAAAGTTTCACACTTTTATTGTTTTGCTTGTAAAGATCTGAGCTTTATGAGTTAAAAAAAATGGCGGCAAGAGTAGAAGCAGCAACAATGGGTGGTGGTGAGATTGATGAAGAGAGTGATGAGAGAGGTAGCATGTGGGATTTGGACCAGAAGCTTGATCAATCTATGGATGAAGAAGCTGGTCGGCTTAGGAACATGTACAAAGAAAAGGTTTATTTTCTAATTTTTAATTTTTTTTTATTATTACAACAAACTCCAAATCTTTGTCTCTAAACTCAATTTGGTTATTGCAGAAATTCTCTGCTCTTCTGCTTCTGCAGCTTTCGTTTCAGAGCCTTGGTGTTGTGTATGGAGACTTAGGGACTTCTCCTCTCTATGTTTTCTACAATACATTCCCTCATGGGATCAAAGATCCTGAAGATATCATTGGAGCTCTATCTCTCATTATCTATTCACTCACACTCATCCCTCTCCTCAAATACGTTTTCGTTGTATGTAAAGCCAATGACAATGGTCAAGGTAATACCAAATCACAAATCTTTATGCATTTTCACTTTGCTAGTTACTGACTTAGTTGTTTTTTTATTGAAAGGTGGAACCTTTGCTCTCTATTCATTACTATGTAGACACGCCAAGGTGAAAACGATAAGGAACCAGCACCGTACCGATGAAGAGCTTACTACTTACAGCCGGTCTACCTTTCATGAGCATTCTTTTGCTGCCAAAACCAAAAGGTGGTTAGAAGAAAGGACATCTAGGAAAACAGCTCTTCTTGTTTTGGTTCTTGTTGGTACTTGTATGGTCATTGGTGATGGTATCCTTACTCCTGCCATTTCTGGTAATGCCTTCTCACTTTCTCTTTCAAGTAAGTTGTGTTCTGGTCCTGGGCATAGCCAAGTGAAACATTGGCCAATAGCCCCCAAAATATTTGAAGAAAATTACATATGTAGGTCCCCAAGTTTGTAAAAAATAAAAAATAATTATTAGAATTTTTACTAAATCGCCTACAAACCCAAAATCTCAGGACCGGCTTGATGAACGATTATTGATAATAACATTACACTCTTTTTTGCAGTTCTGTCAGCTGCAGGTGGGCTAAGAGTAAACCTTCCTCATATAAGCAACGGTATTACCACTTAATACATTCAACTCCATTGGAAACATTTGATGTCTCATTAGTAATCATAAGTTTGTTGGTTATTGTTACCATTACAGGTGTTGTTGTTCTTGTTGCTGTTGTGATACTAGTCAGCTTGTTCAGTGTACAGCATTACGGAACAGACCGTGTTGGTTGGCTTTTCGCTCCCATTGTCTTTCTCTGGTTTCTCTCCATCGCAAGTATCGGTATGTACAACATCTGGAAACATGATACCACCGTCTTGAAAGCTTTCTCCCCTGTGTATATCTACCGTTATTTCAAAAGAGGAGGTATAGATCGCTGGACATCTCTTGGAGGCATCATGCTTAGTATAACAGGTAACAACAGGAAAAAAAAAAAAGAAGCTGCTGACTCTGATCTTGAATCTTCAACAATTCTAAATCTTGATTTTCTTGAAAATGGCAGGGATTGAAGCACTCTTCGCTGACCTATCTCACTTTCCTGTTTCCGCTGTTCAAATAGCTTTCACTGCCATTGTGTTTCCTTGCCTTCTTTTGGCTTATAGTGGACAAGCTGCCTACATTAGAAACCACCCTCATCACGTGGCTGATGCGTTTTACCGTTCCATTCCAGGTTTCTTGTTTGATAAGTTACCTACTTTTTAGTCTATAGTGTTTGTTAGAAGAAGCTTGGAGTTAAAGTTATGTTTTCTTTTGTATTCTTTGTAGGAAGTGTGTATTGGCCAATGTTCATTATTGCAACTGCTGCAGCCATTGTCGCAAGCCAAGCCACGATCTCAGCCACATTCTCTTTGATCAAGCAAGCTCTGGCACACGGTTGTTTCCCTAGGGTTAAAGTAGTCCACACTTCTAGGAAGTTTCTTGGTCAGATATACGTTCCGGACATCAACTGGATCTTGATGATCCTCTGCATTGCCGTCACTGCTGGATTCAAGAACCAGAGTCAGATAGGTAACGCTTATGGAACAGCAGTTGTGATCGTCATGCTTGTCACAACTCTGCTTATGACATTGATCATGATCCTAGTGTGGCGTTGCCACTGGGTTCTGGTTCTTGTGTTCACCGTTCTCTCGCTTGTGGTTGAATGCACTTACTTCTCAGCCATGCTATTCAAAGTGGACCAAGGAGGTTGGGTTCCGCTTGTTATCGCTGCAGCGTTTCTCCTCATCATGTCGGTATGGCATTACGGAACTTTGAAGAGGTATGAGTTTGAGATGCATAGTAGAGTCTCAATGGCTTGGATTCTTGGACTTGGGCCTAGCCTTGGGCTTGTTCGGGTTCCTGGTGTTGGGCTTGTCTACACTGAGCTAGCTAGTGGAGTCCCTCACATCTTCTCTCACTTCATTACAAACCTACCGGCTATTCACTCTGTTGTGGTGTTTGTATGCGTCAAGAACCTTCCGGTTTACACAGTCCCTGAGGAAGAACGGTTCCTTGTTAAAAGGATTGGTCCTAAAAACTTCCACATGTTCCGTTGCGTTGCAAGGTAACACATGAAAGTTTAACATCTGTAGTTAAAGAATTAATAAAATAATATATAAAAGGTTAGTACCGATCCATTTATAGCCGATTAGTTTTAGGTTTGAAGTCTATCTAACTTAATATTGTGTAAACTGTTTTGTCCAGGTATGGATATGGAGACTTGCACAAGAAAGACGACGACTTCGAAAAACGTCTCTTCGAGAGCCTCTTCTTGTTCATACGACTTGAGTCCATGATGGAAGGAGGCTGTTCGGATTCAGACGACTACAGCATATGTGGAAGCCAGAATCATTTCAAAGAAAAGAACGAGAATGTTGCAACCTTTGATACGTTTGACTCAATAGAGTCCATAACGCCGGTGAAACGGGTGAGCCACACGGTGACGGCGTCGAGCCAGATGAGCGGTGGAGTGGATGAGCTGGAGTTTATTAATAGGTGTAGAGATGCGGGAGTGGTGCATATAATGGGGAACACGGTGGTTAGAGCGAGGAGGCAAGCGAGGTTCTACAAGAAGATAGCTATTGATTATGTGTATGCGTTTTTGAGGAAGATTTGTAGAGAACATAGTGTTATCTTCAATGTTCCTCAGGAGAGCCTTCTGAATGTTGGTCAGATTTTCTATGTATAAGAGAATGATATATGTATATGCACTAATGCACGGGATGATATTGCATAATTGCATGTGTTGTATGTATATCTCTTTTTGAATGTAATGTTGTCTATCATGTTGTATATGGAGAGTAAGATAATACAATTGCTCGATAAGAAAAAGAGACTCTTAACTACAGAAGAAGAGTTTACTTACACTCAATAATATTAACAAATGCTATACAAAGTATGAATAATCTGCTTTTAGGGTGTTTTTGTACAAACGCACCTTGAAACTCTGAAATCCGAAAGAAGCAGAAAATATATATATACAAAAAACATTTAGTAAACGTCATCTCCATAGATACTACTAGTTAATTTGCCACTTCAATCCAGTAAAGTTTAACTTTCTTACTACTAAATTGGTTTAACAGTGACGCATTAGAATTTTGGTTTCTACTTAACAAAAAGCTTTTTCCGAAATATTCTAGGCGAGATTACAGGTGTTATCTAACTGTCAACATCCTTCCTAATAAACTAGACTTTATCTGCGTGCTTCCGCGGCTGTATATTTTAAAAAGACTTATTCTTAGGTTCACTCCCTAGGGTGAACCACTAGGTTCACCAACCAATAAAATTGTTTTATTTTATATTCGATATTTTTTAAAAAAGGAAACAAAATATTGTCAAATTATATTATGTTTTTAAAATTAAAAAGTAAAAAAAAAATAGTAGTAATTACAAAAAAAAATATTTTATGTCGTCAGCATAACATTAAATCTTAAACCCTAAATCTTAATCCCTAAACCCTTAATCCTAAACTCTAAACCCTTGGATAAATCCTAAACTCTAGAATAAATCCTAAACTCTAAATCAAAATCACTAAACACTAAAACACTCAAGGGTTTAGGGTTTAGAGTTTTAGTGTTTTTTTTTATTTAGAGTTTAGGACTTATCCAAGGATTTACGGTTTACCCAAGGGTTTAGGGTTTACCCAAGGGTTTAGGGTTTAGGATTTAGGGTTTAGGGATTAGGATTTAGGGTTTATTGTTTTGTTGACAACGTTAAAAATATATATATTTTTTAATTCTTTTTTCTGTAATTATTATTTTTTTTACATCTTTTATTTTAAAAACTTAATATAATGTGAGAATATTTTGTTTCCTTTTTTAAAAGATATCGAATTTGAAATAATGAAATCCTATTGGTTGGTGAACCTAGAGGTTCATCCTAGGGAGTGAACCCAAGAATAACTCTTTTAAAAAATATGTTAATATTTGTTTTTCGTGTAATTATTAGAGTTTGTTAAAATGAATCCGAAGAACAGAACCAATACCGATCCGAAAATATAGTACCAAATCCGAACATAAAGTGATTAAATATTCGAATTATTCAAAATTTTGTTATTTAGAGAACCGAATCTGATCTGAACCGAAGTATTCGGGTACCCGAATTTATCTAAAAATAGATTTTTATACTTATATATATTAATTACTTTTAGATTTAACGTATATAAAACATCAAGAATGATACTTTTAAATTGGTTTAAATACTTGAATATATATGGGTACCCGAAAGTCCATCGCTAGTCATTATTATATATCGTATATTGTCATCATATAATTAATCATATTTTATATGTACCATCATATAAATAATTATATAATTAATAGTATTTTATACGTACCATCGTATAAATAATTACATATATTATATTTTTAAAACTTAATATGAAATATAAAAACCATAATTTGAGTTGGTATTTCAAATTGGACTTTGTATTGTATTTTTCTTATATATATTGACAATATTTTTATAATGGTTATTGACAAATAGTTTAGTAAAAATCCATTTTTTGAATATATGTATATTTTTGAATCAATTTTTGATATAAATCAATTTTGAATTATTATTTTGACTTGAAATATGTGTATAAAGTTTAAATTTTGTTTTATGGTTAGTTTAAAAAAAAAAAGTTTTAGGCAATTAGATTGACCATTTTTCGTATATTTTAAAACTGACCTAGATAGATAATTTCTTATAATATAATGAATTTTTTTCGTAATAACATAAGCTCATTATTTATTTTTTTAATACTACAATCCTTGTTTTAAAACAAAATTAATTTTTTTTAAAGACTACAATCCATATTTTCAAACACTCTAAATTTTTTGAATAGTCGTATTCAAGTCTCCAAACACTCCAATTTTATACTTAAATTTTAATAATATCCCTTATATACTAAAGCGCAAGTCGCCTAACGAATTAAAAGCTGCCATGTGGAAAAAATTTAGAAAAAAAATTGCCAAGTGGAAAAGTTTTACAATTTTTTAACAGCATAAATGCAAAAAAAAAAAAAATTAATGCAAAAACATTTTCGTCTCTTTATCTTAACTGTTTAATTTTTTTTTTAATATATACTAAAATCCCTAAGATTTCTCAGCCATGAACCCATGATTTTGTAACAGTTACTCTTTCTCTACATAAACTCAAAATGCCTATAACGTAAACTGATCTTTACTTCTTTCAGAAAATTTTAACTCCTAAATTCTTTGTAACAAATTCTCTCTAAAATATGATAGATCGAAAACTTCTACCGTAACCACAATATCAAGTCTACAACTCGGGATCCATATCAACATAATCTCTGGCCAATATGTGGCACAAGAATATTCTTCAAAATCTTTTCATGAATTGAGAAAAGAATCACAAGTTTTATCCGTGCATAGTAGGCTGAAGAACTCAAAGTCCTGGTCAGTAACTCTGGAAACACTCAAACTCTTCTAATCTACTTATTGCTTTCATTTTCTTTGGGTTTAATAGTTATAAGCAAAAACTACATAGTGGGTGAAAACCAAACAAGTCGATAACATTTTCAAACCGGATTAGATCAGTCCTGGATTTTGTTATTTTGTATTGTGCTGATAATTCAGGGAGGGAAGGAGAGTAAGAGTGACTTACCTTAAAGCAAACGTACAAGGCCTTTAAATTTTTGAGACATGCCACATCCGGAAACAAGTGTATTCTTATTTATTTTTGGATAATGTCTCTTATGTTACACAACTTACTTTTTGAAACTTTTTTTGTAGCTTTTGAATAAAGTTTTTATCGTGGCTAACAAATAGTGATGTGATGCCTCTTTTTAAAAGTGTGGAAAGAAAACAAAAAGAAATTAGCATTTTTTGCTAAAAAAACCTAGCACTTTTTTGGTAAAATTGGGTATGTTTATAATTTCACAAAATTTTTTATAAAGAGTATTAGAGTGTATTCTTTTTATTTTATAAAGAGTATTAGAGTAAATTCTACTATGGTGTTACCGACAAAATTGGGTATTGTTTATAATTTCACAAAAAGAAATTTATAATAGATCATATTCAAGTATCTTACGCTTTTTTTTGTTAAATAAAAATTTGACTATTTTATTCATGTTTAATATTATTTTTTATTGTTTATTATACTAATCATTAAGAAATTATATTTTTGAAAAGTCTTATTAAATAAAAATATGAATAATACTGAATAGATTAAATATAATATTTTAAATATAATAAAAATTTGACTCCGTGCATAGCACGAGATGATATACTAGTAGATAAATAAATAATTACTTCCAATAATATATTAATAAAAATATTTCCCTATTAATTCTTATTTTTAATTTGTTTTCCCAATTAGCCGCAAAATCGCAAAAACCCTAACAACATTACCAGTTTACCACTCTACTCCTCACAACTGTTGCGAAACAGATAGATATGCTCAGCTCCGCCGCCACCGCTACCGCTACCGCCACCTCCGTGAGTGCTCGCTCTGGCGATATTCTCCACGGCTACTTGCGCAGGAAAATCGTCGCGCCTTTTCGCTTTGCTCAGACTGTAAGCTCTCCTCTCCTCTGTTCGAACGTGCTCTTCTTCTTCTTCTTCTTCTTGTCCTCATGTCTTTGTTTCACGTTCTGCTAAAGCCTTAATAATTTTTTTTCAGAAGCAGCAGGTATACTGTAAGTCTCTGCGTCCTAGTTTCGTTGCGGTCCGAGCCATGTCAGAGTCTCAGACAGCTCTAAAGAACCAGCCACAGTCCTCGGCCTCCTCTGGTTTGGTTTTTGTTTCGATGCAGTTTCATCATATTTAGAGATCGATTTCAATTATATTCTGTTTACGATAAGTTTTTTTAATGTATACAACAGGAAAGAAGCAAGCTTTGATATCTTTATCTGACAAGAAGGATTTAGCTACTCTTGGCAACGGTCTTCAAGAGTTGGGGTACGTCTTATTTCATAAATTTTTAGTTATGTTTCTGTCCTCCTAAGTTTTTATGGATTGAAAAAATGATTCCTTTTTTTTTTCATCTATAGATACACTATTGTTTCTACTGGAGGAACTGCTTCTACTTTGGAGAATGCTGGAGTCTCTGTCACCAAAGTCGAGACGCTTACTCATTTCCCTGAAATGGCAAGTTTCTTTCTTTAAGTTCGCATCTCTTTTGTTATCGTTTTTAATTCTTCAATAGGATTCACCTTTCATTAAAAAAAAATGATTAAGCAATTTAGTTTGGTATGTTAAACTTAGCTCTTGTTTTGTTTTTTTTTCTTCTTCTCGAAAATCAGCTTGATGGCCGTGTGAAGACTTTGCACCCAAACATTCACGGTGGTATCCTCGCTAGAAGAGATGTGGAGCATCACATGGAAGCTCTTAATGAGCATGGCATTGGTGAGTTTTCACATTTAGTTTGCCTTCTAAGGTTGAGATTAAGCTGTCTATAGTGTGTCTTTATGCTAAATTACATCGTTTCGTATGTATTGAATGACAGGTACATTTGATGTGGTGGTTGTCAATTTGTATCCGTTCTACAACAAAGTAACTGCTCCAGGTGGGATCAGTTTTGAGGATGGGATTGAGAACATCGACATTGGTGGTCCTGCTATGATCAGAGCAGCTGCTAAGGTAATACATATGCATATGAAACTTATTCCTTATATTCATTTCTTGATGATGAATGTGTTTTTATGTTATTGGACAGAACCACAAAGATGTCCTCATTGTTGTCGATTCAGAGGATTATCAAGCCGTTTTGGAGTATCTCAAAGGAGGGCAGAGTGACCAACAGTTCCGCAGAAAACTTGCGTGGAAGGCCTTTCAGCATGTTGCTGCTTATGATTCCGCCGTCTCAGAATGGCTATGGAAGCAGACCGAAGGAAGTAAGTGCTTAGACTTGTGACTCAACATGAATATACTAAAAAATCAAACTTCTTTCTAAATCATTATATCTTTGTCTTGCAACCTTTCTCAGAAGAGAAGTTCCCTCCCAGCTTTACAGTTCCTCTTTCACTTAAAAGCTCCCTTCGCTACGGTGAAAATCCTCATCAAAAGGCTGCCTTTTATGTTGATAAGAGCCTTGCTGAAGTCAACGCTGGTGGTATTGCCACAGCCATTCAGCACCATGGAAAGGTACTTTTAGTTTTTAACTGTCATTTATCATCCTTGTACTTGCCTTCCAGCCATATAATCCCTTTTTTGATATTTCTTTGAGCAGGAAATGTCATACAACAACTATCTTGATGCTGACGCTGCGTGGAACTGTGTGTCAGAATTCGAAAACCCGACATGTGTGGTCGTGAAGCACACAAATCCTTGTGGTGTTGCCTCACGCGATGATATTCTCGAGGCTTACCGTTTAGCTGTGAAAGCTGACCCAGTTAGCGCCTTTGGTGGCATTGTAGCCTTCAATGTCGAAGTGGACGAGGTAAATTCAACTAGTTCTGTCCATAGTGTATTCAGTTGTCTAATAATCTGTTAATATGTCTCTAGGTTCTTGCTAGAGAGCTCCGGGAGTTCAGGAGCCCAACAGACGGGGAAACTAGAATGTTTTATGAAATCGTGGTTGCTCCAAAGTACACTGCTAAAGGTCTTGAAGTTCTCAAAGGGAAGTCGAAAACTCTGAGGATCCTGGAGGCTAAAAAGAATGACCAAGGGAAGCTGTCTCTCAGACAAGTTGGTGGAGGATGGTTAGCTCAAGACTCGGATGATATAACTCCAGAAGACATCAGTTTTAAAGCCGTCTCGGATAAGACTCCCACTGAAAGCGAGCTTGCGGATGCGAAATTTGCTTGGCTTTGCGTTAAGCATGTCAAGAGCAATGCCATTGTGATAGCAAAGGTTGGTCTATTTCTTTTTCTAAACGTCTTGGCTTGTACATGGTTCTGATTCATGGTTTGTTATGGTGAAGAATAACTGTATGCTGGGGATGGGAAGTGGACAGCCAAACCGAGTAGAGAGTTTGAGACTAGCTTTTAAGAAAGCTGGCGAGGAAGCCAAAGGAGCTGCTTTGGCCAGTGACGCATTCTTCCCATTTGGTATATTTATTCTCCTGGACCACTCTTCTGTTTGTAATAGCGTAATGCTTCTATGAAGAGAGAGTTTTAATACTTGTTGTTGTTGTGCGAATGGCAGCTTGGAAAGATGCGGTAGAAGAGGCGTGTGAGAAAGGAATAGGAGCGATAGCAGAGCCTGGAGGTAGTATTAGAGACCAAGACGCCATTGATTGCTGCAACAAGTATGGAGTCTCTCTGCTCTTCACCAACGTTAGACATTTCCGCCATTGATGATGAATCCAAAAGAGATTTTGAAAGAGTTTGTGTCTGGGGCTCTAGGCAAGAACAACAACCCACCAAGAAAATAAGAAGCAAGAGTGGCAAATGTTGTAACTTTAATATGAAAGCGTTTTGACTTTATGTGTTATTAGCACCTGAGAGATGTTTCAACGAATAAATTTGGCATTTTTCTACTCAAAGATCATATTTTTATGAACACCCGGAAGAAACATGATAAGTGTATTTATTTAGTCAACTCAAATTAAAACGAGAGAGTCAACGACAGAGGAGAGAGAGAGACCAGAGATGGCGACAGGGAAAGTGGTGGTGGAGAAGATAAGAGGGAGATCTACGGCTACGAGTTGCTTCTCTAAGTACCCTCTCAAGTTCATACTTCCTACCAAGGTTCTCTCTATCTATTTTAATGCAGATTCTTATTCAGAATTTCACTTGTTTAAGTTCCCGACAGTGAAGGAAGATATCGAACTTTCAGGTAGCTCCTGTCGGAACTGATGTTGTCTGGATTTACAGTATCACCTATGGCGGCGGCATTGTCTCTGTACTTCCCTCTCTCTCTCTCTCTCTCACTTCCTTTTGTCTCTCAGTAAATTTGTCAGTTAACTGAACAAGTTCTTGTTCATAGGGAGATTCGATTTCATGTGAGTTCACCATTGGTGATGGCTGCACTGCAGTTCTTACAACCCAGTCTTCTACTAAGGTTAAAACATTCTGTCTCTTTTGAAATGGATACACTAACTTCATCTTACTTGGTTTGATTCTCTGGGCTTGGATCCTGTTATTTCACTACAGGTATACAAGGCAATAGGATCAAAGTGCTCTGAACAGACTTTAGAAGTAATGTTTCTTTCACATGTCTGCTACAATCATTTGAGCTGTGTATGTGTTAGATAGAACACCAGTTTGCTATTGCAATAGAATAAGACTCTTTTTCTTTGATTCCTGTTTCTCATATTGTTGTTGTGCAGTAGGCGAGAATAGGGAGTGAGTCTCTTTTGGTTGTGGTTCCAGATCCAGTGACTTGCTTCTCCACTGCTCGGTACTATCAGAAACAGAACTTCAGATTGCTTTCAGACTCTAACCTTGTCCTTGTGGATTGGATCACAAGCGGGCGTCACGCAAATGGTGAAAAATGGGACTTCGAGTTTTATAAAAGCATAAACAATGTCTACCTGGAAGATGATAAACCTTTATTCCTTGACACAGTAAATTACTAATCTCATTTACTCTCATCTGATAAGAACATTCATGACCAAGATTATTAGACCTTACTGTGGTAACGGTTTGTTTACTCCAGGTGCTGCTAGAGAAGAGGAACATACAAAGCATAGCGGAGCGGATGCAAGACTATCATGCCATAGCAATGGTCATACTCTTCGGGTTGGTTTCTCTCTGTCTTCTTGCAGTAGTTCTAGAGAAGGCACTAGAGCACATCTTTATAGTGAGAATTTGGTTTATTTGCTAAATCTGTTTGGCAAAAGGCCAAAGCTGAGGGAACTCCAGAAGCAAGTTCAAGAAAACGTGAAGAATATGATGTCGGAACAGTTGCAGATCTCTTATAGTTCTCGGAGACACAATCCTGATTCAAGGGTACGTAATGGCTTCATGAAACCAGAGTTCATAGCTTCCTGCAGCACTTTTGGCCCTGAGGTTAGTAGTAATCATGCTTTCTTTCTCAGTTTCCAAATCCTTAAATCTTGTTTCTCCTATCCATCAAGAAACCATATATATATATATACACAGCTTTGCCCAAAACTAGACAAGATTGACCGGTAGGATTAGAGACAACGCATGAATGGCTATTGCGGCTAGGCTTTAATGATTGAAACATGGTGTGAATATATTGCAGGGGAAAGGAGTTGTGGTTCGAATTGCTTCGGATTCCACAGAGTCAGTCTATAACTTCTTGAGGCAACAACTGGGTGATTTGGAACCACTTCTTGGTCAATCTCCTTATGCTTGAGTCTTTTTTCATTTTCAATTTCTTCTTTTTCTTACTCTACCAAAAGCATCAACAAGTCCATCCAACATCATATTGGTGTTTAGGTGAAAACAATAAGAAGTAATTCAAAATTAATCTATTAATAATATCAATCTCAATTAATGTTGAAAGGTTGTGTTGTTTCATCATAAAAGTTGCAAGTTGCATTTGTTAAAAATAACTTAAATCTATATATATAAAGAAATGTTTGCCTCTCTCCCGTGATGCCACATCATCAATTCGTGCGTTCTGGGAGTGACACGTGTCCCTTTTTATATTTAGGGCCAAAATAAATGAATGCAGTTAAGGGTAATTGAACCCAACACCTCCAGCACTGTTAATTTCTCTTAGAACCACTAGGCTAAAGTCACTTTTTATAAATATGTGGCCGCGAAAATACTTATTATCGTGTCAGCTGGAAGTCCATGCTTCTTCGACACTGAACTGACGTTAAGATGAAGATCGTGAAGTTAAAAACTTTACTCCAAACAGTTTTGCACTGTTTCCAACCTTTATAACTTGATGCATATAATATATATCAAAATACATTTGTTGTACACGCTTTTATTAGTTTTGCTTTTAAAAGAAGGTATTTACAGTTATAAATGTTTTATGCCAGTGAAGTAATGGTTGAAAAATCTCTATACATATGTCATTTTAAAATAACACCCAACTTCTATATATAGTCAATACATATGTCCATGTTATATTCTAGACTAAATATTTTCTCTTTTAAAAATATAAAAAACAATTTTTTTAGTCTACAAGCAAATGTTGTAGAGCAAATATGCATTATACAAAATAATATATATTTAAAATCCATACACAAAAACATAAAAGTTGTTATAGGCCTCTTTCTGACACATGCACACTCCACTATGAATAAAAATTAAAAAAAAAAACAGTATTGTCATCAAACTTTATCACAAATCCACATTTGTACATCTATAATTATGAGTTGGACAATTAGTTAATTTGATACAATACCAAAGCAAGAATAATCGAAAAACAACTATACCACCGCATACTAATAAGTAAGACATAACAGATAACAAAATTCTTGAATCTTAAAACAAATTTCAACTCGAACATTTAGTGGATATCAAATTAACTAATATCCCGCCCGTAGGGCGGGCCGACCCTAGTTATACATACAGTATTTCTCAAAGACTGTGTTGTTTTATCTTAAATGTTACATTGATTGAAAAGAAAGTTAAATTACATTTGTGTTTTTTCAACATCATCTCTAAAATTATTAATAATACCAATACCGATTAATGTCAAAAGTTGTGTTGTTTCATCCTACGAATTGTATTTGTTGTTTCATACTTAAAGTTGCATTTGTTAAAAAGAAGTTAAATTATATTTGTGTTTTTTCAATATCATCTCTAAGCTAACAAGAATTTTTTTTGAATGAAAAGTATTCTTTAGAATTTTTCATAACTTTCTAAAAATAACAATTTTTAAAATTTTATTTTATAAATACAGCATATAAACAAAACTTCTTGTTGTGCTAATTTCTAAACCAAAGAAACTCATGTATCAATTTAATTAAAAATACAACATATTGATCAAAATCTATAAGTATATTTTTATATCAATAAAAAAAATTTGTTAAACTAATTTCTAAATCAAAATTCCAAATCTACAATAGTTCTTTAAAAAATGATAATTTTCCAAAAATAATCAGTTTTTTTTTCAAATTTAATTGAAAAATACAACGTATTGTAAAAAATTATAAAAGAATAATCATATATCAACAAAAATTCTTGTTAACCTAATTTCTAAATTAAAATCCAAAATTTACAAAGATTTATTAAAAATATAATAACTTTCCAAAAATAATAACTTTCTAAAAATAGAAGTTTTGTAAGAAGTTAATTAAAAAATACAATCTATTGATAAAAAATTCTAATAGAATACTCATATGTTAACAAAATATTAATAATTTTAAAATTTATTAATGGATCTGAGAAATATACAGTAATATTAACGCTCTAAAAAAAGTTGTTTCTTTATCTATTTGTAATTAAAATTAAATATTTTATCTAGTTATTACCAGAAAGATAAAGAGACCAATTGTATTTAAAATAAAATTTTTATTTAAAAATAAAAAAGGTATTAAAATAAAATTAAACACAACTTTGTTTTAAAATTTAAAAAATAGAATATTTGTATAAAACATCCTCCTATACATTAAAAGAGAAGTCACTTAAGTGATTTCTGCTGAGGTGGCACTCATATAGAGCTTCTCAGGAAAAACATTATAATTCTATTGGCTAGTTTTTTTGAATTTTTCTTTTTCATTTATTTTAATCAATCGCTTATGTAGACAAACCCAAAACTATTGTCGATTTCGTTAAGCCCATATATAGTTAGGGGATAATAATTATCGATTTAGATTAGCCTTGGGTACCCGTTCGGATTCGGGTCGGGTATTTCAGATTTTCGGGAATTTCGGTATAGAGGTATAGAACCCGTTCGGGTATTTCTATACTTCGGGTCGGGTTCGGGTATTTTTAGTTCGGATTCGGTTATTTCGGATCTGGTTAGGATATTTAGATTTTGAAAAAAAAAATTAAAATTTTCATTTCTCAAGAGTTTCTTATATTTAAAAATATAACTTTCAGTTAACTAATTTTTTATTTTTAATAGATTGAATAGTTAATAGATTTGGACATAACATTTTAAAACTAAAAAAGCATTAATTTAGTTATTTTTTAAAAATTTCAGATGTAAATTTTTGTTAATTTTTTAAATAAAAAACTTGACATGCATTTTAAGTGAGTAATAAATCATTTTTTTCGTAATTGTATGTATATCATATGAACTTAAAGTATGTGCAGTATCAATATATATATTTTATATAAAATGAGAGATGTAAACTAAAAATATAAGGTTAATTATACATATGTTCGGTTATCTTCGGATATCCATTCGGGTTCGGGTATTATCCGTTCGGGTTCGGGTATCCAATCTCTCCTTATTCAATACCCGTTCGGATATTTTGCTACTTTGGTTCGGATTTCAGTTCGGGTTTTTCGGATCGGGTTCGGGTGCCACTTCGGATATCGGGTAAAGTGCCCACCCCTACTAATTAGGTTGTTTGTTTTTAATAACTTACCTTTTTAATATGGATTACTTGCGCAAGTTGAAATCATTAAATATGCAAATAACTTATTGACAAAATTTGTTTTTAATAACTTACCTTTCTAATATAGATTACTTGCGCAAGTTTAAATCATTAAATATGCAAATAATTTATTAACAATATGGATTACTTGCGCAAGTTGAAATCATTAAATTTATCGATTTAGTTTACCTTTGGGCAAGATTTAGAATTAAGACAAATATTAAAAACTTTCTTTATTATTCAAACGGTAAACTTGCGCATGTTGATATCATATTTATTATATTGCATACAAAATCTTTTAATGTTTCTAATCAGATTGTTTGTTTTTAATAACTTACCTTTCTAATATGGACTACTTGCGCAAGTTAAAATCATGTCATATGCAAATCATTTTTTGACAATACACATTTAATATCTTTCTTTAAACGATTTTATTATTTATTGTGAAAAATATTAAAATCATTAATATGAGAATAAATCGACTGTATATATATAGGAGACACCCAAGGTCTTAAAATACAAACATTCTCTTTTCATTATTTAAAGTATTATTCACAAATCTCTCCTCTCATACTATTAAGGTATTACGACAATGATGCTTGTGTGCTAAGAAAAATGTGTTTAGACGCAAAGACTCCTCATCTTTAGAACCCTGAACTCAACTATTTGTGTCTTGTCTCCAAAAAACATGTCTGGTCTATATTTTCTATGTGTTGAATACTGGTAACAACAATATGGTCTTCTTTTTTTATATGTAGACCAGGTCGTGAGAGTGATAGTGATCCAGAAAACCTTGATTGAACATGCTGAGAAGCTTCGCCAAGTTAAAGCAGTTCTTGAAGAGGTTCTTTAGTACTTTCTCTCTCTTTGTTGAATATTGTCCGGGAAAGTATTACATAATATCATTTAGTAATACTATCTTATATCATTTTTTTTTGTTGAATATACTATCTTATAAGTAAGCTAGCATTATGCATTTTTTATTTAATTTATGAGGTCATTTTCTCACAGCAGAGAACCTTTTGAAATGGCGCAGGGAGGAAATTTCTCAAGGATATACAGGAAGGTTCAACTGAAGCCGCTGAAGTGGGATGGTGAAGGCGAAGAATAAAGACCTGTAGAGGCTCTTATGATTCTTAAATACGGCGGTGTTCTAACTCACGATGGTAGAAAACAGGTGTTTACATACTCTACCATTTAATTTGTCATTGTTATATATATATATATATATATATATATATATATATATATATGTTTTCCAAATATGGAATAATTGTTTAATTTATTGACGTTTAACATCACTTGCCATATAATCTAACGAATATTACAAATAACAATTTATGGAAACTATTCTCGAAATTATTGAAAGACTAATAATGTTTTATTTATTACTTTTAATATTTATAACCTATAAAATAAAATAAACGAAATTTTATATAAGATATTTATAATAGTTTTATCCTCCACTTGATGAACTCTGTTCGAATATAATTATATAATAACTATTTTAAATATTACAAATCCAAAAATGTTTATTAATATTATTTTTAAATTATTTATCGTTGTTTAAAGAATAAATTTATCATAATTTTAAAATAATTTATAAAATGCTTACAAAATGCAGGGCAAAGTTGCACTTTCAAGAGTTAAGTCGAGATCTGAATTAAAAATCCTAATAACTGGTAAAGAAGGGAATCCGAAGACAAAAACATTGAATGTTGTCTACAAACAAATTTTTGAGAATATTCCGTAGTCACGGTACGTAATTTTAATCTACTTTTTTTCAAATAAAATTTTAAAATATATAAACTGTTACAATTATTTATTTTTTGTATTTGCCAAATGGGTTGTAATGAGTTAGGAGACCGATGACGGTATGTCAATATAATATTATTTCATGTTCAATAAAATTTAAAAATTTATAAATCTATCAAATATTTTGATTTTTTTATATTTTCTTTTAATATGTCTACATAAATGTTTGTTTATTATTTATGGAAAAATAATATTATTCACCTAAATAAAGAATTACGACACATATACAATCCTCCTATACATTAAAAGAGAAGTCACTTTAGTGATTTCTGCTGACATGGCATTAATATAGAGCTTCTCAGAAAAATTGTTATAATTCTACTGGTCGATTTTTTTGAATTTTATTTTTCATTTATTTTAATCAATCGCTTATGTAGACAAGCCCAAAACTATTGTCGATTTCGTTAAGCCCATATATAGATAGGGGATAATAATTATCGATTTAATTTAGCATTGGGCAAAATTTAGAACTAAGACAAATATTAAAAACATTCCTTATTATTCAAACAGTAAACTTGTGCATGTTGATATCATATTAATTACATTTGCTTAGAAAATATTATAATGTTTCTAATTAGTAGGGGTGGGCGTTCGGATACCCGTTCGGGTTCGGGTCGGGTATTTTGGATTTTCGAGTATTTCGGTATAGAGGTGTAGAACCCGTTCGGGTATTTCTGTACTTCGGGTCGGGTTCGGGTATTTTTAGTTCGGATTCGGTTATTTCAGATCGGGTTCGAATTTAGATTTTGAAAAAAAATTAAAATTTTCATTTCTCAAGTTTCTTATATTTAAAAATATAACTTTCAGTTAACTAATTTTTTATTTTTAATAGATTGAATGGTTAATAGATTTAGACATAAAAATTTAAAACTAAAAAGGCATTAATTTAGCTATTTTTTAAAAAAATTTGGATGTAATTTTTTGTTAATTTTTAATTAAAAACTTGACATGCATTTTCGGATCGGGTTCGGGTGCCACTTCGGATATCGGGTAAAGTGCCCACCCCTCCTAATTAGGTTGTTTGTTTTTAATAACTTACCTTTCTAATATGGATTACTTGCACAAGTTGAAATCATTAAATATGCAAATAACTTATTGACAAAACTTGCCTTTTTAATATGGATTACTTGTGCAAATTGAAATCATTAAATATGCAAATCACTTATTCACAATATGGGTTACTTGCGCAAGTTGAAATCAATAAATATTATCGATTTAGTTTACCCTTGGGCAAGATTTAAAATTTGGACAAATATTAAAAACTTTCCTTATTATTCAAACGGTAAACTTGCGCATGTTGATATCATATTTATTACATTGCTTACAAAATATTTTAATGTTTCTAATTAGGTTGTTTGTTTTTAATAACTTACCTTCTAATATGGATTACTTGCGCAAGTTAAAATCATATCATATGCAAATCATTTTTTGACAATACACATTTAATATCTTTCTTTAAACGATTTCATTATTTATTGTGTAAAAATTTGTGCGTCATTAATATGAGAAATAAATCGACTGTATATATATATATGAGACACCCAAAGTCTTAAAATACAAACATTATCTTTTCATTCTTTAAAGTATTATTCACAAATCTCTCCTCTCATACTATTAAGGTATTACGACGATGCTGCTTGTGTGCTAAGAAAAATGTGTTTAGACGCAAAGGCTCCTCATCTTTCATCGACTCTGCCACTCACTTTGCGTTGGAAGTATTATATGCTACTTGATGAATCGACTCTGCCACCCACTTTCATCGACTCTGCCACCCACTTTACCTTGGAAGTATTATAGAAAGATTAATAATGTTTTATTTATTACTTTTAATATTTATAAACTATAAAATACAATGAACGAAATTTTATATAAGATAATTATAATAGTTTTATACTCTACTTGATGAATTATGTTCGAATATAATTATATAATAACTATTTTAAATATTACAAAATCCAAAAATGTTTATTAAATTATTTTTAAATTATTTATCGTTGTTTAAAGAATAAATTTATCATAATTTTAAAATAATTTATAAAATGCTTACAAAATGCAAGGCAAAGTTTCACTTTCAAGAGTTAAGTCGAGATCTGGATTAAAAAATCCTAATAACTGGTAAAGAAGGGAAGCCGGAGACAAAAATATTGAATGTTGTCTACGAACAAGTTTTTCAGAATATTTCGTAGTCACGGTACGTAATTTTTATCTATTTTTTTTTCAAATACAAATTTTAAAATGAATAAACTGTTGCAATTATTTATTTTTTGTATTTGCTAGATGGGTTGTGATGAGTTAGGAGACCGATGACAGTATGTCAATTTAATATTATTTCATGTTCAATAAAATTTAGAAATTTATAAATCTATCAAATAATGTTAACCCGTCAAATTGCTTACAAAATTTATTTAATTTTTTGCAAATTTCTAATTGAATTTGCTTTCTTTATTGAAAAATATACTTCATAATTTATATTATTTATGGATAATATTTTGATTTTTTTTTATTATTATATATTTTTTTAATATGTCTACATAAATGTTTGTTTATTATATATGGAAAAATAATATTATTCACCTAAAATAAAGAATTACGAAACATATAGAATACAATTCTAATTAATAATAATATAAAATCTGTTACTTTTAAAACTATACACTATTTATTTCATTTTTTGAATGAAAGTATCTTCGTAAACACACAAAATATTTTGTGACGTTGCAATTATACATACACACAATATCTGCATCTTCATACTGACGTTGCTATGTTCCCTCTCGTGAGGTACGGACCGAGAGAGAACACACGGTGCAGACCGATCATGTTCTTATGTCCGCACAGAGTGCGGACCGGTCACCTAGTAGTTTTTAAATCAAAAGAATATTTTTATGAAAAATAAAGTAAACTACTTAAGGTGAATTTATCATTATGTATCCCGCCTCGGATGAGTCGTCTCGAGTATCTGTATCAAAGAGCTCCCTCCTCGCCTCAACTCTTTTCATTCTCTTCTATCTAACAAAAAGAAAACAGTAGGCAGCTCACTTTTTCCAATCTTCTAGCTGATGCAGTCTCGCGCATGGTCGCGGCTAAAAAGTTACTACAGAAGAGCAACACTGCCCATATCAGACCATGTTAGATCCAACCAACTATCAAATCCGCTACGTTCGATTTCCTCTTCCAGCTATACCAAACCGAACGTAACACGACCCGAATGGCTGATCTCGAATCTATGCAAAGAAGGTAGAATCACAGAAGCACGCAAGCTGTTCGACGAATTGCCCGAGAGGGATGTGATCACATGGACGGATGTGATCAACGGGTATATCAAGTCAGGGAACATGAGAGAAGCTAGAGAGCTCTTCGATAGGTCCGATTCCAGGAAAAATGTCGTGACTTGGACAGCTATGGTTCGTGGGTACTTGCAATCCAAGCAATTCTCTGCAGCTGAGATGCTTTTCCAGGCGATGCCGGAGAGAAATATAGTTTCTTGGAACACTATGATTGATGGGTACGCTCAAAGCGGGAGAATCGACAAGGCCCTGGAGCTGTTCGATGAAATGCCTGAGAGAAACGTTGTTTCTTGGAATACGATGATTAAAGGGTTGGTGATGCGCGGGAGGATAGATGAGGCTATGGGTTTGTTCGAGAGGATGCCTGTAAGGGATGTTAAGTCTTGGACTGCTGTTGTTGATGGTTTGGCGAAGAACGGTAAGGTGGATGAAGCGAGGCGGGTTTTTGATTGTATGCCTGAGAGAAACATCGTTTCGTGGAACGCGATGATCACTGGTTACGCACATAACAATAGGATAGAGGAAGCTGACCAACTCTTTCAAGTGATGCCAGAGAGAGACTTTGCTTCTTGGAATACGATGATCACAGGGTTTATACGGAATGGGGAAGTAGACAGAGCATGTGTTTTGTTTCACCGGATGCCTGAAAAGAATGTTATTTCCTGGACCACGATGATAACAGGATACGTTCAGGCTAAAGAAAACGAAAATGGGTTGAAGGTTTTCTCAAACATGTTGAGGGATGGTTGTGTTAAGCCTAACGTGGGAACTTATGTGAGTGTTTTAAGTGCATGTAGTGACATGGCTGGTCTTGTGGAAGGGCGGCAGATTCACCAGTTGGTATCGAAGTCTGTCCACCAGAAGAACGAGATCGTGACTTCAGCGCTTATTAACATGTACTCAAAATGTGGAGAGCTGGTAGCTGCGAGGAAGATATTCGACTCCGGGATGGTAAGCCAAAGGGATTTGATATCATGGAACAGTATGATTGCGGTTTATGCACACCACGGGCTTGGGAAAGAAGCGATTGAGATGTATGATCAGATGCGGAAACACGGGTTCAAACCCAGTGAGGTGACTTATCTTAACTTGCTATCCGCTTGCAGCCACGCCGGTTTGGTGGATAAAGGAATGGAGTTCTTTGAGGAGCTCGTGAGAGACAAGTCACTTTCTGTGCGTGAAGATCACTATACCTGTGTAGTGGATCTCTTTGGTCGGGCTGGTAGATTGAAAGATGTGTTTAAGTTCATCAATAGTGTAGACGCTAAGCCATCAGGTTCCGTCTATGGAGCGCTCTTGTCGGCTTGTAATGTTCATGGAGAAGTGAGTATTGCTTCCGAGGTGGTGAAGAAGGTTCTGGAAACAGGGGCGGATGATGCTGGAACCTATGTAATGATGTCTAATATATATAAAAGGAGTGGGAAAAGGGAGGAAGCTGCAGAGATGAGGATGAAGATGAAGGAGAGAGGGTTGAAGAAACCGCCAGGTTGTAGTTGGGTTAAAGTCGGGTTTGGGTGGCATGCTTTTGTAGTTGGAGACTTCTCTCATCCTCAGTTTGAAGCTCTTTATTGGGTAGTAACAGGTCTTAGCAACAACACGAGAAAGAACATGACTTCAGATGTTGAAGAAGATAAGCTCTTACTTCTGTTCTTATAGATTTGTCTGATTCGATCTTTTACCATCTTATACTGAATAATACAGTCATCCATTCTTCTTTGTTATATAAAAAATTGTTTTTGAGTGATACCCGCCAAATTTGGGACTTGGTGTTGGGTTACTCGACACAAATTTTTAAAGACGTTCAACTTCAAGATGTCTGGTAACACGAAACTAGTTAGTAAGAAAACTCGAGCTATCGACCGGTTAAAACTGACCGAGTGAACACACTAATCCTAAATTGAATGTATTGAGTCTCAGTCAAAAAGGCTAACCAATGCTAGTGTATAATAAAATAGGAGTATAACACATTCGGCAGGAACTACTATCTCCTGGCCAGTTACAACAGTTCATACATGGACCAAACTCAACAAGAAAAAGAAAAAAAAGAGAAACAAACAAACAAAAAGTAAAAAAGATGGCCAAATTTAAAGGAAGAGAAGGAAGATTAGAGGGAGATCTCACATGGTGCGTGAAACGTTCTTCCGCGGCAAATCGCTTCCAGGTTTTCTCCAGCGTACGAGCACAGTGGTGACACTTCCACACCTATTTAAGCCATGATCATTAATACCAGTTGCTTTATAGTGATGAAAAATAAGCGTTGGATAGATGATAGATCTTTTACCCGTCGCATATAAAGGTACGGAGTGTGTTAGAAATCCACCAGCTGCAATGACCCAACGTGTGTGCAGCCGTAGAACCAGCAGTTTCGCGCTTTCTGGCGTGTCGAAGCTCGACCCGTTTGCATTCTTTACAGGCGCAAATTCTTCCTCCCTCAAGACCTATAAAGACGAGAATTAATCTTTTACAATTGAACGTATATATCGGTTTTGATGGTTTTCATTAAGAATAACAGAACACAATACCTCGAAGAGTGCAGTTGAAGGCGCATAGGGAAAGCAATCAAATATGAACTGTTCTAGTTTCACTCCCTCTATAGAACCATTTATAGACGGTATCTTCTTCTCTGCCACATGGTAACTGCAAGAGTTTTTGATATCAGATATTATGAATATGTCAAATGTTTTCATATAGCAGGACTGAATTAGAGTGAAAGCATCTCTCACATGCTGTCTTTTTCCAGCCCGTTTGCAACTTGGTTAAGGAAATCCAGAGTGAACATGTGTAAGCACACCTGAAACATACTTACATTAGGATTAAACACATGCCACTTGCATAACAACACTCACTGTCCTTCCTTGCAGATTTTTAACATAACCAATGCATAAGTTGCATAAAATGGAGCAATCACTAGCAATTATGTCTTAAAATTAACTTATAAGAACTTCAAAAGCATGTATAAGAGAGAGGAGTTTACGTTACTCCAGCAAAATTTAAGACGTCCTGTTTGTTGATTAGTTTCAGAAGCCATGGACTCATCAAGCTCTGTGTATTCAACCACGGTCAGAGGCCCGCCTTTTCCCCTCCTTACAAATACTCCTACCTTTTCTTGTGGATATGCCTGTTCTCATACAACAAACTTCTCGATTAAGACTTGACTTTGATTTGTCTTCCGATAAGCTAGATGCAAGAAGGTGAAAATTTAATGTAGGATATTGAACATTAGAAAGGTATATGAATACCTTACGGACTACTTTTGCAGCAGAAGCTGCACCTTTGTCGATGAAGTATCCTAGAAAAGTAGGGTCAGCTACTCGAACCTGTTTCCCAAGATTGCCGTTTATTGTTCCAATAGCCTAGAAGAATTGACGAAGTACTCGAATAAAGACTTGAAAGCATTGAAAGAGCTACCAGAACATTGTCAACACCATAGCAATCCACATACTTTATCCCCCTGGAAGCCATATCTTCTAATAACCCTGAATATTTTAGAGCTGGACAAACATATATAATGTTTCTGATCAGAATCAGAAAATGTTGAAAATACTATTTCCGATAACTAGAGCAGGAGGACTAAGAGGATACTTACCTGCATAAACTCCCCCGTTCCCATCTGGAGCCTTGGCTAGCTAGTCACAAAGAATTGAAATTCAAAGGTCAGTGTCTTAAGGGTATAAAGTAACTGCTATAACATCAATAGCCGGCGTGTAAGTAGCTTGTTTACACATACACTGAAAGGTGTCTCCATGATAAACTTTCCATCCTTAGTAATGCAAGGTAGAGTTCCTTGTTGGAAAAATGTGACCTACAGAGAGTGAGATCGATATTGGTGTCCGCACAAAAGAGGAAACCGTAGACATGAACGAAAACTACGACTAAGAACCCTCTTACTTGATCTGGCTCAAGGCCAAAGTACTTGTGAGTCTCGAAGAATTTTTGTGTTGGTTCGTGAGTAAATGGACTGGTCATTATATACCACTGTATTGCAACTGGGCGAGTTGGACCTGCTGCATTCAAAATGTCATGTGAAACAAGGTATCAAAAATGGTTTACTGTGCAGATACATGGAACGGTGGAGTTGTGAACTTTACCCTCACTCATTGCCTGAGCAGCAAGCCTTTGGACACATAAGATCCTCTCAGCTTGAATCTGGAAAAGTGACTTCCCAGATGGCAGTCCGATATCTAAGGTGATAAAACTACTATGGTGAGGTAATAATAGATACCGGAAACAGTAAAACAAGTCATGTTATAGAATATTGCTCTAAACATGAGAAGCTGAACTTGCAAAGCCAATTTTCAACTGTGTATAGAAGATGGACAGCAAAATTCAGAGCTGGAAGGAGAACTACTCACTATAACACCCTTTGGGATCTGAACTTCCAAGTCTTGTTCCCTGCCATTTTTTTTATAACCAGATCATTTCATGAGAACTTTATTCACATGGACGTACTGACAAACACTACATTCAAAACAAGCAACTAATATCTACTCAAACGTAGCTTTTACCCCCTACATCTCGTTCAACTGGTCAACTCGCAATTCAGGTGATGGATGACAGACACTCCCATACGGATATCCACAGAAGTATATTCCCAAGGTACATTAAATGTTAAAGCAAATGGGAAAAGAAGATTACAGTATCCTATAAAGTATCTTTCAGGTCACGTGATAACCATTCTTTTTCATTATTAGGTGCTTAGATATCTAGAAGAAGGCACCGACGGGTAAGTTTTTTTTTTAAAGCACTCATGATTACTTTCAAATAAAGCCTTTATGGCCTCAACCCACAATTATCAAAATAAAACATGTCAGACCCCAGCTTAAGCAATTATTGAGTAGGTAGCAAGCATCATTCCAACATCATTTCAGCCATAATGACGACCCATTCCAACCATAATCCGAATATCATTAAAATCTACTCAACCAATTAGTGATTAGTACTTACTTAGAACTAATCCAAGAAAAAACAGATCAATGTTTTATTTCTAAAGCAAGATAAGACTCAAGAAAATAATAAGATGCAAGTAATAATTAAAGTAACCTGTCCACCAGATAAAAGCACCACACCCAATTTGCCTTCATAGATAGCCTTCAACCCCATCTTCCACCATTTTTCTTTCTCTTCCTTTCTTCTTTCCTCCACCGTCGACACACAACTCTCCGGCGGCGCCTCGATTGCCGCCGCTGGCAACCCTAACGAGGTCAAAAACAGAGCTCAAATTCAAATCTTCATATAATGCGTGTGAAAGAGGCTTAAACAATTTGATTCCAGGAAGATAAAACAAAAGTTAATAAGTAAACCTTGGGAGTTAAATGAGCATCTGATGATCCGATCTATTCTCGGAAGATCCAAATTCTGCAAGAACAATAACGGATCACGCTTAAAATAATCTAATCAAAAATTCGATCAACACTCACTACCAATCTTCAGTTAATTCGCTGAATAGAGAATGCAAATCACCTCAATTTCAGTGACGAGGAGATGACGCTCTTCCGGTGAGAGCTCCTCCCAGAGAGCGAAGACATCTTCCTGTCCGTAGTCCTTGAGCCTCTCCACTAGCTCCTGATGAGGTGACGCCGTCGGCGGAGGAGGTGGCAGCGTCGTCGTCACGTCCGCGGTTTTAATCTCCGTCGTTGGCTCCTCCATCGTCGTCGTCTATCGAACGTCAATCACAGTCTAGAGGATTTTATAGTACCAAAGAGAGAGAGAGACGATGAATTAAATTAATCAACGTGTTAATAGTATTCGTAAATGACCATAATACCCTCCTTCAAAGTCAAAGTCAAAGTCCTCCGACAATTTGTTGGCCTAACCCTCCTTTTGGCTCCGCAGGTTCCGGCGCCCATTTATAATTAACTTGCATATATCCTTTTGATAAATATCAAGCTTTCATGTATTTGTCTGAACTTTAACGCATATATTTTGAGATCCTCATTTCCATTCCAGTGGTATTTTACATACATTCCACACCTTTGATTCCTGGTTAAATCATATGATCCAATCTACTCATGCATTTGGAGAAGACCACATGGGAATTTCAGCTAAAGTCATGTTCGTTTGGTTGCCGCAGATTTCGGCGTCAGCGTCTGCGTCGGCGGCGGCGGCAGCGTCAATGAGGACAATTGTTGTTTGTTTCGCAGACGCTGACGCTGCCACAGATTATTATTCGTTTAGAAGACGCAGGAAGTTGAGGTCGACACCGACGCTGCCGCAGGAAGCATATTTTTGTAAATAATGAATTAGGTTAAGGGTAAAATAGTAAATTACGTTATTGGCCGCAGGTTTTATGTCACGGCCGCAGCTTTTATTGGCGTTCGGACGCGGCGTCAGACGCAGCTTCCTGCATCAACGAAACGAACAAGAGTTGACACAGAATGTTAACGCTGCCGCTGCCGCTGGTACCTGCGGCAACCAAACGAACAGTCCTTAAACCATATGAGCCCCAACAAGTCAGCGCACTCTGGTTTAATATCACTGGGCAGATTGTGAAACAAGGAAGAAACAGATGCTTGGCACTTGTTTTATCGAACTGGGATTGTTTTAAACTACGGGCTTGCAAGTTGCAACTATTTCAACATTTGTGTTCACTTGTAGCTATTCCATGA
Source organism: Brassica napus (assembly GCF_020379485.1). Taxonomy (NCBI): domain Eukaryota; kingdom Viridiplantae; phylum Streptophyta; class Magnoliopsida; order Brassicales; family Brassicaceae; genus Brassica; species Brassica napus. The sequence continues at coordinate 5,282,037 of NC_063438.1, forward strand.
GATTCTTCATCTTCATGACATTTTGTGCCCACAATCTCAGCCTTTTTCGAGCCTTCTTTGAAGAACTGCAGTATTGGCTGCACCATAAATGTTCATGAGATTGGTATCCGAATGCTTGTTTATTTAAACATCAAAACATTTTTTTAAAGAAAAATATCAAAACATTTGTTCCTGCTAATATTGTAGGTTATGTTTTGAAAGGAAGGCTAATGAAGCTCTCACCACAGATGACAGATGTGATACCCAACTTGCTGACAGTCTTTGAAAGTCCACCCAACAGATATGCAATGGATAATGTCCATTGTTCCTTGTGTTATGGGCTTCAGTAAAATTCGGTTCAGCAATGGTTACGTTGCTTATAGTGACTCTTGAAAGTAGTGAGTTGAATCTTGTGTATTGCTCCTAAAGCCTCTATGTTTCATTAATGTTTCTATATAGTCCGGATAACACCCGAATTTTAATTAAAAATTGACAGATTAAATAAGTTATATAAGAAAAATTATAAAGTCAACGATGATGATGGCGATTTACATGGACTGATCAGATTTGAAATGGTATATTGTTCTTCTTTTCTATAAGTTTCAACAACTATAAAAGATAGTTATGGTTGTCACGTCGTACCTCATACTAAATTGACTATTTTCTTTTTGTTGGAACCGAAAATCATTAGATTCCCTAAGGCCTACTACCATTGTATGTCTGAAATCTATATACCAAAATTACTAGAGACACCTGAAATTTTTGACTGGATTGTGTAACCCGTTTCTTAGCAGCTATGTTGGTGATTCCCACGTTCTAGAGGGAGGATTCTACCAAAATTAAATATCATTTTCTCGAATCCAGTTATAATCCAATCCAAGACCAGTTCACTGAAAATAGATAAATTAAAATTAGTTAACTAAACATAGGAGATAACATGTTCAATATTGTAGGTTGATTTGTTTAATCCTATTTTCATGTCATGAATATAATATAGATATTAGATAGAAGACTTGCCTGTCTGGATCCATGTATTTAAAGTTGTTTAATTAAAAAAGTAACTTATTATATTTTAATTTTATAAGATTTTCTAATTCTTTTTGGAATATGCGGTCACGAGTAATAATTGTGTAATGAAGTTGATGTTCTTTCCTAGCTATAAAAATACAAAAAATGGATGGATACACATACACTAGGCTTTTTGAAAGTCAAAGTTGTGAACAGATCAGATCAGATTAAATCAAATAGAATTCCCTTTTAATAATTTACCCCAAGTGGTATAATCCACAGTGACGTAGCCACTCTTTACACCCCTCCGTGGATTTCACAACCAGACGTTGACGCTTCCACCATATAATCTTCACGCCAATAAACATTTCTCCTCCACTTGCATACGATGATAATCATATGGCGATCATTTACAACCGTTGGATCCCAAGGAGCGGTTCATTACTACTCCTCTTGCTCTTGCTCCATTCCTTACCGTATGGATCAGGTCAGCCCACACCGCCTGTTCCCCAAACGAGAGCCAGCGACCCGGTTGTTATAGTGATAACGGTCTTGTTCTTCGTTATCTTCAGCATGGTCTTCGGCTCCATCTTCTGCCGCCGAAGCTCCGTGTACTCGAGGCCTTCGGTTTTTGGACTCACCGACGCAGATGCTGCAGTGGGCGTTGTCAGGATCAGGAGGTCGGCGGCGCGTGGACTCGCACCGGAGGTGATAGAGTCGTTCCCGACGTTTATCTACTCGGACGTGAAGGCGGTGAGGATCGGGAAAGGCGGCGTGGAGTGTGCGGTTTGTCTCTGCGAGTTTGAGGACGAGGAAACGCTACGTTTGATGCCTCCTTGTTGCCACGTGTTCCACGCTGATTGCGTTGACGTCTGGCTCTCGGAACGTTCCACGTGTCCTCTCTGTAGAGCTGATCTTGTCCAGAAACAGGGTGACGGTGGTAGCGACTTGAGTTCGGATCCGGGTACGGTTTCGTCGGGTTCGGATCCTGAGAGAGGGGTCTTGGAAGCTTCCGACAGGCATCTGCTGGACGGCGTGACGTGGACCAATAGTAACAACATAACGCCTCGGTCAAAGTCAACGGGTTTAGCCAGCTGGAGTATAACCGGTCTTTTGTTCCCGAGGTCTCACTCGACCGGACATTCGCTGGTTCAACCGGTTGGAGATCTCGACCGGTTTACGCTGAGGTTGCCGGATGATGTACATAGGCAGCTGATGAAGACGAGGACGATAAGAAACGTGACGTTACCTCAGGCGAGGAGTTCACGGAGCGGTTACAGAAGCGGTAGTGTCGGGAGCGGGACAGGCGGCGTGTTCTCGTACGGTCGGAAGGATCATAATCACAACCGGCGGCTGCATTCTCTATCTTTCTCCTTCTCTTTCCGAAGTGGTTCTGTTCGGTCTACTTTCGGTGGAGATACGGTGGCTCCGCCGAAGAATTTTCCGGCGGCTACTGAATCTGGTGAACGGTCTTTTGAACGGCTCCGACCAGATGAGCGAGTGTAAATAAGATTCTTGAATGTTTCTGCCTTTTGATTGCTTTTTACCATAACCAACAAACATGACAAATATTCTTTTGTTGAAAAAGTTTCGTTTGATAATCATCAGGTTTCTGAAACAAAAACATTGTATGTGTGTGAGATTGTTAATATTTGAAGTGTATGTATTATACAATGAGCGAGAGCTTTCTTAAAGCTTAGTTCACCAATACAAAATGAAAAAAGCATTTCAAGAAATATGATGAGATATTCAGTTCGTTTCATTACAAACATTTTGAAGTTCAGATAATTGAAACCAGAACCAAGCCAAAGTCACTACGATTCTATGGCAAGAGCTTCTATTTTCTAGCTATAGCCTATATGATGATCACATTGTGACCTGATACCAATTTGAATGTCTAAAATTCTTTTTTGGAAAGTTAACCCTAACTTTTTTGTTAACCATTTATAACATTTACTTGGTAGTAACCCGTGTCGTGCACGAAGTGAAATAGTTTATTGAATTATTTATTTTATGTTGTATTAAGGGATTTGTTGTCTATCTTTTATGGGGGTGGACATTCATATATTTGTTCGAATTCAGTTAATCTATTCGAATTTCTAATTTTTAGAGTTACAAATTTAAATTGTATTTGAATATTTACAAATTTTTGTTTGAATTTGGTTCGAATCATTGGTTTGATTCGGATTTGAGTTTTGTACCCACTTTAATTATGTATTTAAAAAAAATTCAAATATACTTAAATCCTCAAAATCCGAAAATAAAATAATATAAAACATAAAAAAAATTAATAATGTAAGACTAACTATTTAAATTTACATAATAATTAGTTTAATTTAAATATTTGGATGGATAATAAATAAATATTTTCAGTATTTTGAACATTTTCTCTTATTTTTTATATTTACTTCTGACTATGTTGATAATTTAGATATTTTCATATTTTTGAATATCTAATAGATATAAAATTTAAAATAATTTTACATATTTAAGTATATAATTGTGATTTAGATACTTTTGGTATCCCAAATATTTTAGTTTGGATCAGATTCGTGTATGGTTATCTGGATATTAAACTTTTCAAACCATATGAGTAATTAATCAGTTTTATTTTGTGTTTAGTATTACTTTCAAATCTAGTTCGGTTCTTTGAATCCATGTATTTTACCCAAACTTACTTTCTCTACTAATATAAAGCAAAATAAAATAAATGTAAAACAAATATTCTAGGTTTATTTACCATACATAATTACTGGACCATACTTTAAGAATACCAATAAAAATGGATGGCGTCGTGTCAATATTGGTTAGCATGTTACAAAATTGACGTAGTCTATAACTAACAACGTGTATTTTCTTATAATTTTTTTTGGTACATATAATAAAAACACAAAAAATCGAGTGAAAATTGTTACAGTTGCATGGAAAATAATGTGATCTCTTCACTCGATACTTTAATTCTATTTTTCAATTGATTCATGAGTTTTCTTTTCTTTTAAAGCTTTTCTGATTTCTGATTATTTTTTAATAATCTGATTATGTTTTTAATTCTTTGTCTGAGATGAAAACTTCGTAAAAAAAAAATCAATATTTGGCTAAACTAAAGATCCGACTTTATGTGTAGTGTTTTTTACCTCAGTTTACTTAATTCATAACATTAAGCTTCGTGTGCATAATCTTCAACCATGGCTAAGTTCGGCAAGATACAAAACTTTCAATTTATAAAACATTCTCATTCCAACATTTTAGTTTATGCAAATCTTAATGATTTTATAAATTATTTCTTTCAAAATGATATTATTATGAAGAAAATTTTAGTTACTAATACAAGGGTTAAAATAACAGGAACTAAAAAGACATGATTTAAAAAAAAATAGTGCAAACACATTAAATTATCCGCGGTAGAGTTAAAAAAATTAGTATGTGAACGCATTAATTATTAAATGACTGTGAAACCAATACGTAAACATACTTAAATTGAATTTGATGTGAAACTGCCACATAGCAAATATAGTATGAACGCATTAATGACAAATATTTTTATTTTAATATATAGAGGATGTCAAATCTTGAAATGTATTTTGGCAAAATTATAATACAATATTTATTCAATAATTGAGGATTAAGGAAAAAGAGTAAAACATATATTGGCTAGTATACAAAGAAACATGTGTAGCTCAATATAACCCACAAAATGAATAAACTTATAAATCCAAAATTTTATACTAATATCAAAAGTTTAAATGCAAAAAAAAAACCGAAATTATCAAAATTTTAATATATTTCAGCACAAAAATATCATATTTAAATTTAGAGAAGTAAATACGATTCAATATACCCAAGTGATAACCAAATTGACTTGATATTATATATTTAAATTACAAATATAATTAAAATAACATAATATTATTTAAAATAAATTATACATATAAATTACAAATAAAGTTAATTATTAATATTTTTTATAATATGTATATTTTGTAATATTACGAATACGTTACGCATGTTATCAATATCAATCATTACCGTATGTAAAAAGTGTCACGTGACACTAGAGGAGTGGTTGATACCTAATTAAATTAAATTTACCCCCAGCAAATTTCATGTTTAAGAAAAGTCAGTTTCTTTCCTTGAATCTTAATTGACAGTTGGCATTTCCTAAGATTTTCAATGGTCTGAGGAATTACTCGAAGATTTATACAGAAACCAACAAATTGGTCAAACACATACTATATAAACTTTAAGAAGATTTTGTATTCTCTTACAACACAGTAGGTAATAAATATCTCATTAGTCATCATTATACATCAATTTAAGAAGATTTTGTATTCTTTTACAATTTGGTTTATGCCAAACTAATTTTGTTTTTGCATATCAACTTATTCATTATATGCAATGTTTGATATAAAAATCGAGTAGCCACAAGTTTTGAGAGTTCAGATTACGTCCTCGTAATTTTGTTTATCTATAAAGCTAGAAAAAGAAGAAAAAAAAATGAATTGTTAAACTATCTCGAAGCAGTAGATATGCCAGCGGACGATATGCCACAGCCAGGATTCGTGAAAAATGAAAGCGACCTAGCCATCATGGTGGCAACGGCTCTAGCCTTCTCCATCTTCATCGTGGGTTTGGCTTCGGTTTGCTATCGCTGGGCCGGTCGCAGGTTTTACGCGGACGAGCAATCCGTAAACCTGTCTACACACCCCCAACATGAACTCCAGACCGCGAGGAGGGGTACGACGAGGCGTGGGATCGACGCAGCGATCGTGGAATCGTTTCAGACGTTTCTATACTCTGAGGTGAAGGAGCAGAGGATTGGTAAAGGCGGGGTCGAGTGTGTGGTGTGTCTTTGTGAGTTCCAAGACAATGATAGGCTGAGTTTGATGCCTAATTGTTGTCATGTGTATCATGCTGATTGCGTAAGTGTCTGGCTCTCTGATCACTCCACGTGTCCGCTCTGCCGTGTGGATCTTGTCTTCCAACAGGGTCAGGGGAGCGACCCGGATCCTGAACTAGGAGTTGTTGATACTACAGAAGCGCGTTTGTCTGAAAGTATGACGTGGACTAATAGGAGCAGACCGCCTCGGTCTAGGTCGATGAGATTGCCCCATTTGCGAGTCTCTGGTATATCATTATCGAGATCTCATTCGACCGGACACTGTGTGGCTGAACCGGTGGAGAATTTGGACCGGTTTACACTCCGGTTACCAGATGGTGTACGGACGAGACTGATAAAGAAGACGCTGGTGAGAAGCTCGCAGGGTTTGTACAGAAGCAGAAGTGTCGGAAGCAGAAGCGCGAGGAGTGTCTTCTCAGAACAATGGTGTAACTATAAGAACCATCGGCGGATACATTCGATGACTCTCTCCTTCACTGATCATCTTCGCGTATGGTTGGCAGGAGATGTGGTGGCTCCGCCGAATAGTGAGCAGACATCTAGAGAATTCCGACCAGATGATCTAGTGTAAGAATGCTAGCTTTTAAGTGTGTTTTTGTTGCAACATATTGTTTGCGTTCATTTGTATTTGAAGATGATAATTTTAGAGAAAAAATAAAATGGAATGGTAATTGTCAGAAGTGGAATTTGAACCACACCGTCTTAGAACACTCGGCCATATAAGAACTCCGACCAGATGATCTAGTGTAAGAATGCTAGCCTTTAAGTGTGTTTTTGTTGCAACATTTTGTTTGCGATCGTTTGTATTTGAACATGACAATTTTAGAGAGATAGGAAAAAAAATTGGAAATATAAATGTCAGAAGTGGGATTTGAACCCACGCCCTCTTTCGAAGACCAGAACTTGAGTCTGGCGCCTTAGACCACTCGGCCATCCTGACATTTTTGAGAGGATGCGATGATATGTTTTAGATAATTGTAACCTATGTCAAGCGCATACAATTCTACATGAAAACTAATCAATCTCTCAGTATGGGAACTGTAGAATAGTGTCCCTATATCCTATGATCTATCTTTGGTGTGAGGAATATACTGAGTGAAAGAGATGGTTTAGACTTGTACTAGGGACATGTGTTACACCTGAGATAGTATATGTAAATGGCTGAGATATGAAGCCATATCCTCCTGGTCGTTTTTTCAAGCCGAGATTTGATATGAGACTGTAACATATCAGCTAGACAAGAGAGAAAAAAAGAAGAGAAAACTCAATTGTCAAGATCAAAGCTCAAGTTCTAGTGGATTGCTACCAAACCCAATGAGTATAGTTCTTCTTCACATTTGAGGAAGTCCGAGTAAACAGCTTTCGTGTCTAGTTGTTTATTTTCTTTCTTTGTTCTTCGATCAATTCGCAAATCCGACTAGATTCAAGTTGTTTCTCATACAGAACGTGCAGAATCTGAGCAAACAAAGGTCCCAACTCCTCACATTAGAGGAAAGAGATGAACACAGGTAAAAACAACTTTCGTGTCTAGTTGTTTATTCTCGTTCTTCAATCAAATTGCAAATCTGACTAGATTCAATCTAAATAATCTTAACAGGAACAAACCATGGCACCAAGTCTATTAAATATCACCCAGACAAACTACAAAGAATAATATCAAAACAATGTTTAGCTACAAATTTTTTTTATCAATCAGTAATGTCGAAACAAAGCTTAGCCTCATCCCAAGGACCATTAATCTCAAACTTAAACTCCTGCATCCTTATCAACCAATAAGGACACACAACATTAACAACAACCACAAGCACAAGAAACAAAACAAAGAACAACCTATGCAGCGCATAAACAGAGTACATCGTCAAACCCATCAACGCAAACGAGAAGCCCAAATGCAACCCAAACGAGAACTTCTTGATGCAGTAAGCCACAAGAGGAGCAAACAAAAACACTTGTAGCGAGAAGAGCATCACAGCGAACACATGTCCCCTCGAAGGAAGCCTCGAAGCGACAAACACCGACGCAACAACCGAAGCGTTAACCGATATACAGCTCGTCAAACTCGGACTCTTCACCGCCCCGGGGGCTCTGATCGTGGACCCGGAGTAATCGTGCAAGAAGAGATGGAGCAAGAGGAGGGACACAGTCACGGCCCAGATCGAATCGGAGCTTATCGATCTCGTCAGCGTCTGGTAGACGGGAGCTAACACGTAGAGTCCTGTAGTGAAGAACGTGATGTTGATTACGTAGCGCAGGAGGAGGCGCAAGGAGAGCATTTTCTCTTCGGTTAGGAGGAGGACCAAGAAGCCTAGGGCTAGGAGGGAGAGGTCGAGGAGGAGGAGGGAGGTTTCGTCGAGAGATGATTGGAGGGTGTGGAACCAGACGAGGACGACGAGGGCGACGATGCAGAGGTATTGGGAGATTGAGATTGAGTCTTTCATTACTTTGAGTAGGTCGCGGCGGACGACGTTGGCGTTCATTACCATTTCTTCGAGGAAGGTTTCGTCGGTGTAGTTGTCGTCGTAGCCGATCTGCATCCCTCCGTAGGCTACTTTGCGCCATTTGGGTCTTGGAGGAGGAGGAGGAGGAGGAGGAGGAGGAGGAGGAGAGTCTCCGGCGAGGTTATTGTCCATTTGGGGATTCTCCAGTGAGCGTGTGATGATGGCGATGGAAGATCGAAGAAGCAATTAATGGAGAGGAAGAGAAGATTTTGCGAATTTGTGCGCTTTTTGTAATAAAAGAAAGTATAGGGGACTTATTGGAAATAAATTGGGGTTTTAACGCAATTGTATAAGAAAAGAAAATCTCGGTCGGTTTTCATATTGGGTTTTGTCCAAAGCTTTAACATCTGTTCTTCGTGTTCTGTCAAGCTTAGACTAATTCAGATTCTTATGCATTTGTGGGTCCAAACACAACGGGCCTTTACAAGCTAAACCCATTAGGTAGGCTTTATTTTCAGACAACACTGTTTAAAGGTTATGTGAATTTCCGTCTCGTAACCGTAAAAGGTACCTAGACTCTGCTACCTTCATAAGGTCTTGCTGTTCTAATTAGGAGATACTCAGAAGAGTTGAGATGTTTCATTGATTTAAATGCTTTTTGTGTGGATTCTGATACTTGGGTTGGTATGTTCAGTGGTGTGTTGGATGTCAATAGCATTAAGTACAGCTCAGAGTATAAATACAGGTAAGCTTTGGGTGTTTTCCCTGTTACATTAGTATACAGAAAAGGTGTTAAATTGTTTTTTTTTGTGTTTTAACTGAGAATTACCGGTTAACTCATGTTGCTTCGATCAAGTTTAAGAATAAGAATTGATTATTTTAGTCGAGAAAAGATAGCTAAACATGAGATTTAGTCAAAATACATGTCAAGCAGATCTGTAAACTCGATGGCTGAGACAGTATCTCACTAAACAGAAGAAACATATAAAATAAGGTTGTAGATTAAAGCAGAGCATCTCTCAAAACTCATAACGTAAGTGATCAATCAAAATATGAGGCTTTGAAACGGAATAATCATTACCAGTTCAGTCATCTTCTTCATCATCGTCTTCATCTTCCTCCTCAGATGCTTCCTTTAGCCACTGTATGAACGTCTCACACTGCTGCAGATAAACTTTGTCGGCTTCATCCGCGCCTGCTTTCTCTTCCGCCCATCTCATTATCGCATCTTCCTGCACCACATCTTTCTCATATAGAACATGCAGAATCTGAGCAAACAAAGGTCCCAACTCCTTCGCAGTTTCCTGACACATCTCTTCAAACTTCATTATCACTTCTATCTGTTCATCAGTTTGCTTTACATAGAACCCAAGAAGCCCCTTCCACTTCGTAATGATACTCGAGGCGTTTTTATACAGCTCACTAGCAGAGCTGTGTGGAGTATCAACTGCTAGCTTCATCATAGAGTAGAATATTGCTCCAGCACAATCCGCAGACTCCATGTTGTATGACAAACGAAGTGAGTTAATCTCCAAAACTCCAAGTTCCACTTTGATACCCTCCTCAACAGCCTTAAGAAGGTACCTTCAACTTCTCTCTCAAAGTAACCATAGTCATCACCAGGATCGTTCACATCAGTGTTGATACTATCAGCATCAGATTTCAACTCTCCAGAAGTCGGGACAACACTTTCGTCCTCCATGTCATCATAATCATCCATGGCCTGAGTGATCTCAGCGAGTTTATCCTCGGGGATTGGTGCAACAGAATGCTTCCACTCCTCATCATGAGCCCCTTCACATACTTCCCATATGTAACCTGCTCCATCAGGACCAAGCTCAGATCCTTTGGACTCCATTTCCAAACTTAGACCAGACAAACGATCTGCAGCCCCACTGCTACTGTCAGCATATTCCAGCTCCTCATCGCTGTCTTCCTTCATCGGCTGTTGAAGCAACGAAACCTTAGAATACGCAGGTACAACAAAGTCCCTCCCAACCACAACCTTGAAAGACAGAACAACACCAGGTTCCAAAACAGCCCCAGCTCTGATTCTCACCCCATCACAGACAATAGCGTTCCTTATCTCACACCCATCTTCAATAGTAACATTGTTCCAAATGTAGGACCCTTCAATCACCACATTAGATCCAATAATACATCCACTCCCAATAACCGAGTTCAAGATCCTATCCCCATTCCCAATCTTTGTACCATAACCAACAACAGTGGAAGCCCCAACATCAGCAGAACGCGACTGAACCACATCACAAGCCCTGTATATCCCTTCTCTCCCAAGCTTAACAGGACGGTTCCCACCGAAATTGATATCCGGCACATAAGGGTACGTCCACCTCTGGATTATATCCTTACTAACAGTATCATAGCTTCTAAAATTATCAACCCTAGCAGCATAACTCGACCCAATCTCATGAGTGAAGATCTTATACCCCATAATATCATCAACAAGCACACCTTTCACAAAATGACGCCGCAAGTGCTGGTAATCAAAGTTATCCTCAAAGAGACTAAGCACCTCAGGTGAACATATATCAATGTAACAATCCTGCATATCATTATACAACAACACAGATGGATTACTCTCCATCAAAGACTTATCCAAGCAAACACTCCCTCTCGCGTGATCAACCTTATCCTCCTCGTAATGAAGAAGCTGCTTCGTTAACGGATCAACAGCTATGAAGAGCTGATCAGTTCCTAGCCTCGACTGATGCGTGATCGGAGAAGGTTTCGATTTCTTGATAACCATCGTCATGATAGCTTTCTCGTCCTTCTTCTTCCTCTCCCTATGTTCTTGAATCAAATCAGCTAACGGCATGTTACTCACGGTGTCTCCGCTGACGAGGACGAAGTCGCCTTGGATCTGAGACGTCTCCGTCTGCTGCTCGTAGATGTAACGCAAGGCGTCTCCGGCGCTGATCGATTTGTGAGATTCGATCGTCCTCACGACCAGGTTCGGGTGCGTGCGCCACTCGGAGGTTTCGAGGTAATCGATGATTTGCGTGGAGTGAGCGCAGCAGAAGACGAAGACCTCCTCGATTCCGGCGGATTCGAGCCAGGCCAAGGTGTAATCGATCATCGGGACGTTTACGAGGGGTAAGAGTACCTTGGGGCGTTCTAGGGTTACGGGACGGAACTTTGTGGTGAAGCTGTCGGCGAGGAGGATGGCTTGGAGACGTTGACGGCTCTGCTCCTCGGAGTCGTCGGAAACCCTAGCGCCGCCTTTCTTCTGAGCACCCATCTCTTGATTCCGATATTGTCTCTCTCACTGTTCGATTCGATTGGAGATTCTCACGATGGAAACCTAAAACCCTTACGAGTCTAGTAATAAAAACTGAAGCTCGAATTTGAGAGATGAGGGTTAAATGTGCTCTTTTTGAGAAATGTCAAGGTCCTGTTTGCAAATTTATATTTTCACGGTTAAAGTACTTAAAGGAATAGTAATAAACATTATAGGGTCTAATGATTCAAGAATCAAATGCTTTCATAGCTCAGTTGGTTAGAGCACCCGTTTAGTAAGCGGGAGGTCTTGAGTTCAACTCTCAATGAAAGCATTTATTTTTATTTTTTTGGATTTTATTTTGCATTGCATTCAACTTTCCCAAAACTATTATATTAACGCTTCAAGGTTTTGATTATTGAAAAAAAGGAGGACTCCTTTACCCGTTAATAATACACCCTAACCAAGATTCAACAGTCTTTATTACAGACAGCTAGAGTTCTTCATTACAGAGATTTCGTTAATGTTTTGGCTATTTGAGTGGTATGAACTGAGACATAATAGACACTATGTTTGAATCCATGCTGGACTGGATTATAGTTTTGATAGAAAAGGATAATTAGTTTCATGAATGATGCGTAAAAGGTACCACTCAATAAGCAGAATATATACTTGAAGAATATATATAAGCAGCTAAATGACATGCCAGCAATGTAGAAGATGGTACTTGAAGAATATATAAGCAGCTAAATGACATGCCTGCAATGGCGGTTGAAACCACAATTGTGAAAAACCATCCACTTCTTCTGCCTGCACAAGCCGGTGTCAATGTAATTAACGAGTAGCATATCGTCGCGACTCGCGAGGGTAACACTTGGATGCCTTTAAAGTCCATAGAGACACATCCAAAAATGTTACAAATTTTTTTATGGGCCTAAGAAGCCCATTTGGGGTAATTGCCTCGGTTAAACATGAGACTAATAGACAAGATCCCAAAAAATATCTAAAAGCTCTAGTATGAATCCACAAGAGTGGTCGTCCCACAAAACACCACCACGAGCCATGTAATGATCAAATATCTAATTGCACTAAGCTCGATGCACGCCAGCCATTTTTCACGTGTCCATATTCATATTTAAATACCATATTTAAATAATACTACATTACAATATAAAACGCGTTCGTATCTGATACAGATATACGCGTAGAAAAATACACACATGAATCAGTTTGTGTATTATACAAAATGCTGGTCTAATACGTCTGCGTTTCAACGTCTATATAAACGTTTTGACAAAAGAAACCAAACAAACAAACAAAACATAGCTCAAGTATGGACCTCAAACTCAGGCCAAGCTTCTTCTTCTCCTCTTTTATTCTCATCTTTCTTCTCAATAGTTTTGATTCCGGATCAGCGGCTAGTCCTAAATGCATATCCACCGAGCGAGAAGCTCTTCTCACCTTCAAACAGTCACTTACCGATCTTTCCGGTCGGCTCTCTTCTTGGTCCGGACAAGACTGCTGCAACTGGACTGGTGTTCTCTGCGACGCCCGGACCGGTCACGTCGTCAATATTGATCTCAGAAACCCGAGTCAAGCAGTGAACTCCGATGAGTACAAAAGAGGTTGCTTACGGGGTAAGATCAACCAGTCTCTGACCCGTCTCAAGTTCTTGAGCTACCTTGACTTGAGTTCAAACGACTTCAACGGCCTGGTGATCCCTGAGTTCATCGGACACATCGTTACTCTGAGGTATTTGAATCTTTCTTCCTCATCGTTTTCCGGTGAAGTTCCCGCGAGTCTTGGGAGCTTGTCGAAGCTGGAGTTTCTTGACCTGTACGCTGAGTCGTTTAGTGACTCTGGTCCGTTTGCTTTGCGCGCAAGCGACCTCAAGTGGCTGCCTTCTTCACTGACTTACCTCAACATGGGGTATGTGAATCTAAGCGGCGCCGGTGAGACCTGGTTACAGGACTTCACTAGACTCACGAAGCTGAAGGAGTTGCATTTGTTCAACTGTGAGATCAAGAACTTACCTCCCTCCTTGTCTTCCTCTGCGAATCTGAAGCTTCTTGAAGTTCTTGATTTGTCTGAAAACTCTCTCAGTTCGCCCATACCCAACTGGCTCTTTGATCTCACCAGCCTTAGAAAGCTATTCCTGAGATGGGACTTTCTCCAAGGATCTATTCCTTCTGGATTCAAGAACTTGAAGCTTCTAGAGACATTAGATCTGTCTAATAATCTTGGACTCACGGGAGAAGTTCCACCGGTTCTTGGAGAGCTTCCTCAGCTAAAGTATCTTGACCTCTCTGCAAACGAACTCAACAGTCAAATCAATGGCTTTCTAGACGCTTTCTCCAAAAACAAATACAACAGCTTGGTCTTTCTCGATCTTAGCTCCAACAAGATGGCTGGGACATTACCTGAGTCTCTCGGAGCGTTGAGGAATCTCCAGATTCTTGATCTTTCATCCAACTCCTTCACTGGTTCGATCCCTTCTTCTATAGGAAACATGTTGTCACTCAAGAAACTCGATCTTTCTTTCAACGCCATGAACGGGAACATCCCGGAAACCTTGGGGAAGCTTGCGGAGCTCGTGGATCTAGACTTGATGGCCAACACATGGGAAGGCGTTCTCCTGAAGTCTCATTTCGCCAATCTCAGAAGCTTGAAAAGCCTCCGTCTAACAACTGAACCAAACAGATCTCTCGTCTTTAAGGTCCCGTCTACATGGGTTCCTCCTTTCAAACTGGAGCTGATCAACATCGAGAACTGCCGGATCGGCCCTAAGTTCCCAATGTGGCTTCAGGTACAAACCGAACTCAACTCCGTCACACTCAGGAACACTGGTATTGCAGACGCAATACCACACACCTGGTTCTCTAATATAGCTTCTGATGTAACGTACCTGATTCTAGCAAACAACAGAATTAAAGGTACATTACCTCAAAGCCTCGCGTTCCCAAAGTTAAACACCGTTGACTTAAGCTCCAACAGCTTCCAAGGCCCTTTCCCTCTCTGGACAACAAACGCATCAGAGCTTCGTCTTTACGAGAACAACTTCTCAGGTCCTCTTCCACTCAACATTAACGTCCTGATGCCGAGAATGGAAAAGCTGTACCTCTTTCACAACAGCTTCACCGGACCAATCCCACCGTCTCTATGCGAAGTCTCCGGTCTCCAGATCCTCTCCCTAAGAAACAACCGCTTCTCCGGTAGCTTCCCAAACTGCTGGCACCGTTCCTTCATGCTTTACGGAATCGACGTCTCCGAGAACAGCTTATCAGGCGAGATACCAGCCTCTCTCGGCGCGTTGCCTTCTCTCAGCGTCTTGCTTCTGAACCAGAACGCTTTACAAGGTAGAATCCCAGACACTCTTCAGAACTGCTCCGGTCTTACAAACATTGATCTCGGAGGAAACAAGCTGAGTGGGAAAGTGCCATCGTGGCTGAGTAAGCTGTCTTCTCTCTTCATGCTTCGTCTGCAAAGCAACTCCTTAGACGGTCAAATCCCAGATACTCTCTGCAGCGTTCCCAATCTACACATTCTTGATCTCTCGGGGAACAAAGTCTCAGGCCCGGTTCCGAAATGCATAAGCAACCTCACAGCCATTGCTCGCGGAACAACAAACTTCGAGGTGTTCCAGAACCTTGTCTTCGTAGTCACAAGAGCTCGCAAATACCAAGAGATTGTCAACAGCATCAATCTTTCGGGAAACAACTTAAGCGGAGAGATCCCAGAGGAGATCTTGGACCTCTCTTACCTTCGAATCTTGAATTTATCAAGAAACTCCATGGCGGGAAGGATTCCCGGGGGATTTCGAAACTTGGTCGGTTGGAGACGCTTGATCTATCGAGGAACATGTTGTCTGGTGCCATTCCTGAGGGCTTGGCAGCGATATCTTCTCTGCAGAAGCTGAATCTTTCGTACAATAAACTGGAGGGGAGGATACCGCAGCTTCTGAAGTTTGATGATCCGTCCGTTTACATTGGAAATGAGTTACTCTGTGGGAAACCACTTCCTAAAAAATGTCCTAGGAGAATGTTGTAGTAACAACAATATACGGTACTAAGAAGTACCTTACAAAGATAATGTACCTGATCATTCCAAAATAATAATAAAATTATCAGCTCTAAGCTGATCAAGTTGTATCCACTTACAGGAACTTGGCCACTGAAGACAAATCAATCCTATAAACATTTGAACGAGAAACCATTTCTCTTGTGCTTTTATCAAATTCCAATTCTACCCCCTTGCGGTGGGAAATTGAGAAATATTTCAAAGTTGTCCTCTATATTTTACTTGTTGACAAAGTAGACCTCTATACTTTAGTTGTTGACAAAGTCACTCACATTCATGGTTTTATGATGCGATATTTTGTTTCAGTTAAGAAAGCTTTTCTTCTCTTTTGACATTGATCGCAGCATGAGTTAGCTTTTGCTATTATTCTTACCTTTTCTTCTCTCCTGTATGAAGAGATAAAGGTGATGAGCCATCACCTTGTTCATATTTTTAAAAAGTTAATTTTTGCAATATAATCAGCTAATTATTTGATTCTCTTTTTTTTTCCTTTAACTTCCATCACTGTTTGATCACAAAATGTTTCACACATATCAAGCTAAACCAAATATTGAAACTAGGAAAGGTATTGAAACTAAGATGTGTTGGTACTTGGTGCTATGAGTAGGTTGATTAAGTATGTATAACCAACCGGGTGCTGGTGTCTTGCAAAGTTACAAACCATAGCCCATACTATTTTAACTGACTGATTTAAGAATTTTTGGCACCATTGCTTTTACTTTTTTACTTATTGGAAGTTGGAACTTCAGAAAATTAAGGTCAATGTAAGTTTTTAGTATCAGTTTGGAATAGCTTCAAAAGCTGAGACTTGGCGCTTTGTTTTATAAGTATGGGGGAAGCTTTTTGTAAAGCTACACTATTTACTGGTTGTAAGTTTTTTTTGTCTTCTCCATGTTTTGCAAATAGTGCCTCACCAAAATAGTTATGATTTATATCAAGAACTCCGCGGTTCTTTTTTTTTAACAGGACCCATACAAATTAAATCAAGTTTGGCCATCGCTATGGATTTAGGGAGAATCCGATAGTACCAACTGGTTATGAATTATATGAGATGATAAAGAATTTTGTACATGTGTTCTCTTAACAAGAGAATCAGGACATATATTAAAAGTTGTAAATCTAAAAAATCACTGTACTGGGTGAATTCCTCCAAATCTGCTTTGAACTTGTGTCAATCTATGGATTCTTTAGTCATTTTGTATAAATATTCGTACTCATCCCAGTGCCTAAGCTGCTGATCATCTTGGGTTGGGTGATTAGCTAGTTTTGTGCAGGTTCAGAGATTGTCTGTTCAGAGTTCAGTGGCAATCTCAACCCGGTCTTTGGCCGTTTGACATTTGGGGGTGTTGTACTTCGTGCTCTCTGTTCGTCTCCGGTCTAATAAATGCTCAGTTTAGTTGATGCGGGTATGCTTGGCCGCTACAGTTACTGTGGCGGACCCATGATTTTTATAAACTTGGGTCAGAAATTAATTGAGCGTTAAAATCAAAACTAAAAAAAGAAAGAAAATAAGGTGTCAAGAGCAGTTTGAACCCTGGTTTAGGGGTGTCAGCCGAAGTCAGAACACCACTAGAACTAGCGAAATTCAGTTGTACATATTTAACAAACTAGATTTATAAAATTTAAGAGGTGTCAGCTGAACCCCCTTCTTTATACATAGGTCCGCCACTGACTGTCTGTTTGTGTGGATAGGTGCTATGAAGCTCTCGGCAAGCTTTTCTTAGATAGATCATTATTTTTAAGAGTGGATTCATTAGGGAAGCCAAAATTACCGGGTTCCGGCTTTGAACTTGGCTCATTTTTCGTGGCAAGTGGATGGTGTGGACTTGGTCGAGCCTCTCGGTAGGTTCTGGTTCTTGTGTATGCTCCTGTTAAAACAGTTTAAGTTTGTGTTTAGTCTTAAATTTTTTTATTTTCTTCTTGTTATCTTTTGTAATCCTATCAAAAAAAAATTAAATTTTACCAAAAAAAAAAATATTCGTACAATCTGTTTCAGAAACGGCTGAATGAATGTTTTTTTTTCTTAGGTACGACATAGCCAAACGTAGACTCTTCTTCATTTCGACATGTAATGATGATAGTTTTTCCTGGCATCCTTTACAACCAAACGTATTTCCGTCCATGTTAGAAATACATAAACCGATCATTTAAAAATATAAGAAACATGCTATTAGTTTGTTACTATTAAATGGATAAAGGATCAAGATATGTAATACGATGGGGGAAAGTAAGAAAATGATGGTTCAACGCAGCTTTGGATGCCAGGTCTGTCTTCTCCTCCTTTACACGCAAAAACTATACCGTTTATAGATTTCATTTTTATTTCATTTTGCCACTTTCATCTTTTTCTTTTCCAGTTTTATTTTGCCTTTTTAGCATGCAGTACATAGTTTTGAAGAATATAATGACAAATTCATGTGCAGTAACTACTGTTTGGTGGTGTGTAAGAATAATCCAGACTGTATTACAATAAAGAAAAAATCAAATATCAAACCAAATCGAGATAAGTTTACTTCGCTCAGTAAGTTTCTAGCAAACTAGAGTAATCGTACCGAGTAAACTGAAGCGAAAAAGACTATAATGAACTCTGTCTAATTTGACGAATTTCTAAACTAGTTTAAAGCAAAGAATTAGAAGTGCATTGGGTTTGTTCATCATTACCTATAATCTGCAATATGATTATTACCCAAACAAAAGTATACTTTTCAGTACTACTCATCATCACTTAGCTTTCGTTGACACACAGCCAATGCAGGTTCGCGGAGGCATGTGCCTCTGAACTCACCAAGTACTATATTTATAAGTTATAACTATGCAAAATCCACATTTTATATGGTTGGTTTGTGATTATTAGATGCGACAAGCATGACCCAAAGACTTTTATACATATTGCGCTAGTATTTTCTAAATTAATAATTGAACCGGCTGGGAAATAAGTCAATAAGAGCACTTGCAATGGTCATCCCCACATTGGGATCCTTGGGAATTGTTTATTATAAATTTTTTTGCTTTTTGTTTTTGTTTGAACAGTGAAGGACTCGAGTCCAAAAAGCTCGTTCAATGGTGATCCCGAAGACGGAGTCCTTAACATTAAAATATTATTATTTTTTTTTTAAAAATTGAAATTGAAAATTTATTAATTGCATAATTAAAATAAAAGGTACAAGGATTCAATTTAAAGATACAAGGATTAAAAGATACAAGGTTTAAATATAAAGATACTAATTATTAATCTTCATCGCCAAATTTATTCCAAATGTTTTCGATCAAATCATTCTTCAATCGTTCATGAGTTTGCCTATCACGAAGATCATTTCGGTTGGGAAATATATTATTGAGAATTGTCGGGATTTCGTTTAGTGTAGGGTTTGCGTTTAGGACCTCCGAAGTTCTGGAAGATTCTCCTTCTTCAAATTCTGAAATATCGTACCGCATTGAATAACCATCTCGTTCATCTTCAACTATCATATTGTGTAGTATGATACATGCTCTCATTATCTTCCCTATCTTCTCTTTGGCCATTGTACGAACCGGGTTTTTCACAATCGCAAACCGAGCTTGCAATACTCCAAAAGCCCGTTCGACATCTTTTCGGACTGATTCTTGAACTTGAGCAAATAACTGTTGTTTAGGACTTTGAGGGAGTGCGATAGTTTGGATAAATGTTGACCATTTTGGATATATACCATCTGTGAGGTAATATGCCAACTTATACATGTGGTTGTTGACCATGTACCTCACACTGGGAGCTCGACCTTCTAAAAGGTCATCAAACACAGGAGATCGATCGAGGACATTAAGATCATTTAAGGTACCTGGAAGACCAAAAAATGCGTGCCAAATCCAAAGATCTTGTGAAGCTACGGCCTCTAGAACAATAGTCGGTTTTCCGTGGCCACGGGCGTACTGTCCTTTCCAAGCGGTTGGACAATTTTTCCACTCCCAGTGCATACAGTCAATGCTCCCGACCATCCCAGGAAACCCTCGTTTCTCTCCCATATCGAGTAGTCGTTGAAGATCCTCTGCTGTGGGTGGTCGCAGATACTCATCTCCGAATAACTGTATTATCCCATCAGTGAAATGATGTAAACAAGAAAGTGCAGTGCTCTCACCAAGTCGGAGATATTCGTCAACCGTGTCAGCCGAATTTCCATAAGCAAGTAGACGAATTGCTGCCGTGCATTTTTGTAGTGCAGTAAGACCCCACCTCCCCGTTGCATCTTTTCTTTGCTGAAAGAATGGAAAGAATTGTTCAAGGCCATCGACAATACGCATGAATAATCCCTTATTCATGCGGAATCGGCGTCTGAAAGTTTGTATCGAATATGTCGAATGGTCGTCGTTGAAGTAGTCATTGCTTAGCTGGTGCTGTCCTCCTTCGCGGTGTCGTTCAGTATAGCTACGGGTTCTTTGCGGTATGGGTTCGGCCTCCACTATATCGTCGTAAATTTCGTCAATGAAATCTTCGATAATATCATCCAATCTCTCCTCGATTTCATCATTTTCATCAGATGAAGATGACGACATTGCTTATCCTGGTGGATAAATAATAAGTTGCTTAGAAGATTTCTTATATTTTGAATTTTTCTACTTTTACATCTTTTCTATTTTTTTCTTATAAGTTAAAAATATTTAGATTATTTCTACTTTTAAATCTTTTCTAGTTAAAAATATTTTGAATTTTTCTACTTTTAAATCTTTTATATTTTTTTCTTATAAGTTAAAAATATTTAGGTTATTTCTACTTTTAAATATTTTCTAGTTAAAAATATTTAGAATTTTTATACTTTTAAATCTTTTCTATTTTTTTCTTATAAGTTAAAAATATTTTGAATTTTTCTACTTTTAAATATTTTCTAGTTAAAAATATTTTGATTTTTTCTACTTTTAAATCTTTTCTATTTTTTTCTTATAAGTTAAAAATATTTTGAATTTTTCTACTTTTAAATCTTTTCTTATTTTTTGGTAGTTTGGGATTCTAGTTTTTATAAATGAAGAAAATTCTAGAAACAAAGTGAGAATAAATATAGCCGTTCTTATAACTGATACAACTAGTTAAAAGTTAAAACATATATTAACAAGCATGTAAAACTGAAACAAAATGCATGTAAGCCATATGAAACAAAATGCATGTAAGCCATATTAACAAGCATGTAAAACCTAAGATGCCAAAGACGATAGCGAGCAAAATGCATGTAAAACTGAAACAAAATGCATGTAAGCCATATGAAACAACAACCGAAACCTGATTATGGTTATGGTACAGAGAAGCAAGTTGATGAGATGGATACAAAGGATTGAGAGAAGCAAGTAGCAGACAAATATTACAATGGTTTTCGTTCCAAAATATTACAAAGGTTTTGATGATAAGGTTTTTGATGTTGAGGAGAAAGACATACATATCCGAGTACTTATACTACAAGAAGGGAAAACCCGTGACTTATGAGCAGGAGCTACATGCCAAAATGCTCTCAGTACTCTAAATCCACCCGTGACAACTCCCGTGACCTCAAATAACTACCTGCAACAACACGTTTAAAAAATGGTTAGTTTAGCTGTAACAACTAAGCAAGTACACACATCACACAACAAGTACTAACTTTTCCTACAAGTGACCTCAAAGAACACACAGTACACATCATAACATTTCAGACATAAGCTTCATTTTTAGTGTTGTTTCAATCTCAGACAATGGCTCTTTCTTGGCCAGCAAGCGATCAAGGACTTTATTTCTAGAAAGTTTTTCCTTAAGTTCCAAAACGCCTTGTAGCTTAGACAACTCCTCATCTCGACCACTCTTCTTCTTCTTACTGGCACCTTTCGCAGCCTTTACCCCGACGGGTCTATCCTCATCTTCTCCAACAACATTTTCTTCTGGTCCGTCAAGATCCACCACCGGCCTCCGCTTTTCCTTTCCACCATCCTTAGCCATATATGTGGAGGCCCATTTCTGCTCATGCCTGAGCTCTCTCCAGCAGTGATCGAGTGTGAACTTGGTATCGTACTTGGTGAAGAATATGTCGTAAGCAGCTTTGATCACATCATCATCATTTTGGCCGCTTCTCTGCTCCCTCAGCGCCTGGTTGTAGCAACCAGTGAATCTGGATACTTCATGATTGATCCTAGACCACCTCTGCTTACAAGAAGTAACCTCCCGCGGTACTTCCCCAACGAGCTGAGGGCTGGCGTTGTAGTAGTCTACAATACGCTTCCAGAAAGCAACAGCTCTCTGCTCGTTGCCTACGAGAGGGTCCTTACTGGTGTTAAGCCAAGCACCAATAAGGATCCTATCCTCTTTGGGTGTATATTTCCTTCTATCTGGAAAGGTCTTAACAGACTCCTCAGGGACTTGCCTACGAGACTGACCAGGGACTTGCCTACGAGACTGACCAGGGACTTGACTAGGACACTCAGGAGGGATTTGGCTAGGACACTCAGGAGAGATTTCGCTAGGAGAATCATCAGGAGTTTGAGACCCAAGCCAAAAAGGCTCGGGTGATTCAAGATCTACTGGCATTTGACTGAACAGAAGGTGTCTATAACCCGACATGCTCTAAAAATGCTCTGTGTTACTCAAGTAGTTACACAGAGCCTTAAGTAATACAAGTTCTAATTTATTATACAATAACACCCTATCAAATCTGAGCAGTTTGGAAGATAGGAAGCAAACTAAAAGCAATTAACAAATATCAGTAGCATTTATTAATACAGTCCTAGTTATTTAGGTTGTCTAATTAAATCCTATGTACTATAACAGCTATTTAACCAAACACCATTCAATTATACAGCAATTTAAACGTAGAACATTTAAAACCAATCAAATCACACTGGTTTTTATCTACCTACAAAAACCATTCAATAAATCTACAATCCTATTTGAATTTTTTTTTAACGGATAGAAAAGAAAAGCAGAGTACCTTTACTTTTTTCGCCATTGGACATGTGATAGAATAGTCCCCATTGAAGCCTTCGCAGCTACTCCTGCAAATAAGTAACATGAGGCAGTCAAATGTTTTAATACAAACGCATAAACTGAAAATGAAATACAAATAAGTCAAGAGCTTACCATGTAGAACCAAGATTACCAAACCTATGACCACTAGCAGGCACACCATTAGCTTAACTCGTGTGGTTTCCTTTCCTGCGTCGTACAAAGTCTTCTCTAGCAGCAGCAGCTTCTGCTCTCTCTCTGCAACTGCTTCCTTAAGCCTTCTTATCTCCGTCTGAAAGTCCCTCATCTCCTCCAAGACCGCGTCATCCAACCACTTCCAGATGTGAGTGGCTCCATCAACGACATTGTTGCAGGTGAAATACCTACGGCCTGGATCTTTTTTCGTGTAGGCTGTAGCAACAACCGGCTCACTCCCACAGTAGCAGATCGTCGGGATGCCATCATCCCCCTCAGGTTGAGGTTGGTTCTGAAACGGCTCTCCATTACCGAAGCTACTCTGAGCTTCATCGGCGTAGATCTGAGCTTCAGCTTCGAGAAGTGAGGTGATGTCGACGGATGCTGATGATGAGGACGGCTGGCTATAGCTATACCTTCCCATTTTTGTTAACCTGCAAAGAAAGAGACAAGCAAAAAGCAAAGATTAGCACTAATGTTGATAAACAATAAGAAAGACGAACTTATCAACACTAAATAGAGCGGCAACCCTAAATCGAATGGGAAAAATGCACAATTTTCAAATCCATAATTCGATCGACACCCGAAAAGGGTTTTCAAATCCCCAAAATCGATCGAGACCCAAAAGGGTTTTCAAATCCCTAAAGCGACCGAGACCCAAAAGGGTTTTCAAACCCCTAAAGCGACCGAGACCCAAAAGGGTTTTCAAACCCTAATATAAAAAATCCCCAAATCGCAGCTTTTTTGCGAACCCTAATTTTGATACAAACGATCCCAACTCGATTGAATATAAATGGAAACAATCTAGCTCGATTAATATAGAAGAAAACGCTTCGACTTACCTTGAGGATCACACGGAGTTGAATCGCGACGGTGGAATCCGACAAATCGCCCTAGAGAGTTGAGAGGTTTTTTTTTTCTTTGCTTTCGTCGAAATGAATTTTTTTTTCCCCATTACCAAACACAAACGCTCCTCCGTCCAATCTCTCTCCGCCACGTCGCCCACGGACCGGGTCCGTCAAGATGCTATTTACGGATCAATCCGTCAAATGGACTGGGTTTATATTAATTAAAAAATCAAAAAAGTGCAACGGACCTGGCTAACGGACTCGATGTCATCCCCCGTTGCAAGTGCTCTAAGTGTGTGGATCCACCCACGTTAGCTCTTCTATATCTCAAGATTCTTGTCTTTTGTTTCATTTTGCTTAATGGCCTGTTCGAGAATCAAAACAAATAGTTTGATTAATTTCTTCGGTGTTCCACGTTTTTACTTTTCTAATATGATGAATCTTTCAAGGGGGTCGAAAAGCGCACACACACACACATATATATATATATATATATATATATACGTGACAGTGTGAGTGCCATTATTATTTGCATGGGAGATTGAAACTTTATTAGGAATAAAGAAAATTAAAGCATACTGAATTTGGAAAATGGTTCAAACCCTTTATAAGCACGTCTGTCTATATATGTTTATGCGTGTGTACATATTTGTTTCTACACCTTTCTTATAACCCGGGGGATCCCCAGGCATGTGGACGTATTTTTGTTTTAAAATTGTTTCTTTGTTGCTATTTTTGCATAATTCTTTACTATGCTAAAATATACTTATAAGATATATATTTCAGTTTTAAAGAATGTAAAAACTTCACGTAAAGTTTTAATATTCTGTCAAATAATCTTGTTTTATTACTGGTGCCGTGTTTTATACACTTTAGGATCTCATTATAATTCTTTTAAAGAAAAAGTAGTTCCTCGCAGATACATTTAGAGATTAACTCGCTTAAAGAACTCAACCACTACCCCGTCGTGGATTGTTTAGACAGACGTATGAAATCAAACTTTGGATACACTGATAATATATCTATGTGATATGTATATTTATATATATCTTCTTTTTATGTATGTATATTCATGTAACACCCACAAAACATTTTTTCTTGCAAAATTGGAAGTTTGAAACTTTGAATAAAAGTCAGGTAACATTCGATGACTTTTGTACGTGCGACCTCATAAGCAAAGAGATACACTAGAATACTAGGCAAAATATTCATACAACAAGCTCTGTAATAAACATTTTACACATTTCTACCTATTGGAGATGGGATTTGGACCACTTGGGACTCCGTGTTCATTGTCATTGAGCATCTTCCCCTTCCGCCATGCGGTCATGGGCCGCCGAACTCGAAACTTCTCTCTTCTTGTCCCTTCTGGCGAAGTCACCGCCACATCATTGACGTGTTGATCAGTGGAGCCGGTCCTATGAGTTTGATCAGTGGTTCTTTGATGGCTTTGAAGGACTAGAGAAAGGAAGAAGAAGAGAAGAAGTGGATTGATGATGTGAGGAGATCTCATCACATGTTATACCAAATATAGGATTGTATGTGTATTCAATAATACAACAAAACAACAACACAGAAAAAAGTTCTTTGATATTTTGAACTGAGGAGCTCTTTGAAGATCAAGAAATGAGTTTTGATATCTAGAGCTCGTAGAGAGAGAGATGTGTGAGATTGTGTATGCAGATTTTCTTTTCTTTTGGTGTAATAATGCGTGGAAAGTGCGCGAGGAAATAAAAGAAAAAGCAAAGATGGTACGCCTTTTTATTTACGTTGTCTGTAGTCTGAATGTGAACTTTGAGGATTGATGGAGACTGAAAAATCAAAAAGGGTACAGCATATTTAAATATGGTGTCCGTTTTTATATTAAACATTCGATACTAAATTTTTTTTTTTTTTTTCCGTCAAGAGTTGATATTATTACTAAAAGGGCCAAGCCCAGAATTACAACAAAAAAGCCCAAGGTCCACCAAACGAAACCCTAGAGAAAACTAAAAACGGTGCCTCCGTTCGCTCACGGCGTGCCCCCGTTTCCAGCCGTCCCCGGTGATCAAACCGACGATCCACCGGAAGAACCGTAACTCACTGGCTTCCAAGCCTCATCGCCGCAAACACTTCCAACCGCGAGTTCCCAATAGTGGATAGATCAATCGGTAAACCGAGATCTCATCCGCCTCCTTTCGTCACCGGAACTGGGAAGAAAGCTTCGCCGGCAGAACCACACCTTCAACAACGGAGAACTTCGAACGGCTTCCGACGCGAACTCCTCCAACTAGACCAAACTGAAACCGCAAAAACCAGAGATAAAAACAAAACCCTAACAAACCTAGGGGACTAAAAGCCGGCGGCGCAAGGCAAAGACCGCCTTCACCCCCCGGAAACCCAAGCCGGCGAAAGCGGAGCTAACGAAGCCTCCGCCTCCCGGAAACTAGACCGGCGGCGATGGATCTGAAGGAGCCTCCACCTCCCGGGAAACCCTAATCTGACAAACCGACATCACCCCACCTCACCCTTCACCCAGTCGCGTCGTTACTCCAGCCACCGCGCCACCATGTGGATCTGTTCACTCCCCGAGTTGACCACTCCGGTTTGGAACTGGACAGAGCTCCGACAAAATGAATAGGAAGAGGAGGTGAAAAGGAAGTCGGGAAACGATTTTAACCTAAAGAAAATGGGCTCCGGCGACGGCACGAACGCTCACGCGCCGGCCGTACGCCGGACCCAAAACCAGATCTGCTTTCTCTCTCTGCTTTCTCTCTCTATGCTCTCTCACTGCGGTTGTTTCTCCATTCGATACTAAATTCATCGTCTTCTTTTTTGGTTAAATAATATTATATACTTCTTGAAAATATTAATTATAATTTACATCACTGAGAGAGCTTATTATTATAGGTGAACAGATAGCTATCGACTTTGACCATTTGATTTGGAGGTTCCGAGACAAACACAAGCCGACGATCATTTTTTTTGTTTTTTCATCTCATACGAGATTCTAATCAGCTAACAAGAAAATTCAAACAAAAGAAAAGGAAAAGGGGCGAAGAAAAAGGAGAACGAGAACAAATTATTTACGGAAAATTAGCCACAAAGGACAAAGAGTCTCATCCAAATTCCATGACAAGATTTATCAGTGTCATGTTCCTATTTGGACACTTTTATATCACTTGTCAAAAGATTTGTTTGATCTTCCCGAGTATACTCTCCTAAATTAGGTAAAAAATCAGTTTCACAATAAGATGAAGAGTTTACTATATAGTAAATACTATACTGTATTAAACTAAATATTTATTCTGTTCACTAATACAATTGTATTTTGTTCCCATGGAATCCCGTATCCCAACTTACCAAATTAATGTTTAATGGGTCGGTCAATTATGGTACATTTAGTAGACCAGCGTGGACCTATATAAATCAGATGGAAGTGGAATGTATTGGATAACAAAGTTGTCGCAAAAATCTTTCAACTCTCCATGCAAAGAGAGAAGAATTTCTATAGACAATGTCCTAATTAATTACAAAATTTACATATCACTACGATACAAGTAGAGATAGATTTCTCAGACTTGGTGAACATAATTACAAATCCTCAACGTTTGATTTTGAGTTAGTTTCATTTCACCTTTTACGAGATAGTTTTTTTGGGATTTTGCATCTCATATATTTTTGCAGATCCAAGAATATGTGTGTATTCTCTTGCCAAAGAAGCGAAAAGTAGTGGTGTTCTCTTTTCTCATATATATCAGATTTGGTTGAAGCGGATTTTTTCCTAGAACAATTCAACCTCAACTGCCACTTGATTTTATAAATTGGATGTCAAAAAATTTCAAATTGTATTTATTGAATATATTTTAAATCTTTAAAAAAAAATTGCGATGTCGTGTGGCTAATGAATAAGAGATCTTTGGCATTTCAAGGTGAATGAAAATAGTGTGTCGGTAGCCCTATGCATTCACTTAAGTAAACCTTGACGAGAGCAATGGCATCTCGTCTGATGGTGGTTATGGTGTTGGTGCATGAAACTTCTCTGATATATTGTAGGCTACCGTCACATTTCAATATTTAGTCAGTAATTCAGATAAAAATATTTCACATCATCACACACTAAAGAGAGCATGATAAAAAACATTAACTCCACTTGTTGGTATACGTTGGTCGTTGGGACGCATGTTTGGAATGCCCTCTAAAGAATTACTATTTGGTAAAAATTGCACAATGTCCACTA
Source organism: Brassica napus (assembly GCF_020379485.1). Classification (NCBI taxonomy): domain Eukaryota; kingdom Viridiplantae; phylum Streptophyta; class Magnoliopsida; order Brassicales; family Brassicaceae; genus Brassica; species Brassica napus. The sequence continues at coordinate 5,309,870 of NC_063438.1, forward strand.
AAACTTATGTGTAACTTTTCGCCAATCGATGAATTCGTTTCAGGATATAGTGAATTCGCCAATCACTGGTCCAACGGCATTTCTTGATCTATGTACATCCACAGGTACATCTTTTCATATACTACTAATTAAATTGTTAGTCTAACATAGATCACTGTTGAATATTTGTATTTTCACATGACGGTCATAACTATCATAAATTTGAAATTGATCTATGCGGTGCAAACCTATCAATTTCTTTTATTTTGTTGAGATAGCCTTTATGTCAGATGTTAAGTATATGTATTTTTACCCTCTTTAATGTGCATATTAAAATTAATCACAATTTTTTTTCCATTATTTTGGGCATTTTCCACCCTCGTGATAAGTTCATCCATCTTCAAGTCTGTTGCTCGTTTCTTCATCGACATTAATTCAGTCATTTGGTCAGTTCATGATATTTATCCATTCTCTTGAAAGCATTTTAGAGCTCTCTGAAGAACAGTGTTCCTTTTTTTTTTTTTTTGTCACTAAAACAAACGACATATTAGATTGATACCTAACTCACCAAGCGACATATTAAATTATTCTACTTGTTTGGCCCAGCTCAAAAATGAACTATTTCATATTTTATGTTTTCTGACTCTTCCGACTTGGATTCTCAGGACGTCTTCAGATAACCACACTATAGTCCATGATCCCCTAACCATACTTTGGAAAGTTCATGTTGCTCACTAGCATTGAGCCCACCTTGTAGAAGAACATCACGGATCTCCCATTTATCCTACAATAGTTTAAGAACACGATTGTGTACCCAAACATATACTATCCATTGTCTTGGAAGAACAATTAATATTCAATTTTTGGTTAGTTAGTTGGTTTGGTTTGACTCAGCTCCCGCCTTTCGTGTAACTCATTAAAGAGGAAACCATGAAAAGATTGTTGATCTCAACCATATTTTACGACAAATTGAATTCTTAGTTAACGAACTCATATAGGACCGAGGAAAGGAAAACTTAATACTATAGAATATGAATTTATATCTTTCTGTTACCGTAGGTTTCAGACTCTGCTTTGGTAATTTAATTATATGTCGATGAATCATAGTTTTATGTCACAGTAGAACATTTTTGATTTAGCAAACACTATACATTATTTTTGGCGCAAAAAATCTCTGAATCTTGATCTAGAAAATTATGCAGGTTTTTAAAAACAGTTTAATGAAAATAAATCAAGAGTTGATCCAAATGTTAAAAATCTAGTCAATGGTCCCCAATTGCCAACGGCTCCTTTGGACTCTCCGCTTTAGGGCCCTCCACGCCTTCATAAATTCCAACGCTAATAAACTTTCAAAAGATTACATTTTTAATTCCCCCAAGTGAACGCTTTCTGCATTCCCAACGCCTTATTTTAGAAGCTTCCTCGAGACACTCAACTTAACTACTTGTCTTCATCTCGAATCTGTCTTTCCTTAACTTTTACACTCTGTTTTGTATTCTTTCCTTTTTCTCCGACACGTTTCCAAGTTTAGAGGATGAAACACAAAACAGTTCAAGGACTCGCAGTTCTGTTCTTTTTACTGGTCGTCGTTATATCAAAACCTTCTAAAAATAGATAAAACAAACACACAGTTGCACTGAATTTCTGTTTCTTCATCGTTACCTTTGTCTTAACACCAAAAATTAGTATCTTCAGTTAGTTACAAAAAAACGAACTTTTCTTCCTTTTTTTCTTCTTCTTCTTTCCCCTTTTGGAGAGAGACAAACATATTCACAAGATCGAGATCCGATCAAAGATGAGTCTTTATGTTGTTTGTCTTCCTCTTCTTGATCGTTAACGAAATGGCGTCTTCTCAGTTAGAGATCGCCTCTTTGCGATCTAACTTCGGATGCATCATCCTCAGAGACCGCAACCAAAGGCAGAACAACCACGACGCCGTTTTCAAAAAGAAGAACAAAAGCCGTCTTGGGTCGCCGGAGAAACCACGTACCGGCAAAGGAAATAACTTTTCCGACAGCACGAAGAGAAACGACAAACGTGGAGGAGCTTCTTCTCTTGTGCAGATATGGGAGGCGAGGCTGAACCGATCTAGCACCGGAAACTCATCGCCGATTCAAGAAGAAACCAACCTTTCGGCTCCATCTACCGACGGAGAGTCTGAATCAGAGAACGTGTCTAAGAATAATGATCCAACGGTGGAGGTTGAATCCGGTGCTCTCGGTACGGTTCCTGAGTCCGGAGAGAGCAAATGGGGCAGAGTCGCTGAGATTATCCGGAAACTGAAGCTAACCGCCGGAGATAATGTTCGTGCCGCCGACGTGCTGAACATTAAAACGCCGAAGCAGGAGAAAAGTAGTTTTCGGGCGGTTACTTGCTCGCCGCGTCTACGAGGACGGCAAGCGTTCTCCGATTTGCTTATGCGTTTGGAACGCGACCGTCATCGCGAACTGGAGTCGCTTGCTGGACGCAACGCAGTTTCTAAGTTTTCTCAACGCGGTCGTCTCCAGGTACACTTGCATATTTGAGAAACCACCCTATACTTCCACATGTTTACAAATATAGCTCATAACTTTCTGAAGTTACAAAAGTAACCCATTTCCGGAGTTTAAACTCTCACGCTTTTCCTTGTTAACACAGTCAATGTTGCGGCTAAGGACTCTCAAACGCGGCCTACTGATTCAAGACCGTCATCTTTCTAGCGCAAAAACACCTGATCTGAGTCGCTTTGAATTTGGTTCTACAGTTCTTAACCTAAGGTGAGATCAAGAACCTTTATAATCTCTTTTTACAAGTTCAGCTCTCAATCTTTACATCGTTAAATAGGGAAAGATTCGGGGCAAACGCCACTTCTGAAGCAGAACGGAAGAAGAGACAAGAAACTACCTTAGAAACAGAGAGAAGTACCGAGAGCATGAAGCCAAAAGACACTACTATTCTTCTAGAAACGACTTCCACAGAGCGGTTAAGCCCTCGAAACCACAAGATAGAGGCAGCAAACTCACGCAAGAAAGAAACCGAACCAAAGATGAGTTACCGTCAGCTGCAAGAAACCACGGTACAAGAAGCTTTGAAAAGAAAAATTGATAACACAAGCCCCCACACCATCGTAACTCTTCAAGAACCGCGTACACCGGAAAAGGAAGTGGCGAACATTGTGGAAAGCCGTGCATATGGAACTCATGAAACACCGTTCCTTGAGTCACAAGAAACACCGTTCCTTGAGTCACAAGAAACGTCGTTTGTATGGCAATATCAAGAAGAGTATGAGGATGAACAATCTTATTACGGAGAAATGAGCAACGACTGGTTTACTGAAATATCTCGGCCTCGGACTTACTGGGAAGATCTGAGGAAATCACGCTACTTGGAAGTGATGAACACTCGATCTGACAAGGACGATATATGCAGACTCCTTGAGAGGTAAAACAAAATGAAAAGAATTCATATTTCTTAATTTTTTTATTTTTTTATTTTGTAACATCATATTTCTTAATTCAAAACATCTTTTATATAACCTAACATCCGTTGTATTGACCAAACAGAAGAACAGTTTCTGATTTCCTCCAGAGCGAATTGCGAGAGAAGATCGATAAGCTCATGATGTCCCGTGTTCAGACACATCCGGTTCAGAGAATTGAGGAAGCTGATAAAGAGGAACAAGAATGTGAGATAGGCGAAGAAGAAGATGAATTAAGAGATGACTTGAGTCACACGTCATCGCAGTTATTTGCCCCATCACCTGCAGGATCATGGAGTTCTCAGGACATAGGAGTTTCTTCCACACCTGACTTATCACCTCTGCACACTCCTCAGTCTACTGTGCGTCTTCTTCACTCATTGACATGTCCAAAAAAAAACAGCAATTAATTTTGATGAGATCTGACATTTTTTTATGTCACCAAAAATGTTTCAGGAGATGGAGATTATAAGCGAGTTGAGATCACAGATCTTACAGCTCCAGCTAGATATGTCGGAGCTACGTGACTCTGTCAAAACGTGTTTGGACGTAAACGCTACCCTTCAAAAGTCAGTTCACCGCGAAAATCCCCTGAAACGCAAATGCTGCGTTTGTAACGAATCGCAAGTTGAAACACTTCTATACAGGTAACCAACTCACCAATCTTTTGGCTATTAAAAAAAAAAACATTTCAGTTTTGTCTTTTTCAGGGTTTTTGATAAAAAAAATTGGTACTAGTTCTTTTTTTAATTTTGTTTATACGTTCCTACAAATTTGTTGCGGTTAATTTACATAGGTGCGGACACATGTGCACATGCCTAAGATGCGCAAACGAGCTACAATGTAATGGCGGGAAATGCCCTATTTGTCGTGCTAAGATTCTAGACGTTGTTCGCGTCTTCTTCGATTCAAGCACCTAAACAACTAATGACACCAACGGTTCAAAACGCTAACAATACTTCACCTTAACCTTACACACGTTTGTTTGTTGTATAACCCACCCTTTTTTCTTCCTTTGTTTGCTTTTACGTTTAACTGGAGGGCGTTTGCATTTTGGATCTGCCTCAGAGATTCATATCAACTCTTTTCTTGACGTTGAAGTTTTCTTCTTCTTGTAAAGACACATCATATACCTTTTTACTTTCCTTCCATCAAGTTTGTACGATGTTGAAAGGTTTAGTATTTACCGTTTATATTAATTATGTACCAATATAAAAACAATGATGGGAAAATTAGTACCAAAAAGAAAGCTTAATATTCGGATAAAAGGTGATACATGTGGAGGATCAATATATCGTAATCCTTCATCATTGTTATATACATACCGGTTACTTGTAGATACGAACATATATTATAGTAAGTCTTATTATAGCGCTATGTTTTCTTAAGTTCTTCACGCGTTCTGTGCTGCTAAGAACGTGTTGAAGTCATCTCTAGCTTTAAGCAAGCGTGGGGTGATACACGACCGCGGTGAAGTAGGGCATGAAACCGAGGTCGTGGTTGAAAACCTGACACGGCGATGCGGTGATGTCTCAGCCGAACAACCCCTTTGTTGCCTTTCCGACCGAGAAGTCTTTAGAACACTTCTCAAAGGTAAACTTTCTCTTTCCTTGTCGAAGAAGAAACCCAAACTCATTGGTTCTTGGACCTCTCTGCCGCTTCCACGGCCAGATTTGATCATCTCCACTGGTAGATCAAAGTACAACCGGTTGTTTTCTCGGGCAAGAGCAGTTGTTGTTGAAGCCCATGAGCCACATTCGAATTTCTCAAACGAGTCACCTAGGGAGATTGTGGAGTTTGAAAACGATGACGCTTTGGTCATCTTCTTCTTCTTTACAGAAGAATCATCGCTGCTTTTCGGTGACCTCACATGTTTTTGCTTGCCAAATCCAGGGAGGGATAAACAGAAGGCGTTGCATTTGAACTCTTCTTCATCTTCATGGATAAATTTTTTTACGGGATACCTAGCTTTTCCAACAGAAAGCATGGATTCTTGGGTGCCAAGCTTCTTACGTGGCTTCATCATCGGCTCGGGAAGAACAGGAAGCGGCACGGCGTTGTCTCTTGGCGGAGACATAGCCAGAGGTAAGACCATTCTGAAGCTTTCATCTTTCACAGATGGGCGGGAGAGAACCGGTGAAACTGTCAGCTGGTTCTTCACTAAGAAATTGAAAGTAGGGTTAGGGTTTTCTCCGGGGAAAACGCTGAGACGCTGCCACTCGTCGTTGCTCCATTTGTTGGTTAGACCATCTTCTAACACAATCAACGCTGGAGGAGACATAATAAACTTAGTAATCTTAAGGTAATATACTAACAAAGGTGAATGAAAAGTAAGAGGTGAGATGCTTAGGGTTGGATTAGAAAGGTAGAATTCATAGGATATATATATAAAACGGGGAAGAAGTGGAAAGCACGTCTATGGCGGCGTGGAGAAGTGGTGACTAACATGTAGGGGTGTTGGCGGTGTGAAGGAGGTGAATGATAATATTTGAATTTAGAAAAAAAAAATCAAGAAGATGCATGATAATATATGAATATACTCAATGTGTTCACATTTTGGGCTTTTCTGACCAGTGTATGTGAATGATGAGGTACATGATGAGGTCATGAGGATAATCAAATGAATTCTGAATATTGCCAAAAAATATTAAAAAATTGTTTGAGAATTAAATAAGAAAAGGATGAGTTCAATCAAATGATTTGACAAAAAATATTAGAAACTGATTTTAGAAATAAATACAATTTTTTTTTTGTTGGATCGTTGGATGTTTACTCTTGGCAAGAACAAGAAACAAATGTTGTCAAATTGAAAATTGTATAGATTTTATTTTTTTTTCTTCGAAAAGCCATTTATTGACCATTCAAGATTTTCAACAAGTTTTCTTTAAGTTAGGGAAACTAGTTTTTCTCGGTTTTCATAGCTTTTAATTACCTATTCTTAAAAAAAGAAGCATATACTATATGGGTTCCTAAGAATCGACCAAAACCATAATTTTTATTTGTTTAACAAGTAAACTATTCATATTAATACATGCCATACACGTTTAACATTTGCATAATCAGTTTTATTTAATTTCATAAAAATAGACCTATATATTCTATTTTTAAACAATATTTAATTTTGGAATGTTGTAGAAAATAAAAAAACAGGTAAAATCATTAATGGGCCGAACACATAAGCCCAGATTCGAAGAGCCTTTTTGTTCCAAACCCTAAACCGGGAAAAGAGCAAAAAAAAAAAAAAAAAAAGGGTAAGCTGACCTTCTCTTCTTCGTCCTTCCTTCCTGTGTCTCCTGGTCCGTCGAAAAGCTCGCGAGTCAGTACCACGCTTCTCCAATGTCCGTAAACGTCAAGGTACATACTCTTACTTCCTTATATAGCTACAGACTCTGTTAAAGGATTGAATTTGATTTACCTTTGGTTTCAAGCTGTGTTCTTTTGAGAAACCACCTTCATTTAGATTAAAGGGTAATCAGAAAGTCTCCACCTTTACTCAATTTTAGTGAGAATGATTGTAAAGAGATGCAATTCATGTTTGGTCTGGAGGCTGGAGTTGGTGGATTAGGGAACAAGCTTTAATCCTTTCGTGTTATTATTTTTACTTAAAAGGCTAAAAAAAAGTAACAAGAAAGAAAAGCTTGTTCTGAAGGTTGTGCTGTCATTGTTTAGGAGGAACCTGTGCTTGTCCCTAACTGCGATGTCGTCGAGAACTCAGAGCTCGAAGTTCTCAACGGAGATGAGGAGAGTAAGCTTGAGGATTATGGGACTTGTGTAGATGTTATAACCGAGAGAGTGAATCAGGTAACTAATCGCTTTCACTTTGCATCGTCATTACTTGTAAGTCTCTTACGTCTCTACATTGGAAGTGCAGCTTGAGCAAAAAGTAGTGGAGGTTGAACAGTTTTACTCCACCAAAGACGGAGCAGGTCAAACCAACACTTCCAAGAGTAACTCCGGCGGGAAAAAAGTTGCTATATCTCAACCCTCCAAGTGTAGCTCCGCTGGCAAAGAGAAAACAAGAGGCAAACATGTTTCCAGCCCTGAACTTATGCGTCAGTTTGCAACCATTATTCGTCAGGTAAGCATAAAAAAAAAAGATAATGATGAAACTTTGAAGCTTGGATCTTGGATTGCTCTATTTGAACCTTTCGTCTTCTTATACACCTCTTAGATTGCTCAACAAAAATGGGCGTGGCCGTTTCTGGAACCTGTTGATGTTGAAGGGCTAGGACTCGATGATTATCACAAGGTTACGATTCAAACCTTCCTTGGAACTTCGTGTAATGAGTGTTTTTTTTTTCTTTTTTTGATAAAATCTTTCTTTATATTTCAGGTTATAGAGAAGCCAATGGATTTGGGAACTATTAGAACCAAAATGGAGGGTTCTGAGTATAGCAATGTCCGGGAGATATATGCTGATGTCAGGCTAGTTTTCAAGAACGCGATGAGATATAACGAAGAGAAGCATGATGTCTATGTGATGGCTGAATCTCTCTTGGAGAAGTTTGAGGAGAAATGGCTTACCATTATGCCTAAACTCGTCGAAGAGGTACATTTTCTAATTATTCTTGTCTTTGTAATGTGAGTGACTGTGTTTAACTGCTTTTGTTATGAAACAGGAAAAGAAACAAGCAGAGGAAGAGGCTCAGGATCGTGCGAGTAAGCAGCTTGCTGTTGAGGCTGCTCAAGCAGAGAAGGCTAGAGATTTAAGCAACGAAGTAAGCAAATGCAAGACCCTTTCGTTTATAAAAGTTGTTTATCTGTTTCAGGGCATTGATGAGTCTTTTGCTTGTGTCTTTAGCTGTATGAGATTGATCAGGAGCTTGAGAAACTTAGGGAGATAGTGGTTCAGAAGTGCAGGTTTTAACTAATCTCTTCTGTTAATCATTGAACCCTTAATGAATGTTCTTGCTTCTTATTTTCGTTTTGATTTCTGAAATGAACAGAAAGCTCTCCACTCAAGAGAAGAAAGGACTTTCTGCAGCTTTGGGTCGTCTCTCTCCTGAGGATCTGTCCAAGGCGCTGAAAATGGTTTCAGAGGGGAACCCGCATTTCCCGGCTGGAGCACCAGAAGTGGAGCTTGACATTGATCTTCAGGTAAACACCAAAACATTCATTGATTTCAGTTTCTTTGTTGCGTGAAAATGGTTATAACGGTTTTTTGTTTTGTTTTTGTGTGAACAGAGTGATGTTACTTTGTGGAGGCTGAAGGTGTTTGTGCAAGAAGCACTGAAAGCAGCTAACAAAAGCTCTGGAGGAGGAGGAACAAACGCACGAAACAACAATAATGGTGGAGAGATGAACAAGACCGCTGCGAAAAGAAGGAGAGAGATCACTGAAGCTATTAAAGCTAATAAAGTTAAAAAAGCCAAGAAGGCTTGAATCTCTTTCTTTTTTTTTCTTCTCTCTCTCTCTCTCTCTAATCTATGTGTGTTAAGTTAATCCCGCAGATGAAACTGGTGAACATCAATCTGAATTAGAGACTTCCTAGTTCCATTGCGCATCGGGGTTTCAAAAAATCTATAGCATTTTTAACAAATATAAAAAAAGGAAAGTTGAATAACATCTCTATTACAATCTCATGACCATAATCTAGTTTTCTTCCTTTTTCATTCTTGATTCCCAAGGTGGTAACAAGTACATAGGCTAAGCGTTTTGAATTTGATCTTACACTCTTTAATTAACCTCTGATGATATCTACATTCTTAGAAAGATGTGGTTCTTTTCTTAGCTTCACAGAGATTCAAATTATGTTTTATGTGCATTTGTGTTTACTGACAAATAAATCATTATCAATTTATCACGTATGGAGACTGAAGGAAACCCACTTTCCAGCACTTATGGAGGAGGAGAATAAGGGACGTCAAGTTTAGTGGTTTCAGACCAAGTCCAAGTGACTTTCTGATTTTAGTTTTGTCAATTATCATTCTCTCCCACCACCACCTTAACAGGTGTCGGTCGAGGAAAACCCACTTCCTACACATTGTCCCAAACCTTGAAAGCCCCGGACACTACAAACAATATTCCGTGGCTATTTAGGTAGTATATATAGCCACAATATATTTTGTAGCTTGGATGTGTGGTGTGGATATCAATATTCAAACATGATTATTTTTTTTCTTTTCACGATTTAACTACGATACTATTTATGGTTTGATTTCATAATTTGTCTATGGTTCATTTTCTTCGAAATACTACAGATTTAAGTATAGCTTATAGTTAGTTAACTAGGAGAAACCCCATATAATAGTCACTTTTAGTTTTAAATTATTTTGTAGCTGCAAAACCATAGCCCTTTACAGTTTTGGTGTAGTGACTTTACACAATTAGTTACGTTTTTATGTTGTTCCAAACATTTATGAGACTCTAATTTCGTCGCATTACGTATATCCTCTAGACAACACATGACATAAATACTAATGGTGTGAAAGACAAGTAGATAAGCATAACAGTATGAAGAGAGGTCTACAATTTAATGGCAGAAAATATTAATTGGAGTAAGCTTGGTTTGTTTTCAATCCTTTGACAAAAAGAAGAGAAAAGATAGTACTCAATCTAATTGATGTACAAAAGGAAAAATAAAATCTCAAAAGAAACCTTTTGCGCGTGCCAACCGTAGTAAAAGTGTAAAACACATCAAATATTCTCTCACCCTACAAAAGATTCTCATGTGGCGAAGCAAATAAATCATTCATCAACACGACATTAACACGGCTTTGTTAGACATTATTAGTGAATAATTTATGAAGGAATCGGCCACGTATTACATTAACTAACTAAAATGAAAACAATCATGTTTCTATAATCATGTGGATATCTTCTGACAGTTGACAAAAAAATGTATTTCTTATGACAGTTACTACGTGAGCCCATATGTCTTTTGCAGATTTCAGCCTATTAAAACACTAACTTTTTGTTATATAGTTTATTATATGATGATGAAGATGATATGCTAGGAGAGATGTCCTTATTGAGATTAATTTGACTCTTTCTTCATAGTGTAGGCAGGTGATAAAATACATAAACAAGAAGATTTGTCCAGAGAGAGTTGTGGTGAGTCATAGGTAGGACCAATAGCCGTACGAGAAAAAGCTTATAACAGTCGAGTGTCAGTTGGTCAGCAGAAGGATGGGACCCACAACTTCCTCAACGTAAAACAGTTGAAAATGACAATGTACCACGTGTCAGTGACGTGGTCCAACTGCCAATAACTGACACCAACCTCCACCATATCCAATAAAGTACATCTCTTAATCTCTGCCTGTGCGCATTTATATATACCTTTTGATTGATTAAAAGGTTTCATATTCGTTAGTTCTTAATCTCTTTGTAAATGCACAATCCGCCATGTTAAATGCTGTGGATTAGTGGATATAGTGAGACGCAGACTCATATCAATATCATTGGTATAATTTTCACTATACCAGTTGAAACTAAAAAGATCCATTGAATTAAAATGTTGTTGGTGTTTGTTTTTCCATAACGTTTGTTACTATGAAATAAAAATACTAATATTGAGAAAACATGTTTATTTTTCAGTAACACCTATAATAATATCACACTGAATTATAGACAAATGTTTGAAATAAAGTGTTTTACCAAGAATGAGTTTGTACTTTATAGTAAAACATATGTAGATTAGAAGACTTGACCTTGACCTACCATAAGATATTTATTATTCAGATCTCCGCCTGAAGATCACATTTCTTTTTGGAATCAAGACCACATTTTTAGTTATAAAAATATGGTTATACTTCTTACATATTTTAAGTTTAATCAGCCATACTTTAACAGCGACAATAATAACTAATCCATACGGCGCGACGTCACGTACTACCATTAGATGAAATGGACATGATTTTTCACACATTAAAATAGATAAGATTGGTGTTCAAAAATGTACTAGATCAAAGTTTTATTATAGAAGAAAGAAAGCACTAAAAGTAAGTATATATAAATGTAAACACATCATATAGTATGGTAACATCTCATAACAAACAAGTATTTCAGAATAAAATCTCTTATCGTATAAAGCAAAATATGTTATCAAACTTCTTAATTAAAAAATATATATAAAAATTTCTTATTTTTACAAACAGCAAATTAACGTGTGTGTCCATTTTTTTGTCGACAGTGTTCTTTTAAAAGGGCATTGATTAAAACCCGTAGGACAAGCTGAGCCACAAAAGAAAGAGTTGGTTACATCATGGACCACATTCTGAGTTTGTCTTACACTCAGAAACACATTCAACATTTGAGACACTTTTCTTTGTCGTTTTCTATGTGGTCGGACAACAATGTCCCTGTTGAATATTTCGCTGGTTTGGTGTTCCAATATGGGAAACCGGTTCGGTTTGGTCATCGTTTTGGAAAAAACGGTAGTTTAGAATGGAACTTGTGGATGGTATGAGAAATGTGGACAAGATCATAGCTATATCCATATTTTAGAGAATTCAATAAACGAGAACACAAGTTGCATAATAGATTGAACTGACTTAATTTGGATTATGTTGATATACAACTACAAAATGATAATTCATACTCTAAAACTGAAAGAAGAAACAAAAATATGTTACATGGAGGATAACAAAAGAGGTCTTCGTATGAAGATTTATAGATAAGAAAAGCTTATATTAGAACCATGAGATAGCTTCCATTACTCCAACAGCAACTGCAATGTTACTAATTGTGGATGGCTCACTTGTACCCACTTCACCAAGCAAGACATCATCAGAAACCACCCCACTAGACCCTGGAGATTGCATCCACGCGGACCAATACCACGACAGCCTCGTCCTACACATCACTCCTCCCCTTATTAACCGTCCACACACAACCCATCCACGCTCCAGTATCCACGCCCGCCCATCCACGCACCGCCCATCCACACACCGCCCATCCACACACCGCCCGTCCACCCTTCCCGAGTCCACACTTTACCCATCAAAATTAAAATCGAAGCTTCGCAGATATGGGTTTTGAAATCCAGAACGACGCTAAGAAACCAACAAAACAAAGACAAATCTTATAGAATCTAAACTTGAATAAACCAATTAAAACCCAAAATCATAATATATATGGGTTATGAAGAAACTAACCTCACATGTCTTGAAATCGAAGCAAACCAGAGTGGGATTAAAATTTGGGGATTAAACGAAATGATAAAATCGTTTTATTTATGGAGGAAGATGAAGTCGGTGTGCTTCAGACATTCAAATGATTTAGAAGATTGGACGATTTCAGAAAATCTAGGGTTCTTAGACATTGTTGTTTGAGGGGTTGGCTAGAAGAGGAGAAAAATGGGTCTTTTGTTCTTTATGCTAGATTAGGGTATGACAGCGACGATGTGATTCGGAAAGCTGAGAACGGGAGGTGTTTTACATAGGTAAAATCGAAAAGAGGAAAGTGTGAAGAAGATTAGTGAGAGAGGATTTAGGATTTTGAGAATTAGTGAGAGAGATCTAGAGATTTTGAGAATCACCGCAAAAGTTGTTCAGAGAGAGGCTGCTACTTTTCATGAAAAATTAGGGTTGGGAAACTGAATTCAAAATAAGTTTGGTTCAAAAAGTAAATCGAAAAAAATATTTGACCGGTTTGATGGATTTGTTTGGTTTCTGGGTTTTCTATTGGAAGAGGGCATATATGACATTCACTATCTTGAAAGGTTGTCAGATGTTGAAAGTGTCTTAGAATGTAATTTCAAAGTGATAAAGTGTCTCAGAAAGTAAAAAATTCCAAAAGAAAAGAACATGCAACATTTGACCGTTGAACTGTGGTTAACACGACGCGTGGAGTAATGTATCATGTAGGGTAACATTGTTGGGACTGACCTTCGAACTCGATAAGAAAGTCACATTCCATACTCCTGCGTTGCCTGTGGGTTGCATTGTCACATTCCATACTTCTAAAATCATTATAATCAAAAAATGTAAATCTTAGAGAAAGATGACGTCGTGAAACCATCGTTCGAAATTCTTGTTTATCGTTGCGGGAGTTTAAATGTAAACAACATATTTTTATTAACCTAAAATATCCTTTTTATATTTATTAACCTAAAAAATCATGAACTTATGGAATGACTACATTTTTTTTTAAAGATGCAATCCACGTATAAACTTTTTTCGAATATTAATATGAGGTTCAAAACATTACTGCATATTCACAATCACACAGAATTAACTTTTCAAAAGTGACGATCACTAAATTATCGATACGTGGTTAGCAAAAACTATCTTAGACCATCTTCAGTAGAATACTATTTTCTTTACTATATTTTACTTTTAAATAAATAATTCTATGATAAAGTTAGATATACTTCAATGGTTTAACTTTATAATTAAATTACTTTATTATAGAGTAAAATATAGAGATATATTATATTTTTACTATATTTTTAGAGTAAAGTGGTTACAATCTTCGATATTCTACTTTATATTAGAAAAACTCTATAGAATTAAATCTTTGAAGCAAATCTAATTCTATAATATAATTAATCTATTTTAAAATAAAATATAGAGAAAAAATAGTGATCTTTCTCTATTATACCACAAAAAAACGTAAAGTCCAACGCCACTAGTTTTACATTTTTGAAAAGTGGCATTTGCTTTTAGAATCCAACAATAGTAAATAAGAATTTTGAACAATGGTTTTTGACTTTACATTTACGTTTAATAATTATAATATATATATATATATATATATTTGATTAGTCTTTCTTTTGAACTTTCCTTTTTGTTTGGAATTTTCTTTATGTCTCTAGTTTTGGTATTTAAATTTTCAGATCACAAAAATATTAAATGTTCAATAAAAAGATATGCCTGTTAAATGGCAACACTGCTAAGCTAAACACATGCAATGTTAACAATTTTCCTCATATCCACCATCATTATAAATGCTTTAGATTTTTAATAAATGCCTACCATTAAGAATAGATACATATGGCTGATAAACATAAAAGATATTATAATGTCAAGGACACAAATAACAATATACAATCTGGCTTATAATAATTGTATCTTTAGAGTCTTTTTTTTTGATAAAAGATTTTCTAAGTCTTTTATTGTTCAATGTAAAAGTATATATTTAAAAAAAAAATTAAATCTAAGTTAATTAGGTAGCCAAGGGAAATTGCCACTGCTTCATCTTCCCCTATAAATTGCTTTCATTTTCCTTCTCCCTTATAACCAAGTACATGTTTGGTTTGAGATAGCATCATAGAATCTGTTGGGCTCTAAAATATATTTTTTTCTTTACTTTTGGTAAGATAAAACTCAAAGCTTCAAGGCTTCTGGCTTTTCTCTTTAGCCCTCTGTGTTACACATACTGTTTCCTCTTGTCTCTCCCGTCCTGGTACCCACCCGCTCTGTCTGTGTGTTTCAGGAAAAAGGAAGAAGATGAAGTACGTGCTTGTAACAGGAGGTGTTGTGAGTGGATTAGGAAAAGGAATCACAGCGAGTAGTATTGGTGTTCTTCTTCAATCATGTGGTCTTCGTGTTACTTGTATCAAAATAGGTGATCTTTCTTTCATTGTGTTCAATATAGTGATATTTCCTTACGGAGCAACCAACTTCTTTTCTCATACTCATCTCTAGATCCATATCTTAACTATGATGCTGGAACCATATCTCCTTATGAACATGGTGAAGTGTTTGTCTTAGAGGATGGCAGTGAGGTAAATAAGAAACCAACTTGTTTGTCTTCTTCTACCATTTTGGATTTAAAGACTTAAAAGACCTTTGTTTGATGGGCTTGGACAAAAGGTGGATCTTGATCTTGGAAACTACGAGAGGTTTCTAGGTTGCACACTAACCCGAGATAACAATATCACTCTTGGAAAGATTCAGCAGGTTAAGTACATAATGTTCTGTTTTTGTTACTTAGGATCTATGTGCAACAACTCACAAAACATCTATTGTTGCCACAGCAAGTAATGGATAGAGAGAGGAAAGGAGATTACTTAGGAACTACTGTTCAGGTAAACAATAGAAAGTTCTAACATTTTATTTTATTTTATTTTTTCCATAAGCTAGAGTTTTGAGTTTTGGTTGGTAATGAAACTAGATTGTTCCTCACGTCACTGATGCAATAAAAGAATGGGTGGAGAGAGTTGCCATGATTCCTGTAGATGGAAAGGAAGGTCCTCCTGATGTTTGCATCATCGAATTAGGTGGAACTATAGGTAAAAATAAACCCAAAAGAACAACATCAAAATTTTCGATATCTTTGTTTGCTTCTTATGTTTATCTAAACAGAGAAATCTTTGTGTTTCCTAGGAGATAATGAATCTAGGCCTTTCACTGATGCACTTAGCCAATTATCATACAGTGTAGGTAAGAAAATTTCCTTCTCTAACATCATTTGCGATATTGTTTTAATTCTGGAAGTTGACTTAAATCTCGATGCACCAGTAAAAAGCAACATTTTTATTTGCATCAAGTTCCGGTCTCCAATTTTCTTGTTTGTTTGAGTTTTGTTCGGGGATTTTCACAACAAATCTTAAGATATCAATCTAATTGAAATTGCTTCAATGTTCAGGACCTGAGAATTTCTGTCTGATCCATGTCACCCTTGTGCCTGTGCTCAGTGTTGTTGGTGAACAGGTATGTATATATATTTACAGTAATGAAGTATATATTATATGTCTTGGAGAAACTTAAATTTGTTTTGTTACTTCAGAAAACAAAACCAACACAGCACAGCATTAGAGATCTACGAGGACTGGGCTTGTCACCTGATATTATAGCTTGCCGAAGCACAAAGGTTTACTTGCTCATCTTGGTGTCATCTCCTCTTGTTCTACTATACATAATCAAAACTCTTATAATTCTCTTTTTTTTTTCTCCGGTAGGTACTTGAAGAGAATGTAAAAGAAAAGCTATCTCGATTTTGCTATGTTCCGGTATGATGGGTTCCCTCTTGTTGTCTAGTTTACTTGAAATCTCTGGACTTCTTGTTTTTCTAATAAGCTTCCAATGCTTGTTATTTTCAGGTGCAGAATATCTTATCTCTCCATGATGTTCACAACATCTGGCACATTCCCTTGTTGCTCAAGGTATCATTATTCAACGACCAGGTTATCTTGTAAGTTATTAAGAAACTCATCGAAGGCAACACTTCTGTTTGCTCCTTGAAACAGGATCAGAATGCTCATGAACCAATCTCAAAAGTCCTGAACCTTGCTGGAATAGCTGAAGAACCTTCTTTAGAAAAATGGGCTTCAATGGTGGAAATTAGTGACAACTTACATGTACAGGTGGGTCTCACTACCAAATAAATCACACAGTATATAGCCTCAATGTGTCTTTCTAATTCCACCAAGTCAACTTTTACAGGTGAGAATAGCTGTGGTGGGGAAATATACAGACCTCTCAGATGCATATCTATCAGTCTCGAAGGTAAAACTTATACATAGTCATCACTTTCTCCCATGGCTCATTATTCTCTTAATTGGTATGGTTTAATAAGTGAGTTCTTTACCTGAACCTCATTGCTTTTTGGTTAAATTGTATAGGCCCTCATGCATGCTTCTGTGGCTTTTGGCAAAAAGCTTGTACTTGATTTGGTTCCATCTCCTGATCTTGAGAAAACCACAATGAAAGAGGTACACACATATCTGGTTAATTTCATTCATGCTTCTGCTTTGTTCTTGAAAACTCTAAAGCATAATCTGTGTTTCTTTCGGACAGAACTCATCCGCATACAAGGCTGCGTGGATGTTACTGAAGGTTTGCTTAACAATTTTTTTTTTAAATGTTAGTAGTTTAATACACTTCTGAGAAGCCTCAAGAGGCGTGTTTCTTCTTCAGGGTGCAGATGGAGTTCTTATCCCTGGAGGGTATGGTAATAGAGGAGTGGAAGGGAAGATTCTTGCAGCAAAATACGCTCGAGAAAACAACATCCCTTTCCTAGGTATCTGTCTTGGGATGCAGGTCGCTGTCATCGAGTTTGCACGCTCAGTTCTCTGCTTGCCTGATGCAAATAGCACAGAGTTTAAACCCGAAACCAATCATCCATGCATCGTCTTCATGCCTGAGGGCTCCACGACTCACATGGGAGGAACAATGAGATTAGGCTCAAGAAGAGCTTACTTCCATGTCAAGGACAGCATATCTGCAAGACTGTAAGAAACCATCACCTATCCAAAATCACTCAACGAATTTTAGAATAATACTTATGTAATTAAACTCTATGGATCTTGCAGATATGGGAACAAAGAGTTTGTTGATGAGAGGCATCGCCATAGATATGAGGTAGTAATGACATCTGAATACACATTTAGGTTTCTTGACGCACAAGAAACTAACTTCTTTTCGTGCAGGTGAATCCTGATATGGCTGTATGCCTCGAGAAAGCAGGTCTCTCGTTCGCTGCAAAAGATGAAACTGGCAAACGCATAGAGGTTGGTTTTGTCTAAAACCGTTAAACTAATTTAAACTCGGTTTTGTTATATGAATCTTTCTTTTTTTGTTGGGTGATATAACAGATTGTTGAAGTACCAAGCCACCCTTTTTTCATTGGTGCTCAATTCCATCCTGAATTCAAATCAAGACCCGGGAAAGTATCTCCTTTGTTCTTAGGTCAGAGTTCTTGTTATGATATATATAGCAAAAGCTCCAAACATTTTTATCTTTTCAGCAACTTTGAATCAGTTACAATTCTTGTTTCCAGGACTAATAGCAGCAGCATGTGGTGAGCTAGATGCAGTCCTGACTCCAGTCTCCATTCAACAAGACAACAACCAACATGTGGTACTTGGCAATGAAACAAGGGTTGATCCAATAAATGGTTTTTGTAATGGAACCAACAAGACCTCTCAGAAAAGTGTAAGACATAACAATGACCTCTATCTCCATCAGATTTCAAAGAGCAGCCGACGTAAACTAAACGGGAATCCTTATTTTGATTCTGAGTGATATAAGTAAATGTAAAATGCTATGCATAATAAACTAAATAAACCTTGTAAAATAATTCTGACAACTATTCTATAACATTAACATTTTTAATACTAAGGATACAAATTGTAAAACTGTGAAGTGTAAGATCCATCACTTACATTCCTATGTTAAAATAGTTGGTTAAATGAAAAACAGATCAAAACACTCATATAAGTTTCATGATCTTTGACTTTGAGGATAAGAGAAGCAAGAATTGGTGAAAAGTAGGAGAGAAACTATTTCCAAATATCATGGTTTGGATCAAACATAAATATCAACTATCAAACATATATATCAACTAGAACTACTTTGAAACTATGAAAGCAACGTATTCAACTTGAGCCATTCAAAAATACAATTAATGTGTACAATCATTTTATTTTATTTTGAACTAATGTATACATTCATTTTTACTTATAAGGTACATGGTTGTTTTCACACATTTTATTTTATTTTGAATTAATGTATACATTCATTTTTACTTATTGTTTTCACATCACTAGCTAGCACTCGTAAACTTCATGGACATGAGAGTACGAAAGAGTAAAAGAGATCGAGGGGAAAATTTCCGTTGCTAGGAACTCAAGTCGAATTATTTATTTATTATATAGATCAACATTGTTTTACACTAATAACTTTAATAAAACACTAATATTTTATATCATCGAGTACACATGATTATGATCCATAGTACCATGTGTACGTTACACGTACATAGTTTATTCCAACGGGATACTTATCATAATAGCAGCAGCGTTAACCTATAGAATCACTCAGGTGGTGGCGTCAGGAATGGCAGGGGAGGAAAGGTAACGCCAGGGAAACCGGGAAGTGGACCAAGTGGTGCCGGAGGTGATGACTGTGACGGTAACGGAAACGGAAAACGTGGAACGTTTCCAGGGAAAGGAGGAAAGAGTGACGGTAACGGAGGAACGCCGGTGAAGGGCAACCCAGGTGGAAAGAGGTATTTCATTTCATCGGAAGGCTTCTGATCATTGATATGGCGAGCTTCTGTTGTTTCCGGCGAGAGGTGGAAGATCAGAACTAGTGTTAAGGCTAAAGTGGTTGCAGAAGAAGTCATTCGTCTATGAGTGTGTTTTTTTCTTGTATGGTTCTATCTGTTGCAATAGCAGATGTTTAGTATGAGTATATATAGGACTTTTTCACACAAATTAACGTTCTTTTAATTTATTTTAAAATTTATCAGTATGTTTTACCAGCCATGTACCTGCATATTGTAAATTGCAGTAATTTTATTGACAAAATTAAACCACACACATAAATACAATTAATTGGTGCCAAATATGTGTACCATTCTAAACTAGGTTGACTGATTTAACAACTACAGTGCATGTGTATCGCATGTTGGCTGTTGCATACTTTCCAATAAGAAAGTCATTTAACATTATAATTGGTTGAAGAAAAAGAGAAAGATGAAAATTGACTAATTAAATCTGATAAATATAGAGGCATGCACATGAACATGTGTCTCCCATGCAGGTTGGTTAGAGCTCATTGAATTCGTCTAATTATATCAAAACCGAATGCATGCTTAACATACTTACATATCACTCTTTAGCATTTACATTTCACTATCTTATTTATTGTTTTTTTTGGTCATCTGAAATCCTTTTGTAAACAATTACTTATGGCTATTTTTTTTAGTTTTTTTTTTCAATTTTAAACACGGCCAGTATTGTTGTGTGATAGTAAATGTGTGTCAAGTGTAATGAGGAATAAAGAGAACAAGTGTGATTGTATAAGCCAAAAGGCTAGCTTCGTAAGTGTGAGTCGATGAGAGACTAAAGGGAATAAGTATATGTGCATGACAAGGCCTAAATGGCGCAAGTAACCAAGGCCAAAAAGACATGAATACAAAGGTCTACAAGGCATAAACAAGTGTTGTAAGTTTTCATGGCTATGCATATGTGCTGAACCGTTTTACTAGAGTTGTTGCATGAATTGTTTCAAGTACTGATGTAGTTTTTTTAGTCTTACAAGTTGCGTGTAGATAGCACTGCATTTCCTACGTATTTTTATACTAACTTCTCTTTATATCTTGTAATAAGGTTGATCTCGCTCATGATTACACTTAGAGACTGGTGTCTAAGATGCGTGAAGGCCAATGAAGATTGGTTCGGTTTTGGGATTATGATGTTAGATAATCCCCCTTTCTTTCACAAGAATCTAGCATGGTTTTTGGTTTGAAACTAATTTTTACCGCTAAGGCATTGTTAGGTTATGAGTTTACATAGGTTTATAAGAATGTACAACCCCAAAGCTAGCATATCATTACAAAACATCATCTTGTATCACATCCTTCTATAATCATGTATATTGGCCTGTGCTTAAAAGCAGATTTGTAAAAACAATCTGCGAGAGTTACAAGAGATAGAAGGATCAGGGAGAGAAGCGTGTCAAGCCTTAAACTAGTAAAGGAACCAATACTCTTAACATTTGGAGATGTAAAGGACCTAAACCTGCTCACGAATTGGGGAGAAGCCGACCATTGTACATCTTGTCGAGTAGCTCACGAGCACCAGGCCTTCTGAGAAGACCCTTGTTGTTTGGTAAGCCTGTGCCTAAACAGACCGGACACACAAGCTTGCCTCGACCTGTTTGCAAATAGTAGCCACCAAATAAATCAGGTAAACGAAACCAAAACTAAAGAAGTATTGGGAAAGAGAAGACAAACCGTAGCAGTTAGGACATTCAGTAAACTCATAAACATCTTTGGCACGTTTTCGGTTGAGAGCTTTCCATTTTCCTGTACCCCCACACATATCACCTAAACAAACATAGCAAGATGTCATCTTACACGAAACAGAGTAATCATAGCGAGCATGTTTTTGTTTGCCTTGTTGAACATAAGAAGAAGCGAAGAAGTGTAACTTACAAAGAACAGCACCAATGCCCTGACAGTTACGGCAAACTCCTGGTTTCTTGTCTAAAGCTTCTGCGCTTTGTACAGAGACAAATGTGTAAGCATTGGTGATCAAAGCTGGAGATAAGCAAACACATGTCGTCATCCACTGTCTCCGTGACATCGATTTTTCATCCCCCTGCAGTCAAAGAACACAAAGCCAGAATTTACTTACTTAGCAAATCCAAATGTTAGCATAACTATTAGATTCTCAGCTACAAGTTAGACAGCTTTTAAGAATCAGTATAAATTAAAACAGAGTAAAAACAGATAACCAAAAAAAAAGCTTGTAACTTTTGAAGCATTCAGTTACCACAAGAACAGAGTACCAACAAGAATAATATTTGCAGGAAGAAGGGTAGTAGTTTATCGATTTATTAAACCTGGGTTTTGTTGGTAGTATCCAAGTCGAAGCTCTGATTCTCCGGACATGATTTGGCCCGAATACGAACTCGATTCCGGTTTGGTGCGACTATAATGAAACACGAGGATAATAATGTCAACAATGTCAGAAATTGAGTTAGGGAGCTATGGAGAGAGGATGTTACAGAACAACGGAGAAGGTGTATGAAGAAGACGCGAGTGAAGTGCAAAGAGATGAGATGATGCTTCCATTTTCGGTATGCGGTCATGAATTTAACTGGCGGACCAGACACCCTTTAACTATCTTATAGGATGTGAATGTGAGATATTTTCATGGATTTTATTTGAAATATATGGGTCCAGCGGGATTACATGATTTCTTCAAAAAAAAAAGCCCAATTAAAAAACAAGCCCAAACATAGGAACGTTATGTGAAAGTGAAACCAAAACTCTTCTTTTTTCTTTCTTTTTATAAATCACTTACTGCTGAGAGTTCCGAAAGCGTACCATAACATATAATCCGAGTTTGAACTACTCGTCTGTTACGATCTACCATATACTTAGGCCGAAGTCCAAATCCAAACTTGCCAATAAAAATGTCAAATAGGCGGATTCGGATATTTGAGAATGTATTTTTGCTGGACAATTTTGGTCGACACCTAAATAGGACCATATTCAAATAAGATTATATCCAAAAAGAACCATGACTAGTTGGATTGTCATGGGGTCCAAATGCCCATTTAGTACAAATAACCTAATTTTTATTGTCAAAGATGGAAGTATACTAAAATTCATATATATATTATTATAGACTTAAACTTTATTGTTTTGTAGTTTGAATTTTTGACGAGAAATTTTATTTTGTGATTTTGATGAAAAAATATGATTTTCGATTGCAGAAAAAACATGGTTTTGCGGTTTTGACTGAGAAAAGGTAATTTTAACGGGAAATTGTGATTTTGCGGTTTTGGCGAGAAAACACGATTTTATGGTTTTGACGGAGAAAATGCAATTTTTACGGAATTACGATTTTTGCTTTTGGCGAAAACTCGATTTTATTATTTTGGTAAGACAAAGTAAAATTGTAATTTTTTTCTTAATTTCTTAAACCTATATATTTTAGCTATTTGGGATGTCCAATATTCAGATGGTCTTATCCTTTTAAAATTTGGTCTACTATGAGTGTGTCCATATTAATCCATAATAATTTGAACACGGACCGCCCATGGACAACCCGCCTAGTTGACATCCTTACCGGCCAAATAATGATAATATAATTATTAGAAAAAATCGAATCCATAACTGATATGTGTAAACACTGTGTCTAAAAAATCACCACTAGACTATCACCACTTAAAATTGCAGTTAATCATTGCAAACCTATTACAAGAGTATGTTGCACAACATACTATTCAATGTTCCCAGGTTATACTGTATGCCATTGTGGTTAAAATCTGTAGTGGTTCTAGTGGAGGTTGATAAACCTTTATATGGATAATTAAGAGGTTAATAAAAGTTGATGTTGAGCTAAAAAAAGATGTTTTCATGGAAGCAAGAGTCAAAACAATTGTTTAGGTAATCAATCGTTAAACCAGTTACATACCAAAAAAAAATCCATATCATAAGGTGGCAATCAAAGTGAACGTTATAGTTATGATAGAAATCAGATGTTAAAACAAAAGTTATGACCGAGAAGAAATCCAAAAGTATACATAACGAAAGATGTAAACTCTCCCATGTTATTGTTCTAATTAAAAATAATTAGATTGATTACATTTGTTTTCAAAAATGTTGTACTGTAGTAGTATAATAAAAAGTTTGGTCAAACTGGTAGTAAAGTGTTGGCCATAGAGTGAAAACCACGTAGAAACTTTTTGCCGACAAATCAGCAACCGTGTTTGTCGGTTCTCACAGCTGCCGGAGCTTCCGTGTTCCAATCACCGCGTCTCTTATTATATCTGTTGCAACCTCATTCGCTCCCCCCTGTTCTCTTCTATCAAAATAAAGTTAAATCAATTTTGAATTAAATTATTACATCTCTTGTCATGTGTTCCCTTGGCTCGCTTTCACCGTAAAGGCGCCATTACTACTAACATCACCTCACCTTTCTAAAGAGAACCCACAAAAAAAAATTCAAGTCTTTATCTCTCTCTCTCTATCAAGTATGTTCATCTCTCTTTCTCTCTTGTGTGTCTTATTGGTTTTGGAGTTGTGAAGAACCGTTTCACGGTTGCTTGCTTGCTCGTCAACATTTTGTCTGTTTCATTAGGAAGTCTCTCTCTTAGTCTTTGTGTCGGTGTGATTGTACGCGCATGTCGTTTTTATATATTATTATCATTTTTAATGACCGACATTTGCAGCTGAACTAAAAAAAAACCTTTTGCTTTCGGAATCAAAAATGCTGAATCTTGGTAGAGCAAGAATCCAAGGCAGGCAAAACAGATCCATGTCTTTTGAAGGTGAGAGAGATGGACACACAGTACTAATGCTTTCATTCTTTTGAATCTTTTTTAGCTTATCTTTCTCATCATTAGTTGATAAGTTGAATGAGAGGTTGCTAGCTCCAGAATCTTTTCTTAACTTTTGGATTCAAAAATTCACACATCTTGGTGGTTTATGGAGTGTAGGATTAGATTACGCAGACCAGAAGAAGAACAATGATTACACGGGGAAGATTGTTTTGGTTATTTCCCTAACAGCAATGTGCATTCTAGTGCTCAAGCAGTCTCCAACTTTCGATACCCCAAGCGTGGTATTATTACTTCTCATAATGTTCTTGATACAATCTCTCATTTTTTACTAGTCAAAAATGTTCTTGAGTGGTTTGTATGTTTTCTCCATCTTTCAGTTCTCTCAACATGAGCCTGGAGTCACCCACGTTCTAGTCACTGGTGGTGCAGGATACATCGGATCACACACAGCTTTACGCCTTCTCAGAGACTCATACCGTGTAACCATCGTGGTATATATTATATATCTTCTTCATTGCCTTTACTTAAACCTATGCGCTCTTGTGATCAGTGTTTCATCATTCTTCATTGGCAGGACAATCTATCACGTGGCAACCTCGGTGCAGTTAAGATACTTCAGCAGCTGTTTCCAGAACCTGGAAGGCTTCAGTTCATATACGCTGATCTTGGAGATGCACATGCTGTATCCTTGATTCTAATTCTAGATATAATCCCCTGAAAATTAATACTCTCTCCGTTTTTAATACTTTACGTTTAAAAAAAAAAATTGTTCGAAATTATATAAAGTTTTCAATTTATAATGTAAAATTTATTACCTTTTTATGTTGTTTGACCATTTATTTTATGAAAACTATTTTGTTATTGGTTGATTTGAAGTTAGCTAGGTGAATAATTTTGATGTTTTTGTGTAGAAAATGTAAAAAGATAAATGTTTTTTTAATCTATGTGCATAACTCTAAAACATCATCTAATAAAAACTGAGGGAGTAGCAATTTTTGTTTTCTTAACAAGTTCTTTCAGGTAAACAAAATATTCTCAGAGAATGCATTTGACGCTGTGATGCACTTCGCAGCTGTTGCTTACGTTGGGGAAAGCACACAGTTTCCTCTCAAGTGAGTATATTATCATCAAAAGAGAGTTTACATTTACACTCTAAATGGATTAGAAGCATGTATAGTAGCTGGTGTTTTGTTCATTTGCAGGTATTACCACAACATCACATCAAACACATTGGTGGTTTTAGAGACTATGGCTGCTCATGGTGTGAAGACTTTGATATATTCAAGCACATGCGCTACTTATGGAGAGCCTGAGAAGATGCCAATAACAGAGGAGACTCCTCAGGTTCCTATTAATCCTTATGGAAAGGCTAAGAAGATGGCAGAAGATATCATCTTGGACTTCTCCAAAAAATCCAATATGGCTGTCATGATCCTCAGGTTGGTGGTTGAGTCTTTGTTGTGTGTGTGTGTGTAGGTTATGTGCTCGTTAACTCTTCCCCTGAAGCTGACTTTCTTGTTTTCCTTTTAGATACTTCAATGTGATTGGGTCTGATCCTGAGGGAAGACTTGGTGAAGCTCCAAGACCAGAACTCAGAGAGCATGGAAGGATTTCTGGTGCTTGCTTTGATGCTGCACGTGGCATCATTCCTGGTCTACAGGTTATTAACACTCCCTTTGCTTTGTATCATCAGTTTCATTACATACAATTTTGGTAGATGTTTATTTTATGTTTTTGTCCGTAGATTAAAGGAACAGACTACAAGACCCTTGATGGGACTTGTGTACGTGACTACATAGATGTGACAGACCTTGTTGATGCTCATGTTAAAGCTCTTGAAAAGGCGAAACCTAGCAGAGTTGGAATCTTCAATGTTGGTACCGGGAAAGGTATCCAAGTGGACTCTCAGTCTCAGCAAAGATTATACGAAAACAGAAGTGATTGCTAACTTTAGATAATGTGGTTTTGTGAGCAGGTAGCTCGGTGAAGGAGTTTGTGGAAGCGTGCAAGAAAGCCACAGGGGTTGATATAAAGGTCGATTACTTGGAGAGACGTGCAGGAGATTACGCAGAGGTTTACAGCAATCCAAGAAAGATTAAAGAGGAGCTGAACTGGACAGCTAAGCACACAAATCTTAAAGAGAGTTTGGAGACTGCATGGAGATGGCAAAAGCTTCACCGCAATGGCTATGAATCTTCTTCTTTTTCTTCTACCTCCTTGTTCTCTGCTTACTGACCTTTCTCTGTTTGGTCTGTGGTGATTGATCTTCTAGGACTCCTTTCACTGGTAGATGATATGGCTAGAGATTAGAGTCTTGGTTCTAGATGGTAGTGAAGGGAGTAGAAGAAGATGATGTGTTCTTACTTATTAGTAGTATTATAGTATTTATATCCATATAGAGATTTTGTATTGTGGAATAATGGTTTTAGGTTAATACTAGGAGCAGCAACTCATGCAACGTTTGCACCTGTTTGTAATGATTACCTCTCAAATATATTATTGTGGTTGAGGTTGATCGAATGTTTAGTTACCTTGTTCAATGCGTTTCAGCTTCATCAAAGTTCCTCATTTCATTTGCATACATCAAACGGCTTTGCTATTCAAGATCAAGGAATAATACGGTTTGATTAAATTGTAACCCCTTAATTTTTTTTTTTTTGACTAATTTTTCTTTTTGTGACAAAATTGTAACCACCTTAAGTTACAATTTTTTATACATAACAACCACATTTTTAAAATTGCACAGTCGATATATTTGATTTGGGCCTCACGGGAAAATAACAAATCAGTTTTCTTTTTACAATGGGCCTATATTTTAATGATATGATCTTTGGACTGCCTATGTCTCGATCAGAAACTTGAACATTTTTAAGCATATATAATAATCACTACTTGAAATCATCTCCCACGTGATTGAATTAGTGTAGTACTACAGCTGGTTGAACGAACTATGCCTATATAACAAAATTTGCATGACTTAGATGTATATCTCATATATATTAATCCTTAAACATTATAACTATTGAGTGTAGACACGTATTATCATTATGATGATTCTCAAATCTTTAGAAAATATGTTGGTCTATCTAAATGTAGATTATACTATTTTTTATTAAATTAACTACCATATTGATTAGTAGTGCATGAAAAGATATTCTTCATTTTTTCCTTAAACAAAATCTACGAAATTACTTAATATGATTAACATATATATGACAATTAATGATTTTGAATAATAAATATATGATAATAGTTTTTGTATCCTCCATCATTTTTGTTTAATTTATATCATTAAAAAATAAAAAATCACATTAACCATATAATAAAAATCTAGATTTTTTTCTTATATGATATATTTTAATTTTTTAAACGACTATAAATTACTAAATTGTTAAAAGTATGAAAAATTGGTGAACAATGGCTTTATTTTTTTGTTATAAAAATATACAAATGATCATAAAATCATATGAATATGAAGTATCATTCAATAGATATCAAATTATATATATATATATTTAATATCACTTAAATTAAACTATATACCATATATGTTAATTTCAAAATTTCACTAAAAATGTATTGCGACCTGAATATTTTAATTTTTAAATTTGTATTGAATTTTTTAAACGACTATAAATTACTTTAAAAAAATAAAAAATATCACACTGAAAATTTTGATTAATAGTTTAATTTTTTGTTACAAAAAATATAAAAATATTAATAAAATCATATGAGTAGGAACTAACAACGCTTAATTAATTGAGCTTTTACGAAACCAGTTTATCAATACCTTGGTTCGATATGCATCATCATTATAGTATATGTTTACAACAGGTAACACTATTTGGACTTATGATATGATATAATTGCTTTAGAAAGAACGAAGTTAACATGAAGCCATCGTTTGTAACTAAGATTCACTCCGCGCATGCGGATTATCAACTATGCGGATTATCAACTAGTATATACATAAAAGAGGGTCATGACTATTGTTTTTTCTGTGAACTTGGGGAGCACTTAAAGGGCATGGTCGATTTTACGTAAAGTCCCTCATGTGCGAAGACGTCCACGCGCTACACTGCCCAATAACACAAATCAATTTTATAAGTATCACAAAAATATGTTTACGTAAAACTCTAGTTATGCGACCATCTTGCAATTCTCAATGTAATACTTTTAGACTTTTGGCTGTATTAGAATACTATAAGATGATGTGTTACCAACTTTCGTTAGTCATAGATTGTAATTATGTGCACCTTTTAGATGTAATGTAATTGTAACTTCTTGGAGCAGGCTCTTTCAGTTTTGTTTTTATTTCATAAAAAATATTTTTATTTACTACAATACTATTTTTATTTATATGTATTCCAGCTATACGTATTGTTTTCTAGGTTAGGATTATTATTAAAAACTGTTACCTTTTGTGAAATTTTAAATTCTGGAAAATACAGAATATCAATTCGTAACATTGAAAAACAATGACACAGTTGGTTAAAACTGCTTATATGTAAATATTAAATCAAGTAAACAAATATTTCAGATATAAAGACACATGTTTTCGTGGTTACCAACCAAATTCTATGTTTATCTTTCTTTGTCAATAATTTACAGTAATTTAGTATTATTTTGTTTTCATTATTAGTTACTAATATTATAAATTTATAATAATTGAATCCTTTCAACATGCGTCACCATAGAACGAGGGAGGCATGCTTATTTTTCTTTATTGCACCGTCTAGTCTATTTACTGAAATAAACAATACATGAGTCCCTATCGTTACATAATAAACTGAATCTGCTTGCCACTAGAGAAGATGGCCTGCTTCATATGGGTAGTGATTGTTGTTCTATATAGTTGGATTCATATATAGCGAAAGCAACGGGTCCGGAAATCAGAAAACTGCGTATACATATAAGATATATATTTTCACATGCTTCATATAGAAAATAAAATTTACCTGATTATAGAAAATAAACTTAAAAGGTCAATTATTTACTCCCCCAATAAAACGAAATTGACATTTTCTTTCTTAAAAAAACCCGATAAACTAAGGAATTGCCTAGAATTGGAATGTGAATAAATTGGTCGGCTTCATGACAAACACTTCGCTCCACGTTTGTGCTCATCACTAATATTTTCTATCCCATCCTATTCCTAGTTTTCGTATTAAATATCGATTCAGTTCGCATTTATTAAACTGACATTTACAGTATAATTATTTTGTAATGCTAATTTGTTACCCGCTGACATCAATATTTTTTTTTGAACTATGACATCAATACTTATTTTATCGAATATATATACATGATATATGGTGCGGTTTATACAACTTTTATTCTCAACATCTACTGATTAAGAGGGACGTATGTTTCTGTTCTTTTCTTTGACATCGAGAGGAACTTGTACCATATCAGCGGGGGTTACCACACACATATATATATATATATATATATTTATTTTATTTTTCTCCACTTATATACAAACAATTTATGTCTTATTATATCCTATTTTAATTTGACCAATACAATTCTAGCTGCTAGTTTGAAAACTCCTCTGTTTGATTTATACAAAAAATGTTTGTTGTCAACCACCTAGCCAACAGAAAAATAACCAAGTAGGTGAGATTGTAGGATGCGCATCAATTCCAATAGTAACAATTATGAATTTAGATTATAAATATAAAATTAGTTTAGTTATTTCCAACATGAATAAGAACACATGCTATTACCATGTGAGGAATTTATTACCCATGATCTAACTCTCATTCTTTAGCCTTTTTAATTAGTATCATACAAGGAAATTCGTATATATGCGATCCACCAAAAAGCCTATGGTATTTTAAAAAACTGGTGTAAATAATATATAAATATATGAAAAAGGTGGCATATAAACAGTTGGCGACAATATGGCAAATCTAGAATGAGATAACGGCAAACGTATAAATTAGTTGGCACTGATTTTAATTTAGTCTACAGCCTAACCTATACAACACAACACCAACTGAGTTTTGTATTTTTTTTTTTTTTTAAGAAACCAACTGAGATTTGTATAGATTATAAATTATGTATCTATTCTATTAAAACAACAGTTTCACCTATTGATAAAAGTAGGGTCCAATTATTATTATTTTTATTCCTATCATTATTGGAATATTATTTATTATACCGTTAGACCTATATTTAAATTACCAATTGAAAATCTGAATATTTTGTAACTTCCCTTTTAAGTTCCAAAATTCTCGGGCTCCTCTCCTACGCGACGGTTATCAGAGTATTTGAACATATAAAAATAAATTATTAAATATATGCTTCACTAACGTATAATAGTAGACAGTTCCAAGTTACAACTAAATTCTAATGCTAAGTGTTACGACACTCTTTGTAGTCAGAGAAGGCCACTATCAAGTTTCAGAGACCCATGGTATAATGTTTTTGTTTTGAAATTGGGACCATGGTATTTATTTTTAACCATTAAGGGACCATGGTATTTATCATCCACGGAATATTAAAGCAAATTCTTTTATTTATGATATTTAGTTCTTTGGTTCATGTTTTTGGTTTTATAGTTAACCTATCAAATATTTAATGTAACCATTATCTGTATTCTCTTTTTTTTTTACAACAAACAAACGACGAACATTTCAAATTTAGATCAATATATGATTTAATTGAATTTAAGTTATTTGTTTAATATAACATGGTCACAATTAAAATTATTATCTATTTTTAATAAAAAATATCTAAAGTTAGTTAATATTTATAATATCTTACTTTTATAGTGTACCAGATAATTATTTATGTTTTCACGACTTGGTTTATATTTGATAAATGTTGTGTATATTTGATTTAATAACCCGTGAAAACATAAATAATTATCTGGTACACTATAAAAGTAAGATATTATAAATATTAACTAACTTTAGATATTTTTTATTAAAAATAGATAATAATTTTAATTGTGACCATGTTATATTAAACAAATAACTTAAATTCAATTAAATCATATATTGATCTAAATTTGAAATGTTCGTCGTTTGTTTGTTGTAAAAAAAAAAGAGAATACAGATAATGGTTACATTAAATATTTGATAGGTTAACTATAAAACCAAAAACATGAACCAAAGAACTCAATATCATAAATAAAAGAATTTGCTTTAATATTCCGTGGATGATAAATACCATGGTCCCTTAATGGTTAAAAATAAATACCATGGTCCCTATTTCAAAACAAAAACATTATACCATGGGTCTCTGAAACTTGATAGTGGCCTTCTCTGACCACGAAGAGTGTCGTAACACTTAGCATTAGAATTTAGTTTTAACTTAGAACTGTCTACTATTATACGTTAGTGAAGCATATATTTAATAATTTATTTTTATATGTTCAAATACTCTGATAACCGTCGCGTAGGAGAGGAGCCCGAGAATTTTGGAACTTAAAAGGGAAGTTACAAAATATTCAGATTTTCAATTGGTAATTTAAATATAGGTCTAACGGTATAATAAATAATATTCCAAATAATGATAGGAATAAAAATAATAATAATTGGACCCTACTTTTATCAATGGGTCAAACTGCTGTTTTAATAGAATAGATTTTATTTTATTAAAAATATCAAAACAAATTTAAAGTAAATAGACTAAAAATGGATTGATCCGCTTTAGTATCTATTGATAAATGTTATGTCCAATTATTTATTCCATTTATTTAATGAGCCATTTATTATTCTCTTTACATAACTGTATTTGATTTTATTTAAACAATAACCAATACATTAGGGTGGTTATCAACAAGTAAAAAAAATTTAACCCTATGTTATATAACTCTACCTTTTTCAGTTAATATATACTTACCACTACGTTAGGATAATCCTACTAGAATTCCGAGGAACACCTTTCGTTCATTCTTATTCTTACTTACCATAAGTGTATATAAATTAAATTTCTTTAACATATTAAAAAAATTACAGAAAAATGTTGCATATTTACAGAAACATAAAAAAACCAAAAATTACAAACCAACAATATATTCACGGGTCAAGACCTAGAACAAAAAAAATATGATTACAAAAAAACGGCTATATCGGCATATGATTACAAAGAACCAAGCGTATGCCGGATCAACTTTTGAATTGATATTATTTCATAAAATAGATTTTGATTAAGATTTACACACAAATATAATTACAAAGAAAATACAAATATAATTACAAAGAAATAAAAAATATGAAAATCAAATTTCTAAAATTAAAATTTAAAACACAAAATATAAAAATTAAATTTCTAAAAAAATGTAAAACAAAAAATATACCCGCCCTTTTAAGGGCGGGTCAGAATCTAGTTCGTATATAATTCCGCAGTTCTTTCGTATCCAATAGTAACAAATAGTATCAATATAATAATCATTTGATTTTTAATTTTTTTCTTTTCTTGGTTTAATCATATACTCATTCATCTATGATCCATATATAACAAGTATCCGTGGTCCTGTGTGGAGTGGAGATTTATTGTTGGAGTAAATACTGCACCCGATCAATTTGGCTCAAGTAAACCTGAGATTATGCAGACTTCATGTGTATACCACATTTTTCGTCCCCTGAAGTCTATACTTTACCATATTAAAAGTATACACTGCTAAACATTTTCCGACTGATGATTGCACATATAAAATGTTAAGTATAAATGATATATTCTATACTTTACCATAGTAAAATACAACATCGATGACCGGCCACGTTTTAGATAATCTTAGGATTATGTAGCATTCAAGAATCAACATGGTCTTATGAGACTCAGAAACATCCATGGAAGTAGAAGAATTTAGTCGAAAATGTGGGAAAAGACTTACCGCAACGGAGGAAGGTGTCCACATATACGTGGAGGAGCGAAGCGAGAGGAGTTAGTATTGTGTCATAAAGATAAGGGAGAGTGACAAGAAAGTAGAGGGAGAGGCTAACATGAGCAATGAAGTTTTTGATGTTACGTGATTATAAATCCAAAATAATATGTGCATCCACGCACCGATCACCATTGATCCAATATTCCTATCTAATATCTACCACTCCAGTTGATTTTTTTTTTGAACTCTTACCACTCTAGTTGATTTGTTATTTAATTTCTTAATTATCATAATTCAGTCTATATAAACGTTGAACTTTATCGGACTTTATAAAAGGATTACGTTACCAATCAAAATGACCTAACTAATACTCATATATACAATTAATATTTTTCTAATTTACGACTTCTAAATATATCACACTTTTCACCAAACGTGAATGTCATTACACGTCGCTTTTGTTTTACTACACAATCATTCAGTAACCATATTGGTTACTATTCTACTTTTGTCACAGTAACATATTAGATTGTAAGGTAGTAAATATATAAATTAAATTTTGTTGTTTACTTAGAATTATAGTCAGAATTTTCTGACATAACGAATTCCTCCACGTCTTTCGTCTTTCTTGCTGTGATATAATATGGCAGCTAGTGCTTTCTTTTTGATTAGTTAACCCATTTATAACCTTCTGCACTATATAGTAAACGCATCCAGATTTTAATTTTGAAAGTAATTTAGTTATTGGTCTATTTTCTGGGGTTTGTTGTTACTTTTCTTTGCCAACATTTTTACGAAAGCCAAAAGTCAACAACCGTTGACTTAAACGTAGACTTTTCTGGTCATACAACGAGGACGATAATATCTGTTAAGGATAAATTCTTTTGACGTTATATAAGCGTTGAAGTCTGAAGATGGAAGTCAATAACTACAAATATAGGTGGGTTGAAATCAAAATTGAGTTGGACTATTGGTAAATGAGTTGTAGATATAACTACTGGTATTTGAATTCAATTCACGTTGATAATTACTATTTACAATGTTTGGATTTCCAACAAAAATGTAAAAACACTTTTTTTAATACAGGTGGGTTGAAAGAAACACACAAGAAAATAAAAGAAGTTTCTTAAAAAAACAGTTAGGCAAAAGTTAGCATATGATATCAATTATAATCCTTCCCATGACAAAGTGGCAGATAATATTTTCATAAAACGAACTCTTATACCATTCATTTTCTAGAGAAAAAAACTTATATGAGTGTAACAAATTCGAACAAATAAATTAAAATTGATCATAGACAAATAGAATTTTTGGAATTCAAAGCAATTGTAAAATGCATTTTAGAATGTTTACGTGTCCTAGTGGCATTGGATGATGATGAAACGTACTCCGAGAAATGCGGCTGTTTGCCGATCTCTTTACTTCAGAATCACTTGTTTTTTACAAGTGCAGCATCTCATTATGTTCTTTCACACTATGATTTTATTATACATATCTACATCAATAAATGTGATTGTAAGATTTTTTTTGTTTACTTGCTTAACTAGCAAATACCATACCAGTCATGTAACTAATACAGTAATATATTACACATCTGATTTATTGATGCTTTGGTCGAGTACTTAGAGTATCTCCAATAGAGAATTTTATCTATTGGAATCCTAAACATACGTATATATGTATATATAATTGTGGGGTCTAATTTTATGGAAAATTCAATCTATTTTCTTTTTTAAATAACTTTAAATTGGTTTTTCCACAAAACCATGGACCCAATAATTATATATATATATGTGTGTTCAGGATTCTAATGGGTAGAATTCCGATCGGAGGTTCTCTTATACTCTAGTGAGATATTTATTGTAACACGGCATGGCCGAAAGAATCAAAGAAGATAATACAAACTACAAAGCCACTTTTTATACTCAAGGTCAAAAACTTAATGGTGAACTCGATAATTAACTAATAAGATTATCTAATTAAAAGTACAAGACTTGGCCGTATATATCTCGATCCATGACTCTCTATATTAATATAAAGTTACTTATATCCTTCATCACCCTCGAATATGTATAGTGTTATAATTTGTTCATTATATAAAGAGGGTACAAATCTGATCTTCCTCTTTCTTTAACATGAAGAAGTGGTCGAAGATGTTTACATTCTGAAAAGTCAGCGTCTCTTACTCTCGTTTCATCAGCCATTCTACTTTTTATTCTCCTACCTTTTCCAAGAAAATTACAAAATTTTCCCAGGAGAATAATCCAACATCACTGATTAGCAACCATTCTTTTCCCATTCTTTTTTAATTTGCTATTTTCGTTGTGTATATGTATCATATATACATATAAGCACACACAAACGGATTATACATACATGTTATGTGCAGCGTCTCTGAATCTTTAGACATGGACAACTTCCAAGGAGACCTAACAGACGTTGTACGAGGTATCGGGTCAGGACACGTTTCATCATCTACTGGGCCATCGGAAGGTCCATCTCCGAGCAGTTTGTCTCCGCCACCGATTTCAGATGTCCCCTCCGTCGCTAGTTGTCTGATAAATCCCTTCGGCGACCCGTTCGTAAGCATGACAGATCCTCTCTTCAACCTCACGGCTAACAAAAGCAACAACAGCTTCGAAGTCTTTCCAGAGGTTTCTGAGGATGATCATATCAAGAGTAAATGCAGTGTCTTCCCAAGAATCCAGATCTCACAGAGCAACATCATCCAGGATGCCTCCAAGTGTAGTTCCCCAGCTATGGCCGTCTCCTCCGCCGTCGCAGCAGCTTCGCCGTGGGGAATGATCAACGTTGTCAGCACTAACAGTCCAAGAAACTGTTCAATGATCGATAATAGTAACAACACGTCATCTTCTTCTCAGATTCAGATCTCTTCTTCCCCTCGGAATCTTGGCATAAAGAAGAGGTGAATTTATTACAATCCGATCTCCATGATTTAATTATCATTTGTGTTTCTTGATTAAACGAGATCATTTAATGCTAGGTTCATGATAAAAAATATAATGACACCATGTGATTAATTTTTTTTCTCTTTCAAGATTTTTATCAATTAAGTACCATTTTCATATTTGAAAACTTGATTGTGCTAATCACCAAAGTTTCATGTTTTTTTATCTTTCTTGAAAACTAATCTGATCTATATACTGCAGATGAGCCAGCAAATATAGTGAATAATAATAAAACGCTATTTATTTATTACAACGTTATTTATCTATTGTATTTTTTTTTTAAGTTCGTGATTGCTATTTCATACTATTTCTTCTCCACCTTTCTAAGAGTTCAGATGAAACCATGAGAGGCCAACTGAACTAGCTAGGGCTTCATTTTGTTTATGTATATGTCTCTTTTATTTCATCTTTAAAAAAATTCATTAGTTGGCTTTTGTTGTAATAACTTCTTATTTTCCTTTATCTTTCAAACGATCATCACTTTTCTTTTATAAGTTTGTTAACATATATTTATATTTACTTTCAAACTTAAAAGGGTATGAGCAGGAGTCTATATTTATGGAGTGTAGACCATGAACATTAGCTACGCTTCCATCACATCTCAAATGGGACTCATTATGCCGCACGCTATAACATTGATCACAAAATTACCTTTTAAATTACAGCTAACATGTATGCAAGTATACTCACATGGGTCAAATTAAGTCTTGACTGTATATGATATATATTGATGAAAAATGCAGGAAGGGGCAGGGAAAGAAAGTGGTGTGCATACCGGCTCCAGCCGCCATAAACAGCAGGTCCAGTGGGGAAGTAGTTCCGTCTGATCTGTGGGCTTGGCGTAAGTACGGTCAAAAACCAATCAAAGGTTCTCCTTATCCCAGGTACATATATATATACAATATTTAGATATTCATGTACCTCTCTCTCTATATATATAACAATTATAAACCTATGTCCCTGATTTTGTCCAAAAAAAACCTATGTCCCTGGATACACATTGTCATCTCACAATTTTTTCAACAAAAACGTAGATATGTTATACTGAAAGTGAATTTTCTTGAGAGAATAAATTCACGTTAATCTGCACCTTTGCTTTCCTTTGACAAGCAATACTGCAGGTGCAATCATTAGCATATAAAGTATAAAGTACATCCATCTTTTTCGGCGCACATAAGCCTTTAATTTCCTTATTGTGAAATTTGATGTTAACATATCTTACAAACATAATATTCCTTAGAAAAAGCTAGGATATCGTTTAAATGTTGTGCTATTCTGCGATTAATTGTGCCAAGTGATCATCTAATGGGTTGTTACTTCTTGCGTGTTGCGCATGCATGTTTAATTGGAAAAGTGATTTTTCTCAAGGAAAGGCTACGTACTCAACTTTGTCAAGCAAAAACAAAATCCTTGTACATATTAATTACACTATGGCTAATCAAGTCTTTGATAGATAATTGAATGCTTAAACATTTTTTCCTCAGGGGTTACTACAGATGTAGCAGCTCGAAAGGTTGTCCAGCTAGGAAACAAGTGGAACGTAGCCGCACCGATCCAAACATGTTAGTCATTACTTACACATCTGAGCATAACCATCCATGGCCCACTCAACGCAACGCTCTCGCCGGCTCTACTCGTTCTTCTATCTCCTCCTCTTCAAACCCTTCTTCCAAATCCTTAACTTCAATCGCAACGGCAACTACCTCTTCCTCATCCAGAGTCTCTCAAAACAAAGACGAACCCAATAAGTCCCACTTGGCCTCCTCCTCCACCCCTCCTTCTCCTTATGTGGCTGCGGCTGTTAAGGAGGAGGACGTTGAGGAGCGTCAGAACAAAATGGAGTTCGATAATGACCCTGACAATACCTATAGACCGGATTTTCAACATCAGCCGGAGGGTTTCTTTGCCGATCTTGACGAGCTAGAGGAAGATTCTTTAACTATGTTACTCTCTCAAGGATTCTCAGGTGGAGGTAACCTAGAGAACAAAACGACGATTCCCGACGTTTTTAGCGATTTCTTTGACGATGACTCCTCAAGGTCGTTATAAAAATTCGTATAATGTATACATATGTAGAAATGAATTTCGTGTAATTCGGTTGAGCTAAATGCATATATTAGCCCTGGTGTACATCACAGGCATCTGTAGTCGATGAGGGTAATCTCTTCATTTACCATACAATTTTTTAATGGTGGGATCCATCTCCTATAGTCAAAAACAAAATTTCATTGGTTTTATGAGTTCCATGTGCCTTTCTTCTTTTATAAATGCTTTTGAAAAATTTAAAATTATCAAAACTATATATATTATTTTTCAACATGAAGACACATACCATAATCCAGACTGATTATAAAGCTTGTGAAAAATTATATATTATTCATTCAAAACATCAATGCATGGTAATCAGTACATAGTTGCTCCAAAAAAGGTAATCAGTACATAATTTCTTATAGAAATCGTAATAAGAAAAACTCAAAATTGACTTTCTATACAAGTCATTCGAGCTAGTTACAATATATTCAAAGAGGTGATCACTTATGATCTTCTTATGAAGACGATAAATGTATTTTGGGGTCATGTACCCATTTACTTGTTTTTATCACTTGTAACCCATTTACTCTAAATCAAATACAGTAAATGATATATATATATATATACGGATTGAACATTCTGATTCAGATTTCTTTCATGTATTTGGATGTATGGGAATAGAGTTATGTCGTCATGATGATTAGAGTTGTCCAATCTCATATAATATGTATATATACTAGTTTAAGAAAACTGGTCATGATGGTGAGAATAATACTGACCATGCATGTGGATGATCTTGGAAGGCAGGAAGAAAACCCTAGTTTCATGGCTTTTCCTACGGGCCGATATAAATGAGAATCCCGTAATAATAGTTATAATAGTTTAATATAATAGTGTGTTTTTAACAAATTGATATAATAATTTGTTTATGACAAATTGATATAATAATGTGTTTTTTATTCATTCTGCCTTGTGAGTCTGTGACTGGTTCGGGAGGAAAAACAACTGCATCATTTAAGTACCGTCTTATTACACATAAAGGCCATCTAATAATTATTGGAGTTTGATCAAGGGAAAAACTAGCTTTTTTTTTTTTACTTCTGTAAGACATACTTTATTTAATTCGAATAATTATTTGAATGTTAATCACCGTTAGAGTGAAAGGATTATGAGAGTGTGTGTGAGATCTCAACTTGTGATCAAAATTATTCTGGAAATAGTGACCTTAAGTTTTGTCAAATCCATCGGACTCTGATTGATAGAAAGAAAAGTTGCATCACAAGTACTTGATTTGCTGAGAGAAAAGAACAGTCGAATATTACACGTTTAATTATCATAATATTTACTTTTCTATGGTTTTTATTCTCTCACGATGGGACATTGAGAATGAGAGGCCAGTGTGGATTTGGATGAAGATTTAGTGGGAAAATTGGCTTATGGATGGTACTATTTGGCGTTACCTTCTTTTTTTTTTTCCCAAATTGAAATTCATTCATACGATTAGTGAAAATGTTTACCTTTTCTTTATTTTGGGCATAATTATGGGAATTTTTTGAATTTATATTTCAAAGGTAAGAATATGATTAAAGTATAATGGGTTAAGTCCCATCCGAAAAGCGTTATAGACTAGATTCGTCATAACCTTAAATCCAAAAAAAAGAAGAATAAGCCGGTGATAATGATAGTTTGCTAATAATTACAAAACTAATCTCTTCAGTATATATAATTAACTATGTTACCCAAAATTATAGCGATGAAAGGAGTATGACTGTAGGAGAAGATTGGTGTATGTCAATATTGATTATATTTTAATTCATATGTCACAATGATTTTTGTATGAGATAGTAACAATAAATTCATGAAAAAAAGTTTTCTAGCTACACGAAATTTACACTAATACGGTGGAAACCATCCAATATATTAAAATGTGTCAACAACTACATGAAGTTTATGTTAATACATGTCACATGTACGAAGTAAATAATAATATGGTGGCAACATCACAATCAGGTTTAATTGATTTTAAGCTAAGTTAATAGGGTGAATCCGTAATTTACTAAACTTAATAAACTTAATGATTTATTAAGTTTAATAAACTTAATTGATTTTATTAATAAAATTTGTAATTTAATAAACTTTAACTTAATAAACTTAATAATTTATTATACTTAATAAATTTATTAAACTAAATACACTTAATAATTTAATAAACTTAATAAACTTAAACTTAATAAACTTAATAAACTTCCTAAATTTATTAAACATAATAAACTTAATAAATTTATTAAACTTAATAAATTTAACAAATTTATTAAGTTTCTTAAGTTTATTGAATGATTAAGTTTATTAAATGATTAAGTTTATTAATAAATGATTAATTTTATTAAGTTTATTAATAAATGATTAAGTTTATTAATAAATGATTAATTTTATTAAGTTTAACAAATTTATTAATTTTTAAAAGTTTAATAAATTTATTAAGTTTATTAAGTAAATTTAACAAATTATTAAGTTTATTAACAAAATCAATTAAATTTATTAAAATTAATAAATTATTAAGTTTATTAAGTTTAGTAAATTACAGATTGACCCCACTAACTTAGCTTAAAATCAATTAAACCCGATTGTGATGTTGCCACCATATTATTATTTACTTCGTACATGTGACATGTATTAACATAAACTTCGTGTAGTTGTTGACACATTCTCATACACTGGATGGTTTACACCATATTAGTGTAAACTTCGTGTAGCTATGAAACTTTTTTTACTAAATTCATCCATCGAACATATGCACATCAAAATTGACTTTTTCCATAAGTTTGTGTTTTTTTGTATCTTATGGCTGTTTTCTTAAAAAGTTCTAGCCAACTCATGTAAAGAAAGTACCTATTTACAGTAATTAAAACCATGATAAATTAAAACAATACTAAACTGGAAAACCCCAAAAACCAAGGCATTAATCACTCAACGGCCCCTTTGGATCGCGGATTGGAGAGTGGTTTAATCCGATTGTTCCGGGCTTTAAATTTGCAACACCCACAACACAAAGCAATAAAGCCCCAACATTTGTTAATGTAAAAGTTCAACCAACATGCGACATACATTAACTAGAATGTCACACGATAGCTGATACATTGACAACTAGACGTTAGCTAATACATAAGACTAATACAAACAAAGTATTAGTTCCTAGTTAAGAGGAGATTAACCAGGACGATTAGCCACTAGTGAACAATACAAAACATAAACTAACGACACAAATAAGCAAGAACAGACGCATTTTGGGCATTGAGACATTAAAACTAGTTAGCCAGATTTGTAGACAGTAACTTGTTGATCTCTCGAAAAATCATAGGGTTTCTCCAAATGGATTCTTCACTTGCTAGATCCCGAACCATTTCACACGGAACCAAACATACTTCATCCGTTGATAGCTTCTCCTGGATTGCTTGTGATCCAAGCAAAACACGAGTTTCTATTTCCACATCAGACGTATGCGTCTACAAATTAACAAACATCTTGTTAGAAAACATGATTATAGTTCAAATTAATCCATAATGTTGTTTTGAAGGCTGTTATTACCTTCTTTGCGGTCTGCATCATTTGGAGAATCCCAACTTGGCTTTGCAAGAACTTGACATACTTAGCGGCGGCCTGGAACATCTCGGCTGTGTTGAGTTTCTGACCACCTGGGATGAGTTTCGTGAGCTCATGAGTCTTTTCCGCAATTCTTCTTCTTCTCTCTCGAGCTGCGATGCTCTGAGATGAAAGCGTTGGTTTCTTGGTGCCGTGACTGCGGTCTTCAACTCTAAGGGGAAATCCGGAACTCGAAACTCCGGGAAGATGGAAGGTTCTGGAGCTAAATCAAGTTCTTGGTAATAGTTAAAGAAATTTGGGTTACAATGGTAGCTTGAGTTAACCAGTTTCTGGAGTTTTGGCGCGGGGAGGAACGAATCTAGGTCGTGTGTTTCGTCGAAGATTTCACTTTTAGGGTAAGGCAGGCAGGTTTCTTGGGGCGGAAGAAACTGGTCGCAGAAATAGTCCAACTCAGTTAGCTCTAAAGGAGCTTCTTCTTGAAACAATGGCTGTTGAAACTGCAGTTGCGGTTGAGATTGGAAGAAGAAACTGTCGGTTTCGAGGATAGTTGTATCCACATCGGGAATGAAGCAATCCTGGAGCTGGATAGGTTGATCCCAGTCAAAGAAGTGGCTTAAACAATCCATTGACAACATTGAAAAGATGAACCCTGTAGAAAAGAAGAAGGTGAAGCCATCAGGAAGGAGTTACAATAGTTTTAAAAAGATGATTATTAAGCTAATTAAGCTTTAATAACTAGTAACGAGCTAAAAGATTGTATCTAAAAGAATAATAAAGGAGACATAAAAAAGAAAAGACAAGAGAGGATATCTGAGAGAATCGAAGACCTGGAGATTTGGTTATAGTGGATAATGTCGTGTCTTTGTTCTAATTCAAGTAGACTTCAATGTTGTAAGTTGTTTACTTAACTGTCTCGTAGGCATTTATATGATAAAGAAAAGGGTTTAGGGTTTTAGAGCGGAAATAAAGGAGAGGTTACTCTTGGTTTTAGTTTTTTTTTTTTGAAACGACCTTCCTAATTATAAGGGAATAATTAAAATTATTTTAAATTTAGAGCCATTGCCAAAATTCAACAAAAAAAACACTAATTGACGCATTAATTTGTTTTGGTTTGAAAATTGCCAGACCCGTAAATAAGTGCCAATACAAATGTATGAAAGTTGATCCAAAAAAACAAATATGAAAATTAGACATTTGAAATATAATAATTTTCATAGAATACAAAAACAACATATCTTACTATAATTTTGGCAGCGTTATTTTTAGTATGCAAGTATGGTTTGGAACCAAATAGTACTATAAGAGTAACCGACACTTTTAAGTTATTTTTGGCCGGCATTAATTTATTGTTAACGTGTCAATTTATATTTACTCTGCTTACGGTTACTCCTCACTCAATAACTGCATCCTCTCGTTTAATTTTTAATTCTTAATTTTCCTAAATAACTAATTATTCCATTGTAAACTAAAAATATTCCATAATTATTTGTTTGTTTGTTTTCCTTTGTGGACTTGGTAAAAGACGGCGACTTTGGCGGGTAAAGCAGGTTTCGCGGTTCCACATTCCTCCGTCCTTACTTCGCCGCCAAGTTTACTATCCTCCAGGGCTTGAATGACATAACTGGGCCGTTAAATTGGATACCAAGCTAATTGATTAATTCTTGGTAAAGCCCATTATCAGAAAATATCAAACAAACAAAAAATACCAAAGAGGATGAACCCTTTTATGAGAAACATGATTAACCCTACTAATCCCCATTCTCCTTCCTATAATCCTTGGCAGAATTATGTTTTTATTTTCATGGTTTATTTTTGTTGTGGTTGACAGCAGTGGCGGGGCCACCTTGAAGGTAGGGAGTCAAGTGACCCCTGTGAAATATATAAAACTAGGGTCGGCCCGCCCTACGGACGGGATATTAGTTAATTTGATATTCACTAAATGCTCGAGTTGAAATTTGTTTTAAGATTCAAGAATTTGGTTATCTGTTATGTCTTACTTATTAGTATGCGGTGGTATAGTTGTTTTTCGATTATTCTTGCTTTGGTATTGTATTAAATTAACTAATTGTCCAACTCATAATTATAGATGTACAAATGTGGATTTGTGATAAAGTTTGATGACAATACTGTTTTTTTTTTTTAATTTTTATTCATAGTGGAGTGTGCGTGTGTCAGAAAGAGGTCTATAACAACTTTTATGTTTTTGTGTATGGATTTTAAATATATATTATTTTGTATAATGCATACTTGCTCAACAACATTTGCTTGTAGACTAAAAAAATTGTTTTTTAAATTTTTAAAAGAGAAAATATTTAGTCTAGAATATAACATGGACATATGTAGGGGTGTCAAAATGGGTCATGACCCATGGGTTGACCCAACCCAATTTG
This sequence comes from Brassica napus, assembly GCF_020379485.1. NCBI lineage: Eukaryota > Viridiplantae > Streptophyta > Magnoliopsida > Brassicales > Brassicaceae > Brassica > Brassica napus. The sequence goes on from NC_063438.1 coordinate 5,353,825, forward strand.
ACTCATTAACCCAAATGAACTGTTTATTTTTGATCCATTGGGTTAATGGGTTAAAAGGTTAATGGGTTAACATGTTAATGGGTTAACAAGTTAATGGGTTAACAAGTTAATGAGTTTATTGGGTTGGGTCAACTCTGACCCATTTGTTTTCAATTAAAAAAAACCATGAGTAAACTCAATTCTAAGGTTTGATAAAATTGGAAAATCATGAGTTTATCTAAAGTTCAGTCATTTATTCGGTGGTAAAATGCGTTTACCGCCAAAACCGCAAAATACGTTTTTCCGCCAAAACGTGTTTTCCCGCCAAAACTACAAAACAAGTTTTTCCACCAAAACTTCAAAACTCGTTTTCCCGCAAAAACGCAATTTCCCGCCAAAACTGAAATACCAATTTTCTCGCAAAAATGCATTTTCCCGCCAAAACCGCAAAAACTCATTTTCCCGCCAAAACCGCAAAAACGCATTTTCCGCCAAAACCGCAAAAACCCATTTTCTCGCAAAAACCGCAAAAACCCATTTTCCCGCCAAAACCACAAAAACACATTTTCCGCCAAAACCGCAAAAACCCATTTTCCCGCCAAAGCCGCAAAAACGTGTTTTCCCGCCAAAAACGTAAAAACGCATTTTCCCGCCAAAACCGTAAAAAACGTGTTTTCCCGCCAAAACCGCAAAAACGTGTTTTTCCGCCAAAACCGCAAAAACGCATTTTCCTGCCAAAACCGCAAAAATGCATTTTTCCGCCAAAACCGCAAAAAAACCCATTTTTTCGCCAAAACTCATTTTCCCGCCAAATCCGCAAAAAACGTGTTTTCCTGCCAAAACCGCAAAAACGCATTTTCCCGCCAAAACCGCAAAAACGCATTTTTCCGCCAAAACCGCAAAAACGCATTTTCCCGCCAAAACCGCAAAAACCCATTTTCCCGCCAAAACCGCAAAAACGCATTTTCCCGCCAAAACCGCAAAAACACATTTTCCCGCCAAAACCGCAAAAACGCATTTTCCCGCCAAAACCGCAAAAACGCATTTCCGGCCAAATCCGCAAAAAACGTGTTTTCCCGCCAAAACCGCAAAAACGCATTTTTCCACCAAAACTGCAAAAATGTATTTTCCTGCCAAAACCGTAAAAAACGTGTTTTTCTGCCAAAACTGCAAAAACGCATTTTTCCACCAAAACTGGGAAAACTCAACTTGGTCTTAACTTAAAAATAATTTATTATAAAGATATTGGGTCGATGGGTCAACCATTAACCCATCTAACCTATTTAATTTAATGGATCATAGATCAATCCAACCTATTTAATAAATGGATTGGGTTGACCCATGACCCATTAACAGTAAACCCATTTGGGTTTTGGGTTGGGTTGACCCATTTAACCCATTTTGACACCCCTAGACATATGTATTGACTATATATAGAAGTTGTGTGTTATTTTAAAATGACATATGTATAGAGATTTTTCAACAATTACTTCACTGGCACAAAACATTTATAACTGTATATACCTTCTTTTAAAAGCAAAACTAATAAAAGCGTGTACAACAAATGTATTTTGATATATATTATATGCATCAAGTTATAAAGGTTGGAAACATTGCAAAACTGTTTGGAGCAAAGTTTTTAACTTCACGATCTTCATCTTGACGTCAGTTCAGTGTCGGCCCAGGCCACAAGCAGAAGAAGCATGGGCTTCCAGCTGACACGATAATAAGTATTTTCGCGGCCACATATTTATATAAAGTGACTTTAGCCTAGTGGTTCTAAGAGAAATTACCAGTGCTAGAGGTGCTGGGTTCAATTCCCCTTAACTGCATTTATTTATTTTGGCCCTAAATATAAAATGGGACATGTGTCACTCCCAGAACATACGAATTGATGACGTGGCTTCACGGGAGAGAGGCAAACATTTCTTTATATATATAGATAGATTAAGCATTTAGGCTTGTAAACAGTGTTTTTGCTGTGGTAAAGTGGTCATAACTTCTCTTTTCGACCCCCATGTCTTGATTTCAAACTCAGATATGGCTCTTTTAGCTATGATAAATCAATTATGACCCTTATAAGATTGAATTCTAGCTCCGCCACTGGTTGATAGTACTTTGAGTTGTACGTTGTTGAAATGTTTCATGTTCAGTATTTTTTTCGTTGTGCTTTAATTTGAATTTGTGACTCTGGTGGATTGTGATTGGGTCTAGTTTTGTGTAAAATAAAAATGAAATTATTGTTTTTTTTGTGTTTTTGAAAAAGATTTTGTATATATATATATATATATATATATTTTTTTTTTTATATATATATATTTTTTTTTCTACGGTGGACAAGATCAAATATTAGCATCTCTTTTTAAAGACTATGATCAATGGGTTTAGGATGGGGTTCTTAGTGTAATATAAATACGTTTTTGACCTTTTAACTAAGAAAATTAAGAAATGTTTTCTAAATAAAAAATATAAAAGACGTTTTTTAGCCTAAAAGTGTCAATCATGCTATAAAAACCCAAAATGGATCTTCTCCATTAATCATGCTCTAATGTAGTAATGTTAGATTTTGTTCCATTTAAATTTGACTGAAGAAAAAAGTATTGTATAACTTTGAAGTTTGATGAACGTTACTCGGTAATCAGTCATTCTATTTAAATGTGAATTTATTACGATCTTAATGTCCATTTGTGTCCCATACTGTGATCATATTAATTAGGCGAGGAACATAGTTTCAATATCCCTTATATATTAAAAGAGAAGCATTGTGATAAATGCATTCACACTATAATAGACACGTGGCAGCTTCACAATGATTTGATAATAAATATGCTAACGCGTTCACACTATATTCATAAATGTGTTCACACTACGTATTTTGCGTTTTTTAATATAAAACTCACATAATGGTTTCAATAAAACTCTTGATTTTTCGGTTCAAATAAAAATAGATAAAGAATCAAAAACCAAACTATATATATATTATTTTTATTGTTTACGGATAAAGTTGAGCAAAAAATATTCATAAATTTTGATTTGATTCGTTATCCGTTTTGATTTGAACCAAAAAATCTGGATATCCGAAACTCTACGAAACAAATCAAATACTAAAATACAATATAAAAAAAAGAAGCAATTCACAAATACCAATATTTTAGGAACATATATCTAACTCGATCTGTTATATGCATATATATACATATATGTAAAGAATTATATATATACATTATATATATTATACTTTATATCAGTTTACAATATTTTTTATGAATTAAATTTATTATATTAGGTACTAGAATTTAAAAAGTTAAATAATGTTTTATTTTTGTAATAAATGTTATTATTAAATTTTCAATTATTTTTAAAATTTTATTTTATTTACGGATCAAATCGGATATTCTTTAAAATTCTAAAACATTTCGGATATCCGAGTCACCGAATATCTAGGTGGCTAAAGATCGAATCGACATGAATGCTTCCAAATATCCAGATATTCGATCTGTGTCCACCCCTACTTAAAGATACAATTTTATTTTATTTATATGAAAAAGTTGACTAATGTCAAGGCCTTTTTATTTTAAACTAATTTTAATTTTATCTTTCATGTATTATTCTGAACAAAAATGTTATTTAATATTAATTAACTATATCTTTATATATTTGTCAATTATTTTTATATACTTTTTACATACACATACATGTGCACCTTGATGTGAGCATATTGTAACTAAGTATTCACCGTAACTGAAGTATCTAATTTTTTGAAAGTTGAAATATTTTTTTTAATGCTTCTTTCACTACCGACCAAATTGTAGTGAAATGATTTGTCTTAATAATTTTTTTTTCAAACTATTTATCTGTTTAGAAACTATAATATGAAACTATTGGTTCGACATGACGACTGTTTAAAATTCATAACATGAAAATAAACCAATAATATTAATTTTAGTTTTACCGGGAAAAAACCAAAAAATCAAACATTTTAACCGAATAAACTAAAATAAATATTAATTTAAAATAATGGTTATATTTTAGAACATTAAACATCAAAAAAAAAACTTAAAACCAAACTAATATCCAGATAAAACAGATTTAATGTCTTTTTATTAAAAATAACGAAACTAATAATCACATCCCGCGCAAGGCGCGGGTTATTACCTAGTATTTTGTTAAATTTGTTAGCTCAAGAAGATTGAATCTCAAATCATATACCACGACCTTTTGCTTATACTCTTTCTTTTTTCTTTTCTGATAAAACAAAACATAAATTATTCTCATGCATACTTAACCTTTTAATCTATTAAGGAGGATAATGGTAACTTATAAGTTGTTATTACTTTTTCTTCGCTCATGTTATTCAAATTATTAGCCTCATCATCCAAAGTTTAATAAAGCTTCTACTCAAAACCCGGATACAAAGTTGCACCTACACTTATGCCATCATCCAACCTTCACATGTTGTCCACATGGCTTCTATTAACTATCGCTATTCATTGTCGAAGTCGGCTCCATCTTTAATGCGTAAATCTGAGGAATAAAACCAATACGGAGTTCTTAAGGTTAATAATATAAATATGTTATATATAGAAGAATCGCAAAATTAAAGATGAAGAAAACAAAAAGAGATATCTACTTGGATGATAGAGATTACTGTCCCAAATTCACAATTTTATCAATTCAAAAGCTTTTAGCCTTTAGTTTAGGATTTTCTCTTGTTAAGTTACATATTTTTGTTCATTGATATCTTTCTATGATTATCAAATAAAATCATAACTTATAATTTCATTTGTTTCAGATCTCTTAAAACAATATGGCACGGTGATGCGTTATGATGGATGCATAAAATTCAAAGATAGGCCACTCAATGTGTCAACTTTCAAAGTACTCTTCCTTGTCATATGAGTTAGGGCATCTCCAATGTAACTCTATTTTTTCCTCTATAATTTACACAAAAATAGAGTAATTCTATTATAGTGTAACTTTTGCTCCAATGGTGTTATTCTATAATAGATTTATTCTATTATATAGTGAAATATAGAGAAATGTCATATTTTACTCTATATTTGGAGTGAAAAAGTGACATTCCTCTATATTTCACTCTATAATAGAGTAACTCTATTATAGAGTAACACCATTGGAGCAAAAGTTACACTATAATAGAGTTACTCTTTTTTTGTGTAAATTATAGAGGAAAAAATAGAGTGTCCTTGGAGATGGTCTTAAAGTAAATCTTACGTGCTAAAAATCGAGTGCCTACTTGATGGAGCTGAAGTTTGATTAATCTTTATATATAAAGTACAGTTCTCTCAATCCTGGTGCCTCCACGTCGGATGCCAGCGCATAAAGTCGAGAGCTGCTGTGCTGACACGTGTACGACACCACAAAACGCAGCGCTTCTTCATTTGTCCCTAATTTTTATTTGTGAAAATATATGTTCTTCGCTTCTCTTCCTTACGCTGCAACGGTGACTATCGAGCTTCCTCACCGTCCATGAAACGATCGAGTTATGGTTTTTAGGCGATTAATCCCATCAATTGAAGCCCCCCACTACGAGTTTTTCAATGCGTTGTTTGCGTCGGCTAGATCTGTGAGGTCGAGTATAAATAGTCTGTATTTGTCTTCTGGTAATCACAATCTCTTCACCGCACTTCTTAGTGGCTAACTCAAGGACTTTTTTCCGATCTGAAGTCCAGATTCATCTGTTGTCGAGGCTAGACTGCTGCTATTCTGGGAGGCTACCTTTCTTCATGCTTTTCCCAATTTTCAGTCAAGGCTTCTCCAAAGTTCCATCTCTGTTCATTGACTTAACACTTCCGAACATTTGCTGAAAGCGGGAGCTGTTTACGAGCTCAGTGGGCTTGATCTTACGAGAAGCAACCACCACTTCAAGTATCGCCAGTCGACATACGCTTCATTGACCTAACTAAGTTTGTTGAGATTCCGTTAGGACCTTCTCCATTACCTCTGGAGCTCTTTAGGTTCATGAACAACTCATGGCATTGGCAAACACAAATACCGAATTTCCAGGTCTGTCTCTTAACTTACATTCGGAATAAATCTATATGCTTCCCCATAAAAATGTCCATACTCTGTTACACTTTCCTTGCAGACATCATAGGGCATAATGGCGACCATCCAAAATGACAGGTACATTTTGTGTGTTCAGAACTACTTCACTGTTTATGTATCATCTTGGTTTGATTGTATACTCCCAAACTTGAAAGCTGCATCAGAACGTCCATTTAATTCATTTTCTGTTATTCCCGAACATGTACGCAGATCTACTATTGTCCGTCTAAGTGTCTTTGACGTGCAGGCCAGCCAACTTCACCAAAAGTTAGATGATGTCGGTGTGAAGCCTAAGGTCATTATCGCAATGAGCACTAACCAAATGTTGAAAGTGTGTATGTCAATCAACAGCATCGCTTTAGCTGAAATGGAATTCCCACAAGCATACCTTGAAGCTCTTCCAGAGGTATGATAAAAACTTTTAAATCTCATAGCCATTTTTCTGAAGCTGCGTCTGAATCACATTGTTCTGTCAACAGAACGGGAGGCCATGCCTTGGAGATTTTCTTATAGAAACATCACGTCTGATAACTTCTCAGCAGATTACTTGCTTGGAGTCAAGAGATATTTCTTCTGGCCACCCCCAATATTTTTAGCAATAATAAGAACAACAAAACCACGTGCCTCCTCCTACAAATTTCTACTCTTTTGGTATGGTTCCAAGTGGTAGCAGCCATAAAAATAACCGGAGTAGTAATCAGAGTTTGTATTTCAACGTCGTCTCCGGTGAGATCCTCCACGGGAAGGTTCACGGTAACCAGGCAAGGAAGCTTGAATTGCCAAGACTGTGGGAATCAAGCCAAGAAAGATTTTCCTCATATGAGATGCAGTACTTTTGCAAGAGCCGAGGGTTTGATAATCAAACCCACATGAAGAGTACAGGGTCCCTGCTGCAAAACGCCGTGAGAGACAGGCCCAGTTAGCTGGTTTGCCAACTAAGCGGAGCAGAGAGGCTAGCTCTGTCGGTGTGAAGCCTAAGGTAATTATCGCAACGAGCATTAATCCCAACAATTTGTAGGAGGTCAACAGCTTCCTCAGAACCTTTCTATTTGTAGGACGTCAACTAGACTTGCAGAACGCCAATATTTGAATGCAACTTCAGGGACCCATTCGTGTGCTATATGTTTTCGTAACTACTAGATTATTAACGTTCCTTCTTTCCACCACAGGCTGCTTAGTTTCTTTGCACCAGTAAAATAGAAGCCATTGAAACCACTAATGGATGGTACTACATTTCCAGCTCCAAATGTTCAAGGAAGCTTCAGCGAGGATTCTGGTGTTCTTAGGTATTGCCCCATAGATTTAAATTACTCCTCACTTTTCAAAACACTAACCAAATAAACCATCTACCATTTTCCCACTAACATTTTAAAATTCGCAAACGTTGAAGGTATTGTGTGGAGATGTGTCTTAGATGCGACATAGTCAGTCAGCTGTGTTTGATCGCCACCAGCTTCCCACTACTGAAAATTTTGCATTACATGTTAATCTCCTCTTTCTCATACTTTGTACTTAACATATTTTAATGCGTTTGGACAGGGTGGGATGGAACAACATCCCAGGTGATATGCCATGAGCTACATGTGTATCCTGCGTCTGCTCTAAAAGCCTCAAGTTAAGTGCAACGGATTAGGCCAGTGGCAGTAGTGAACATAGCCACGCTTAAGGTGACTCTTATGATTATAGTATATGATGGAGACAGACCGAGATGACACACCACATGTATAGACCAACCTGTAATAACATATATTAAACTAATACGAATTCAATATCAAAGCGACAAGTTTGCCTTCTATTTTATTTCTCATACTGCTTCGCTTAGGCTGACGCCTCCAGCATGTTTTTTTATATTCCAACGGACCTCACAAAAATAAAGAATAACACTATTTACCCTATCATGATTTACCAACACATTTGTATGATTCGAACCTGCAACCTCGAGGCAAAGTCATAATATTTTCAGATGGGGAGATGTGCATCTCAGATGCGACAAAATCAACCCAACCCATTCAACACTTTGTTTCCGTTTATTATGGGACATCATGATTATGTGGAAAGATCATCTTGAGTACTAACTAAGAAATATAATTGTGTCTGCTTTCTTTTTTATTTACCATACAACTTTGTATGATGTTACTGTTGTTCATGTGGCGTCATACCTCAGCCAGTTCAATGAAAAAGAGTTCAAATTCTTCTGGATTGGTGTCAGGGACTGAAGGAGTACTTGGAAAAACATCAATGCTCTTGGAAAAACATCAATGCTCTAAGACGTACTGTGATTTACATCAAGGAGTCTCTTATTGATTTGTTGCCATGGTGATTAGTCTCTGCTTATTATTTGTTCTTCACTATTTAGTGGAGTTCTCTTCAGTCTTTTTTAGAAGCTTTATAACCAACATCTTCCAACGAAAACAAGTATTAACAACATGTAACACAAAACACGTAATGATTCAATAAATGTATGTATCTTGATCCAAAATTATAGCACACGATACATTTTAAACTAATATATATATTATATTATGTTTTTCCTGTCCCATAATAAATTTATAGTAATTTAAAATTAAAATAATGTATTACTTGATATAGCAAATAAAAATAATGAGGAGGTAATAGAATAATTAAAACAGCCACTAATTATACACTGAAACTGAATAATAAAATTTTATTAAAAATACAAGTATATTCAACATATACAAAATGTAAAATGATTGATGTCTTGAGTACTAAACCTAACCACAACAATAAAAACTCGAATATACTTACTATATATAAAAAAAGTTGAGCAAACATTTAACAAAAGAGTTCAAATTCTTCTGGATTGGTGTCAGGGACTGAAGGAGAACTTGGAAAAACATCAATGCTCTTGGAAAAACATCAATGCTCTAAGACGTACTGTGATTTACATCAAGGAGTCTCTTATTGATTTGTTGCCATGGTGATTAGTCTCTGCTTATTATTTGTTCTTCACTATTTAGTGGAGTTCTCTTCAGTCTTTTTTAGAAGCTTTATAACCAACATCTTCCAACGAAAACAAGTATTAACAACATGTAACACAAAACACGTAATGATTCAATAAATGTATGTATCTTGATCCAAAATTATAGCACACGATACATTTTAAACTAATATATATATTATATTATGTTTTTCCTGTCCCATAATAAATTTATAGTAATTTAAAATTAAAATAATGTATTACTTGATATAGCAAATAAAAATAATGAGGAGGTAATAGAATAATTAAAACAGCCACTAATTATACACTGAAACTGAATAATAAAATTTTATTAAAAATACAAGTATATTCAACATATACAAAATGTAAAATGATTGATGTCTTGAGTACTAAACCTAACCACAACAATAAAAACTCGAATATACTTACTATATATAAAAAAAGTTGAGCAAACATTTAACAAATGTATACCATTTCAAAAAATCGTATCATGCTAATATAACCTTATAATCTCTAACAATAATAAAAAAATAGTTAGACATATGCAAAAATAATATAAAATGTATTATCATTATAAAACATAACAAAAAAAAAGAAAACTAATAACTAAAATAATATAATGTCAAAAATATTTTTGACAACAAATAAAAAAACAAAAATGAGTGACAAAAATAAGTAAACATCAAACGTTAAGTAAAATAACATAAACTACCAAATCATATAAAAAATAAAATTCGAATTCACAAGTAAAGTATATTCTGCACGTAGGGCGGGCTGACCCTAGTTTAATCATAAATGGCTGATTAATTTGTTGATTATTAGAATATAAAATCTGCTAGCTCTATTTGAATTACTGCTCGATTCAACTACTTTGTTTTGAATGAGTTTTCGCCAACTGTTGTGAGAAAATCTTGCATTTCCCCACGTGTAATTTATTGGACTATAAATTGTAACTAACCATATCACAAAGCCGGACCAGTTTGCCGTTAAAAAAAAAAAAAAAGCCGGACCAGTTTGAAGCTGTCGGTATCATAGAACAAAACTGTTAATAAAATCTAGGCCCCATCACATTTATTGGAACCACGCAACCCGTGTCTTGTCCAAAATGTCAATATTCAATCTATCAAAAAAAAAGTGGTTTCACTGTGACCTTTTGCGAAGATTTCTTAAACCACTCTTTGCAATGGTACCAACGGCTTGGTTGATATATAGATAAAGGCATGCATTGAGTTTTTTGATTTTATCCCTAAAAATATAAGAGACTAAACATAGTTAATTTCTCTTTGAGATTCAAATAACCATTTGTAATCACAATTCGAAACCGTGCATCGGTGAATGCATGTTATGTTTTTGTAACAAACGTGCATGCATGTAGTGGGAAAATAGATGACGTAGACCCATCCGTTGAAGACTAAATCCTTTTAGCAAATAAGACGAGTTGCGTGGCAGTACTATATGACACCGGTTTTTAAGATTCTCCAACGTTTAAATCACTATCTTTCTTAAATAGTAGGAAACTATATCGAATATTGAAACCAGAGAAAAATGATATAATCTGTGCATGTTGATATGGGGAAATCGTGGATGTGGATGCGTCTGTTGAATATGAAAATAAAAAGAGTTACGTTGATGCCTTGAGACACAATTGTGTGATTGTCTTTCAATACTTTTTGATGTTCAGTTTAATAGTATATTTTTGTAACAAGAAACCTGGTCGGGATTGGGAACTGTTAAGTACATGGAAGTATGGAACACAAAAAATAAGGAATTGGAACCGTGACCCGATGAGATCTACAACGTACTTTGGCGACGAACGTTATCACATTACCAAGTACATGGAAGTATGGAACCCAAAAAGTATTGAACCGGCATGGAACTATAAATTTTATTTAAAATATTAGACACACACCAAGTGATTGGTCAAATTTCTGGGGACAATATCTAAACCACGTACACCTTTTTGTTTGAAGTTTCGGCATATTGGCTCTTTTAAATAAAGCTAATCTCCGTAAGTACCAATATAGTTTCCTCAAAGTTAGAGCATCATGATTAGGGGAAAAAATCTATCGAATGTTTTCAATAATAGCTTTCTTAGCTTGAGTTTGTTACATGGTTCAATATATATATTACATCGGTTCAGTAAAAGGAAGCTAAACCAATGGTACAATAGATAACCATAATCGGTATATGATCTAATACGCCCCCCTCAAGCCGATGATGCGGAAGGTGGTGAAGGTGTAGATGGAGTGAAGAGGCTTGAAGTAGACATCCGGTTAAGAATAGAGAAGAAAGGACCCGGCTGAAGAGGTTTCGTGAGGATGTCAGCGTGCTGATTAGAACTCGAAACGTGCATCAACCGGAGGAAGCCATTCTTGACTTGATCCCGAACTGTGTGACAGTCAATCTCCACGTGCTTCGTGCGCTCGTGAAAGACAGGGTTCGTGGCAATGTATATTGCCGACTTACTGTCACAGAAGAGCTTCGCTTGAGTCGTGACCTTAATGCCAAGAAACGTGAGAAGTTGTTGAAACCATAGCAGCTCACAAGTCGCATGAGCCATGCTCCTGTACTCTGCTTCAGTGCTGCTCCGACTTATGACGTCCTGCTTCTTAGACTTCCACGTGATCAGCGAGCTCCCAAGATAAATGCAATATCCAGTGACAGAGCGACGGCTATCAGGACATGCGCCCCAATCTGAATCAGCAAAGGCATTAAGACAGAGCTCAGAGGTAGCAGAGAAGAAAAGTCCTTGACCTGGACTGTTCTTAATATACCGAAGGATCCGATGAGCAGCCTGTAGATGTATGTCTGTAGGAGCAGAGAGAAACTGACTCAAACAGTGAACAGAATAGGTAATATCAGGTCGCGTGATTGTCAAGTAAAGCAATCGTCCTATCAGAGCACGGTAAGAGGTAGGATCATCGAGGAGTGTGCCTGATTTGATGCTGAGCTTGAGAACAGGATCCATCGGAACCGAAGACGGTTTACAGGCAAGTAAACCTGTATCAGACAAGAGATTAAGAGCATACTTGCGTTGAGAGACTGAGATTCCTGCAGTAGTACGAGCGATCTCAAGTCCCAAAAAAAACTTCAAATCACCCAAGTCTTTGATCTTGAAGTTCTTGTGAAGCACATCCTTAAGGTTCTTCACCGCAGAGTCATCGTTACTGGCTATCATTATGTCATCGACATAGATAAGAATAGCAGTAAACGAACCACCAGAGCGACGTACAAAGAGCGTGTTATCTGATGGTGATTGAACATAGCCCGCAGCAAAGAGAACATCAGTGAGACAGTGATACCACTGGCGTGAAGCTTGCTTGAGACCGTAAATAGACTTGTTCAAACGGCACACAGGGTTAGGTGGTAAGACAGTACCAGGAGGAGGAGTATAACCCTAAGGGAGACTCATATAGATCTCTTCATCTAAATCACTGTGAAGAAAAGCGTTAGAGACATCCATCTGAGTCAACGCCAAGCCCTTAACAGCTGCAAGACCCAAAAGAAGCTTCACAGAAGCAAGTTTAGCAACAGGAGAAAAAGTATCAGTGTAGTCAACACCCTCCTGTTGAGTATATCCTTTAGCTACTAAACGAGATTTCCGACGTTCAACAGTCCCATCAGCTCGATACTTCGTTGTAAAAACCCACTTACACCCTACAACATTCTTACCCGGAGGTAAAGAGACAACAAGCCAAGTGTTATTATCCTCCATCGCCTGTAGTTCATCAGTCGTAGCCTTACGGAACTCAGGAGACAACATGGCTTGCTTGAAGGTTGTGGGTTCAGGATCAAGGGAATAAGAAAGAAGATTATGTTGTTATAAAGGTTTCAAGTTTGAATAAGTGTGAACATTCTCCAAGGGATAAAGAGAAGAAGAAGAAGGAAGAGATGTGTGATGTAAAAAGGAGCAATGATACTCAGAGAGATAACCTGGAGCACGAGCAGTCCGTTGTGGTCTTGTACGTAGGAGCTGACTCTGTCCTGTCATGGATTGTACAGTCTCTCGAGGAACAGTCACAGATGGTAATGCAGATGAAGTTGATGCAGATGATGTAGGTAATGACACAGGATGTAATTGAAGAACTGAATCCAAGACAGCAGGTGTAGACATAAGAAGAATCGTTTTTGAAAAAACTTGTTCAGAATCAACATTTTCATTAAGAGTTTGATAAGGGAAAATGTGTTCTTTAAAAACAATGTTCCGAGATACCAAAATACGTTGAGATTCAATGTGTAAAACCTTGTAACCTTTATATCCAGGGGAATAACCAAGAAAGACACAAGAATCAGCACGAGGAGTAAACTTATGTCGATCTTTATCTAATGTCGAAACGTAACACAAACAACCAAATGATCTGAGGAAAGCATAATCAGGTTGCTTATTCATAAGTTTCTCATAAGGCGATTTCTTGTGAAGTAAGATAGAGGGAGTGCGGTTTATAAGAAACACAGCCGTAGAGATACACTCAGTCCAGTAAATCATTGGAAGGTTTGATTGAAATAAGAGAGCTCTAGCTACATTCAAGATATGTTGATGCTTACGCTCAACAACAGAGTTCTGTTGAGGAGTATAAGCACAAGAAAATTGATGAATCATACCAGTATTACAAATTATATCAGTAAATGCAAGCTCAGGAGCATTATCAGTACGTATAGACTTGATAGTAGAGTTGTATTGAGTCTGAACATGTTGTATAAACGCAGGAAATACGCTTGAAACATCACTTTTATTCTTGAGAAAATAGATCCAAGTTACACGGGTACAATCATCGACCAAAGTCAAAAAATATCTATATCCTTCAGTAGACTCTATAGAAAACGGACCCCATACATCCATATGAACTAACTCAAAAGGAAGAAGTGAAAGATGATTATGAGAAGGAAAGGGTAAACGCTTTTGCTTAGCTAATGGACAATTCTCAACTGCAGACATAGAAGACTTAAGAAACAGTTTGATACCCGGAACATGAAGCAATTTTGCCATAGAAGGGTGGCCAAGACGCTGATGCCAAAGGTGACCATCATCCAAAACAGAAGCACAGAAACTAGATGGAGATGCAGAGACAGGTGTATCAAGAATGTAAAGATTGTTGTAAACAGAACCTCTACCAATCGTCAATCCCTGAGTAGATTCCTGAATTAAACAATGATCAACAAAGAAATGAGCTGAAGAATTGTTATCCACAAGTAAACACCGAACACTAATCAGATTAAAGCGAAATGAAGGCACATAAAGAACATTATGCAACGTGATAGTAGATGAAACAATGATACTGCCTATCTGATTAATGGGTTCTTTGTGACCATTCGGGAGAGAGACTGTAACACCTGTGACAGTAGAAAGATCACTAAAACGCGCAAGATCACAACAAACATGAGTCGTTGCTCCACTGTCAATGATCCAAGAGCCATTTGGTAAAGCGTTATATAGTGATGAAAGGCATTGATGGTTATAGGTAAAGAGATTTTGTTCAAAACGAAGGTTGGTAAATAAAGAAAGAACAATACCAGAGGATGATTGAGCAGCCATGTGTCCCTGTTCTGTATTTGTAGCCTGCTCAACTGAAGACTCCAGAGGACGAACACTAGCTTGAAGTTGTTGTAGGATATATTGAACTTGATCTTGGCTAAAACGATTAACATCCACACCAGAGGAGGATCCCATCATTGATGTGTTAGTGACATTAGCAACTGTGTTAATCGGTGGTGGATACTGAGAAGACGAAGGCTGATGCTGAGGCCGAGGAAAGCCACTCTGATTCTGCTGATCTCGAGGAGCCAGGGAAGAAGAACCTCTCGGAGACTGACCAGAGAGACGATGTCCTGGTGGATATCCATAGAGTTTAAAACATTTCTGCAGAATGTGACCATACTGACCACAATACGTACACAAAGGCCTTGACTTGGGACGGTAACTTTGTTGAGTAGCCAGTATCGGATTCTCAGAAGAAGGGAAAGGCTCAGGCACTGAACTAGCAGTTTGAAACACCACAGCATCACTCTTCACAACGGGCTTTATTGATTTCTGCCGTTCATCTTGAGTGATCATGTTAAACACATCCTCAAGAGAAGGAATTGGTTTGATCATCAAGATTTGTCTTCTACTAGCATCATAAGACTCATTTAAACCCATCAAAAACTTCATCACACGACTACGTTCTTGCAGTTTCTCCCACAACACAGTCGCATTACACTCACAACGGCCACAAGTACATACCGGAAGATCGATAAAATTCTTGTACTCCTCCCACAACGTAACTAGCTCAGTGTAGTATGTTGTGACATCCATGGAACCTTGCTGAATCGTTCCCAAGCGCTGCTCTATTTCGTAGACTCGAGGAGCATCGTCCTGCTTGAAACGAGCTAACAAGTTCTTCCATATCGATTCAGCGGTAGACATGTAAAGAAGGCTCTGCGCTATTTTCTTGGAAACAGAATTCATGATCCACGTCGCAACCATATCGTTACATCGAGACCAAGATCCAGCATCACGATGACCATCGGGAGGTTTAGGAACCGTACCATCGATGAAGCCAAGCTTGTTACGCACATTGAGAGCCATACGAATAGAACGCCGCCAAGAATGAAACTCTGCACCCGTAGTGAGTCGATCGGAGACAAGAATCAAACCAGCATGATCAGAATTATGCAAGTAGTAGGGATTCTCATACTGATCCAAGAAAGGAGTTGACTGAGAGTTCGTCGCCATTCGAAACTAGAAAGAACGGAATCAACGATGCGGAAAGATCGATAGAAAGATTCGTCAATCAAAGGTAGGAGATCACAAACAGAAGAGACGAGACGAAGGCAATGAAGCGAAGAAGCACGACGATAACCAAAGTGATGAAGAGAGAGGTCAATCGCAGCTCCGAAATGCTCACGGCCATGAAGGAGAAGCCCGAATCGAAGATCTCCAAGCTCGAATCGAAGATCCGAAGCTCAACGATGAAGAATAAGCCGTTTTGGCTCTGATACCATATTGAATGTTTTCAATAATAGCTTTCTTAGCTTGAGTTTGTTACATGGTTCAGTATATATATTACATCGGTTCAGTAAAAGGAAGCTAAACCAATGGTACAATAGATAACCATAATCGGTATATGATCTAATAAAATCCACTTGAGTTTTTAGAGCATGATTTAATACTTTTCTGCGAAAAACGTCACTTATATCTCTTATTTATAAGATGTTTCTTAGTTAAAAACTAATAGCACCTTTAACGGTTGTACACCGTGATATTATCTTTAAAAATAATTATTATTATTTTGTTTGCATTTCTTTGTTCAATTTTTTTCTGAGCAATTAATACTCTAGTTTACTGACAACTGTAGAAATCGTTTTTCGTAGTATCTAAAAAGCCTAAAACAGGAACTTGTCTTGACTCTCCATCTTGATTTTTGATTAATTTTACTTTTAAAAAAGCTAAAAATTTAGTTAAGAATCTGCATTGATCATGGTCTTACAAAACTACAGAAATTAGATAACCACAAGTTACACCAAACACCACCCGTGTTGCTAGCTTAATTAGATTTTTTTCCAAAAAATATAAAATGAAGTGACACTTAAGATGGAACCATATACCTTGCTATGGTCTTGGGGATGTACGTAACTTCACTCCAAAACTTTCGAATCATTAAAAAATTTTACACATGTTGAAATTAAAAAGTTCATTTCGTTGGCGTTATCCGCTGTTGTCATCCGCATATACTGTTTACATATATTAATCATTGGAGATTCGCATATTAACAGTAAAACACATTCCATTTATTATAGACTGAAGTTACAACGATGACTTATCCTAGAGACTAAAATAAATCACTGTATAACAATACATTTGACCACGAAAATAAGACAAATCCAGTCCCAAATTCCATCTTTTATTTCTTATAATACTCCCCCAAGTCCCAAATCCAACGAACTCATCACCAAACTAAGCAAGAACCGGAATCCCTTGCTGAGACCGGAAAAAATTAGTCCGGTCGAACCGGGCTTTAGTCTTAACCAACCTCAAGTAATTCCCTTTGAAATACTTTTCCCCATAAACCTTAGCTCCTTCGTACGTCGCGTTATACCCCGGCGTCGTTATACCAATATCAACGTCCCTGTAATTAAAGAAAGCCTCTCTCGGGTTCTTCGAAACGTACGGAGCCATAGCTTCTTTAAAGCTTCTCGCTATCGCCAAGAACTTCTCCTCAAGCTCATCTCCAGGTCTATACCAGTTCATAAAATGCTCTATCATGAACAAGTTACCTCCTCTATGAACAAACGCCGTCGCATCAGAGGGAATCTCACCCATTCTCCCTCCCCAAGGGTTCCACTGCATCCACACTCGCCGTGGAAGCGGCGAGTGGTCGATCATTGTCTGAAAAATCTTTGCGAGACCCTCTTTTGAGATAGGAGTTTGAACAAAGTCTGACGTTCGTTTCCAGTAATACTCGTTCGCTGAGATCCTCTTGAGGAGAATCTCTATCGGTGCTTTCTCGGGGTAGTTAGCCCAGAAGACCACCGAGTCTATCCACTTCTTCACCAAGCAATCCGACGTCGTTAAGTGCAGCTCCGGGAACTTCTTTTTCGTTATGTTTAAGAGTCTCTCCGGGGTACCGAGAAACATTCCTATAAACGAGACTTTAATAGTCTTCCCTTTGGATATTTTCCGGTTTATCGGTTTAATCTCTAACCGTATAAATAAATCTCTATCGATAACCGGAGCCACTTGCTGCCACTTGTGAACCAAGTCAACGGCTCCTTCTCTCACCGTCCTCTCAAGTTTAAAGACGGTGACCTTCTCCGGAACCCTAACGAGCTTTATCTTCCACGCAAGAATCACGCCGTAGCTCCCGCCGCCTCCGCCGCGTAACGCCCAGAACACGTCTTCTCCCATAGAGCGTCTGTCGCGGTAGACTTTCCCGTTGGCGTCCATGATCTGCGCGTCGATGATATGGTCTATCGACAAACCGTACTTCCTCATGAGGTTACCGAACCCTCCGCCGCTGAAATGCCCCCCGGCGCCGACTTTGGGGCACACTCCGGCGGGAAACGCGTGGACTTTGCTTTTGCTGGCAATGTTGTAGTAAAGCTCCCCGAGAGAGGCCCCGGCTTGGACCCACACGGTCTCGTCGGCCATGTTGATGTCGATCTTGTGGAAGTTGTACATGTCTAGGATCACGAAGGGGACCGGGGAGGTGTAGGAGAAGCCTTCGTAGTCGTGGCCGCCGCTGCGGACTCTGAGCTCGAGGTTGAGGAGTTTGCAGCAGGAGATTGTTGCTCTGATGTGGGTTTCGGTGAGGGCGGCGACGATGGCTTCCGGTTTTCTGTTGGAGGCAGAAGCGAACCGGAGGTTTCTGACGGCGCTCATCAGGTTTGCGGAGAATGATGAGTTTGTGGGGATCACGGCGGTTGCGGAGTTAGGACTGCCGTGGTCGGAGGGTTGAGTGTCGAGACATTGGAGGAAATGGTGGGGAACGGTTAACGATGGTGATGATGAGGAGACTCGTGGGATTGTGATAAGATAGATAAGACAGAGTATGGAGATAAACGTTGGTCCTGACAAGATTTTCATTTTTGTTTTGTGATGATTTGTGTTTTGAATAGTGTGATATTTGTGTGTATTTATAGACCATGTTTTTTTTCTTTTTTGGGAACCTTTAATAGTTGTTGCATGTGAATCCAAGGCTATCAAATGCAGAAGAACTACGTAAGAAGGATTACACACACGTGTTGTTATACTGTTGGTTGATGAGTAAATAATATGATATATTGGGATAAACAGTCCAGTAGGTCCACATTAATCTCTTCACATACACGTCCATTTTTTTGATCGGTGAGTTTGTCTATGATCTCGTGAAGGTAAAGAAGAAAGAAATACGACATGTGACGGTATTTCTTTCTGACTTTAGGAAATTACATCTAAATTTATTTGTATTTCAAGTATATCGTGAAGTATTTTGACTAAAGTGGTATAGGAGCTCCAGCTGGAGTGCCCGCCCCTGGGTTCGAGCCTTGGCCACTGCGGAATTTACATATGGGCTGCAGCATCCGAGACCGAAGACCGTTACACGGTGAGCCACATGGTGACGTCCTGGCAGCGTCCATGCTCACTTCGGTCTCTAGTCTGGACCACCTCGGTGGGGCCAGGATACTCGGTTAGCAAAAAAAAATTTTTTGACTAAAGTGGTAATCTCCTAATATATCGGTGGCTTTATAGCAGATAAATTAAAATGTTGCTTCATTCTCTTTTTTAAAGGACCGTTTAATTTAAATCATGTTTGCGTATTTAAATTGGCTTCTTTTTTTGTTGACATCAGTGTATTTGATACAGAAAATGAGAATATGAATTCTAACTTAAAATAGACTAAACTATAGATTAATACTTTGCTGTAATTTTAAATTATGTAATTGTTAGATAGTCTAGCAATTATTTCAGCAAGAACAAGCAGTAAAACTAATCTCTAAAGTATTAAACTAAAATAAAGGGTAGTGATTGGTTGGGTTTTAGGAACTGACTTTAGCTTTAATATTAATCTATCTAAACTATTAATATTGAAGTACAAATAAATCTTAACCATAAGTTTTCTTTAATAATTACTATCCAATGCCACTGACCTTATAAATAGCAATTTCTATAAAAATTGTTATGAAATTACCTAATATTTAGCTACCTAATAAATTTAGAAGAAATGCAATTATTCATTTACTAAAAAAATCAAAATCAAAAAGTTAATTTGTAATCCATAAAAAACTATAAAATAGATTAAATGATCAGATTAATTTTTTGGTTTATTAAAAATTAAATTAATCAAAATCGGTTAAAATTTTCAGAATAATAAAATTAACGCAGTTATATTTAATTAATTAGCATCTTCTAATTTAATTAGTACAATAATATATATATATATATTTAATTTTTAAACTTTTATAAAAATTAAAAACAAATACCCGTGTGGAGGCACAGATCAAGATCTAGTAGCATTTAAAATACATTATGACAATTTTTGGTTTGGCATTTTGAATCCGCACGCGCCTAATTGATGTTGTGACCCGTAATATAATTTTGGGATATCTGCCAAAAAATAGAAAGCCCTTTAAATTAAATGGCTCTGACGATTAAAAATATGGAAAGGGAATAAAAAATTATATTATATAGTGGTGATCTATAAAAAAAAATTAAAAAGTGATTTTTTTCTAAGATGATTCAGATTACATCCTAGGTTATTTCCTAAACTGTATGGACAACCTTTTGATTGTTTTTCATTAAAGAAACACATTTTGATTATTAACTAGACGATCAAACTTCCTTGGAAAACACACTGTCACCTCTTATGATCCTACTTTGGACGATTTAACAGAAGAAAAAAACGTGAGAAAGAAAGCGATCAAACTAATTTTTTTCATTTATACGAAACCAAAAGGTTTGACGGATTTTATATCTATTATCTCTTCACCCACTTCCAGTTTTGTGTGTTGATTGGTTCTAATAAGTAACATGAATATCTTTTATGGCATGCATCAATAAATTTACATGTATACTGGCCACCATACTTATTTATTTAAAGCATGTTATTTCATAAAACAACATGATTATGCAAAATGCAAAAAAATATGTTCAAACGTGTTAAAACCTGACGACATCTTTATAATGGTTTTACCATTTAGTCATTTAACATATATTGGATTATAAATAAATAAACTAATTTACTTACTACCCTACTTAAATTTGGTTGAGTGATGGTTGTTTTTAGAGCATCCTCATCGGTTAACATCTCCACATGAGTGTCTAAACACAAAAGTATTAATTAGTCTTTTATCAAAACATAATTTGTCTAACCAAAGTTTAATTTTTACAAAAATCAAAACCAATAGAACACAAACACATGTCAGAATTGACTGTAGAGAGTATCTTAAAAGCTCGGTACAGAGAAACTATAAACCTTGTCTTTTTTTTTTTTTTTTTTTTTTATTCTTAAGACACCCAATTGAAAATTTTTGATTGGAAGTGCTGTTAGTTTTTTTTTTGTTGTCGATTATTTGTTCAGCACCTTAAACAAAATAATGTATAAAATTTGAAAAGAACACTAAGAAAATTTTAATTGATGAGATACCCTCTCATCAACATTTATTGAGATTTTTTACGTATTTAACCACAAAACTTATTTATCGTTACTGATAAAATGTAGCCACACATATATTAAGATATGTGTGTCCGAAATATTCAAAAGATTCCTAGTTAAAAATTACCGCAAATTTTATTTTAAGGGTTATTTGTGAAATAATCAAAAAAAAAATTTAGTTTCGTAGAGAAAGGGTAGAGAGAGATAGGAAGAGAAAATAAGAGAGAGAGTGTAAAATGGTTAGTTAGTTAATTTTGGATTTTTGTTTGGTTATTGATGCAAATTCTCTTTATTTTATTTACTATTCTTTTATTATACTTTTTGGGTGAAATATCTTTTGAAAATTTAGCAATAGAAATTCTATAATAAAACGAATATGAAAGGACAATCAATCAAACAACAACTATCTTTTGAGTTTTGTCGTTTTACTTGCTTTACCAGTCGAAATCAAAAATAAGTGGTTGTTCTTTTTCCAATTATTGTGATTTTCTCCTTCTTTCTGTAATGTCATTTTGTATTTCCATGGATTATTTCGTAATTGTGTGGTTTTTATTTAATATCGTTGTTTGACCAGAGAACAATAATATATTCAATAACTAATGTGATAATGAGAAGAGCGGTCGGTCCAACTTATTACACGTACGTCCTTTCTGCATCGCATGTTTTGCTGTTACACGTACCCAAATATATTACAATTACGAATATGCGATTGCAACTAAGATATGAAACCTTACGACAAAATTTACAGAGAATCTCGTATAACAGCTAAACGATAGGTAAAGATCAAACCAAACGTGGGTTGGTGCAAAAGTAGTGATAACGAACGTAGCAATCATTTGTAAATTATTTGTTAACCAATCACCCTAATAGGCAGGCCCGGCTCATAAATTTAATGGACCCTGTGCATAATATATATAGTTTTCCACAAAAAAGGGCCTTAACTAGGTTTAACCAAAAAATAAAAGGGCCTTAATTATATTAGATTATCCAAAACAGGGCCCTAATTATAAAGAAAAATTTTGAAAAAAAAACTGGACCCAGTGCTTTTGTACCTCCCGCACACGTCAAGAGCCGGCACTGCTAATAGGCTGCGTATCTAATTATCTATCATTCAAGTTGCATTTTTATATTGTTATAAATAAATCAACCGAAAAAATATCCCTAAACATAGGTGTGACAAAAGGCTTTGCATTTGAGAGTTCAGAGTTGTGTCGCTTATCTTGTACTCCTTGAACCCTACCGGCCGATAA
Organism: Brassica napus; assembly: GCF_020379485.1. Lineage (NCBI taxonomy): Eukaryota > Viridiplantae > Streptophyta > Magnoliopsida > Brassicales > Brassicaceae > Brassica > Brassica napus. The sequence goes on from NC_063438.1 coordinate 5,376,189, forward strand.
TGCCTGACCTTTGCGGTCGTGCAGATAAATCCCAAGAACACTTGTTGTTTGCTTGTTCATATTCATCGGTTATATTAGAGAGACTTTCCTCCTCCTTCAGATCATGAAAAACACATCCAATGCAGTCAATTAATCGAGTAGCTTACGAGTTACGTCCACCTCAACAGATAGAAGATAAAGAAAACGCTTACCGTCACTTGGCAAGTTACTGTATATATATATGATTTCGAAAGAAAGAAATTGTCATTCTCAGCTTAGGACTATATCCTCTCCTCCGGGCATATTAAAGAAGGTAAAAAGAGTATATTCGGGAAGGTAGAAATGTTGTTCCTCACTTAATTATAGGACACGTTTTAATATAGTGCAATTGACTATAAACTCAAATGTTAAAGTATTTTTGATTGGATGTATTTTTAAAAAGTATTAGTCAATGTAGAGCATTTTAAGCAATTTCTCTTTAGTTATTATGGCCTGGTTAGCTAATTTTTCTTCTCTGTTCATGGAATTATAAGATCTGTTTATAAACAACCCCTTGAGTATATATACTATATACCCGTTTGCCCAAAACAATGTACGTAGTATACTATATACCGTATATATAATTACTTAAATTATCCTTTTTTGTGCACCATTACTTTTAAATATCCAATAATAGAAATTTCTTTAGGTGTCGTAACCAAATATCTTGTAGAAATTAAGAAACACACAGATGCACCAAAATGCTCTCTTCAATCACTTCTATTTTTTTTTTGTCAGCTGTCGAATTGGTTAGACAAAGTTCTGATCAGACGAGATATTTCTCCGAAAAACACTTCTATTAGAAATATTATTTAGTGAATTCAAATATTAACTCATACTAAATCAACTATAAATATAATTAGATCTCGATCCGCGTAACCGCGCGAGTTTTTATTTTCATTTATTTTTATATAAATATTTTATTTTCAATTCTAAATCGGTATATATTGTAATATATATGTGTCTATCAATTTTTAAAACAAAATAAGTTTACGGTATATTTTTTCATTGAATAGATTATTTCAAATTTTTACATGTATTTTTATCTTCTTCTATATATATATTTTCAGATTATTATTTCATTATTAAAATTGTAACTATATATATAAAGATTAGTAAAATATTGTTTTATTGTCATATTCAAAGATATTGTAACATTTCACAAATTTAGAAAGCTTTAAAAAAAATAAACTTTTCCCTTCATAGATTTATATTATCGAGTAAATAATTAAACATTTAGTTTTTGTTTAATGTTTATATAGTTTAAAATTTGTTTTCATTGGTTTAAGGTAGTGAAGATTAATCATTGTTAGATAATATGATTTTTGTTATTTAAAAAAAATCTTTATAATTTTAAAAGTTAACATCAATAAATATATAAATAATTAACATATAGAGGTATAGTATTAAAATATTAAATTATATCTATTTAATTTATACTATCTATAAATCTAATGAATCATTTATTGTTTAAATCCAATTATTGATAGCTCAATAAAAAATTTTGGTAAGCCCAAAATTTAAATGATAAAATTAGAGATTAAATGTAACATGACTTTCTAGAAATATGTCCATTAGGTCTATTTTTTTAAAAATCACACATGAATCAAAGTTGTGACTTCTGCTTTAATATATAAGAATACATGTTAATAACAATCACATCCGTTGTAAGTAATCAATGATGCATTCCATGTACCTTAGAGCACTATTATTGGGATTTCTAAAAGGGAATTTCTTTCAAAAACTCAATGTGTGGTCCCACCAAACCATAAAAACCAGTCCCCAAAATCATGAAATAAGGACCCCTTGTGGATGTTTTTTACAACAAACGGAACGACTTTAAAACGCTCCCAGGCACGGTTACCAAGGCAGCTCGCTCATCCATGGATTCCGACGCCGGCAGCTTCGTAGCTCGCCGGCGTCGCCGTCTTCTCACCGTTTCCCATCTCTCTGTTTCTCTTTTTCTTCTTTTTACCTTTCTTCTCCACGAGTTTCTTGTGTGGTTGGGATTTTTCACCTCTTTAGTCGTCGCGAGTTGCAGAAGAAGTTGCCGGTGCCGTCTTTATATCCTTTGGCTCTTGTTTAGCCCTTTCTCATCTCTTTTGACGGCACAAGTTCCAGATCTGACTCTTATGACCTGCAATTCTCTTACTCTAGTTGAATCTTCTCAGATCTCAGATCTATTGATGCTGCAACGTACGTTACTCTCCTCATCTCCTAAGATGATGAACTTTCTCCCTTCGGGGAAGATCTATCCTGTCAGGTTCTGGTGTGAGTGTGGCTCCTGCACCAGCCCTCCTTGTCCAATTCTCGTCGGAAATATAAGTCTCAATGGCTCTGAACACTACTATCAAACTATTCCGGCGAGGAATCTCCTCTTCAAAGACCCAGTAACTAATCTCTGTTCACCACGAACACCGCTCGTAGCTGCTCCTTCCGACGACTGCTCACCCCTTCAAAGCTTGTTAGAGAACAACGACCAAGGGCTCAGCTTTGGCTCTGAAAAATCTCCATGGATCCAACACGGTAATGCTGGAGTCCACATGTTTTGCTTAGAATCAATGCTTGTTCCCTTGGAATCTGAAGTCAAGTCTACCTCTCTGTTCGTCCGTGTGAAGGAGTCAAGTGCTTTAATGTCTGAGTTATCTCAGGAGAAAACCATCTCAGCTATGTTTTGGTGTGAGCGTGGCATTATATTTGGTAGCTATATCTCTGGGTTGACTGTACTTGTTCAATGCTTTACAGAACATCTTTTGAAGTCCTCACAAGACAGTCGCAGTTTCTCCACCATCAGCTTCTGGACTACTCTCCCGAAGTGTATGCGTAGACCACAGTTAGCTACCTCGACCCCAAGTCAGTGCTCAGTTTCATCTCCAAATTTGAGACTCCTAAAGCTCGAAACAAACAGCCCGCTGAAACTGTCCTTTATGGTTAAGTTTCATCAACCTTCCTCTCGACAGGGCAGAGAGAGATCCTTGTCCACCTCCTCCTTCTCAAAGGAGAGAATCATTCTACAAACATCCCTCTTTGTAAGAGATCGTCTTATCCCGATTGCAATATCGGAAAAGCTTTTCAACCCCTTCACCATTTTGCTATCTTGTTTAGAGGATCAGAAGATGCAACCAGACTTGTCTTAGTGATGTGTTCTGGAGGTAAGGGTTTGTTTTCAACGTCACAACATATACAACATATGGTGACTATGGTTTATGAATCCGGTTTTACCGTGAATCTGCTATCGACGCATTTGAGCATTGTCTCTTTTTTGCTGTCAATCTCTTCGGAGAATCTATCTACTTTAACTTCCTATGGTTTTAAGTTTTATTGTTGTAATCAAAGAGGATGGATAATTCTCTCTATCTATTGTATGTTTGAAGTTTAAGTTAATGAAATGAAAGGTTGCACAAAAAAAAAAAGGACCCCTTGTGGTGGTTTTTTTGCACTGTTCGCGGATCCCACCGACACGTGACGGTCCGCGATTGGTGCGCTTTTTAATTTTCTTTTTTTTTAATCAGACAGAAAAAAAATAAAGAAGAATTAAAAAGTTTTAGAAACCCTTAAGTGGGTTTGCTCTTAGAATATATGCTGGCTATAAGAAAACCTCTTATAGCCTGATGTTGAACCGTTCTATAAAATTTACAAGTCCCTTGCAGTCACTCGATAATTACCAATCAGAGATTTTTCATAATTCGTTCGAGGCAAAGGGCCCCAACACACTTTTCGATACTATAGTTTTCCTGTAGAAGTTACAAATTTCAGTATGTTTAGCAAAAAAAAAGTTGGAAAATTCATATAATCAATAATTATCACGAAAGGGGATTTCTAAAACTACTTGGAGCACTTTGCACTCAAACTATTCCAGTCAAACTTTGTTCACAAAAATAGATTCATCTTGCTCATGTGTTCTTTCTTCTGATTACCAGTTACCCCAACTACCTTCATAATCAACGTCAGTTTTGTAAATGATTTTCCCATGTGTGCTTGACTGATATAATAAAGACCTATCTATTAAATTCTTAATATCGAACAGGATGCCAAAATGAATGAGACAAATTTAAATACGTCTTGGATAAATGGATCTGAGATCTTGCCAGAGAGGATGCCGTTTTTGTTTCATATCTTATCATTGCACACACAATGAGATGCCAAAATGTTACAAAAAGAAATTCAAAAGAAAAAGAGATGCACATATTGGTTGGCCCAAAAAAAGGAGATACAGATATTTGATGGTTAGTCATGAAACAAACCTAGGGTTTCAGCGGACCAAATTTGTTAAGGCTCATTAGTCTGGTCAGACCCATTTAACACCCTAACAATTAGAATTTTTTTTTACATAACTTTTGTTTAAAACAAATACATTCAATTTCCTTAACCATCTAACCTACCCAACTTTTTTTGTCGCTGGATTGTATTATAAACTTTCTAGGCAAATAATTCTAACCAATAAGAACTAGCAAAATAAATATAGAAAATAGATACACTAGTATGAATCCAAAATAAACTAACACACATCTATTTAACTACTCCACTTTTAAAACAAAAACTAGATTTTGACCCGGGCAACCACACGGGTGTTTGTTTTCACTTTTTTATACATAAATTATTGTTTTAGAACATAAGTGGTATATATTTTTAATGTTAATCATATATTTAAATATTTATATAACTATTTCAAATACAATAGTTTTATAATTTACATGTTATAATTAATTAATTGTTTAAACCTTATGTATTTGCCACTTCTTATAATATATTTATCTTATTGTATTTGCATTAGTTATTAAGCAAATTAATATATTCATGAGAAAATATATTAAAAAATATTTTTTATTTAATTTATGCTAAATTCTGACCTGTATTTCAAAACTGGATTTCTTTTTACCAATATTTTTATGCTTATTCATTTTAGATAATTTATTATTGTATATATAAAGTGTAAGATATGTTAATTTTTAGACATGTATTATATAGTTTGTTAATTTTAAGTCGTTCTATCATCATATTATATTTTAAATAAATAGTTTATATTTATGAAAATAAAATTTATAAATTTATCAATTGAATATAATTTTATCATATTTATTTTAGTATAATAATTATATTTTAACATGATCATGACTATAAGAGTAGATAAAATAGGATATAATTTATTTATTTTCATTTCTAAACGATAACTTAAAATACATTAAGTTATTGTTTAAATATTACACAGATTTATTAAAATTTTAAAATATAATATATAAATATATATTATATTTAAAATGAAAATATATTATGATTAAAGTAGTTACAAAGATTTTATATTATTAACTTTAAAGAAATACATGTTAATTTTTATACATGTATTATATAGTTTGATAATGTTAACCCATCTTACCAACATATTAGATTTTATTTTTGAATTTCTATGAATAGGTCCATTAGGTCCATTTTAAAAAAAATCACACATGAATCAAGGTTGTGACTTCTGTTTTAATATATAAGATTTGTGGTTTCCTATCTTTTAGTGATTTTTTTTTCATTTATATAGTTACATAGTTAATTTGTTAAACAATCATATCTTGGAGATTTATTTGCAAAATAACGTGGGAAAAACTTCATAAATACATAAAGTATAATTTTAGCCTTTTAGGTGATATTTAAGAAAAATATCATATCATGTAAAATATCCTGATTTTGGTGATAATTGTCACTGCCATCTTTACAAAAAAAATCCTAACAATGTGCTCATTCAGTGCATACATTCTATATTGAACCCATAATGAGGTTTAGGTATATTGTCCACACAAAAAAATGAAGCGATATATATTCCCAAAAACAATAACTAGATCTGGCATTTGAGTTTCAGTGCAGTTCAGTTTGGATATTTTGCATTTGGCTTTTTGGTTATAGGATGAATGAATAGATCTGAATTTAAACTGAAATAGGACCAATTTGGTATAGTTCAGACTGTTGAAATGTTTGTGTGGCTTAAATCTAAAAAAGAAGAAGAACTTATTGGGTTAGCCTCTCTTAACAGTCTGAAATTTAACTTAAAACTTAGGATTAGATATTCCTACAAAAAGACTTAACTTTTCACTAAAAAGGGATGGATTTAATATTTTGACTATGTTTATCATTTGTCACTCAGTAAAATTTTAAATCTGTCTGTAAAAACAAATATTTTACTATATATTTTCTTTAAAAAAGTGATCAAAACACATCAAAAAGAAAAGGAAATCCACTTATATGTTTTCCATATGAAATAATAATTAATCCTTTGACAATATCGTCAAAATCAAATTTATATAAAGCTATTAAGAATATGTAGTAGGCTAAGGGGGCATGGCCTTGACAGAGTCGTTGCCTCGTTGGGACTATATTTGCTATGTGAATGCGACATCATGTACTTTGTTGCCAATTTTTGTCAAAATTTCTTAGAAATATATTTTGACTGTAACTTAATTCAGATGCACTTTGATATGGTAAGTAAGGAGGCCAAAATTTGACCAGTCATACAAATAAGTTTGCCAAAAGATATGTGAGAAATCTACTCTTCTGTAGGTTACAATGGTTTAGTAACTTAGTTATATATGGAGCCAAATTATGTGAATTTACAATGATATAGCCATTTGTGAGACCGCAGCTTGTGTAAACTTACAGATCCCCTAAATTAAACGTCGAGTCAAAGATATTTCGTAGTATGTGTGCGCGCAAATTCAACTCTCGATTGACATGTTTGATAGAGTTGTAGAAAATAATAGAAGCAAATGTTGTATATATGTTATATAAGTAGATACAGATTGAGACTTTGAAGCAAGTTTTTGACGCATACGGTTATTACATAATCTTCAGACATTGTCACTTTGTTGCTTTTAAGCTACACATCTCTCAATATCATCATCAATCACATTACCTATCGCAATCTTCTTGTGACAACAAAATCCCACAATACAATCTATATGTATCCAACTAATGTTGGGAATACACATAATGTGATTTTTGTCTAACGAAGATAGAAGTTGAACCCAATCACATTTTATACCACTATGAATTTTTTAATAAATCGTGGTTACAATTACAATTAGTAATTTTCAGGTTTATCGTGGAAAAATGCCGTGTATGTGTAGAGTTACAGATTAGTAAAACTTCAAATAAATAGAAATCGCCTACAATAATAATGCACAGTGTGAAAGGACCCTTGTGTACGAATAACATAAGAGATTATATTACAATTCAAGAAAATGTGTTTACCTTCACGCTACAATTACTGAAGATAAATGGCATCGATATCTTTAGATGTTGAAATGTAAAGAAAGTGGCCGGTGTTGGTATCTTCGAAGTTCTTGCGTATCAGCATTGTTTCCTTACTTTCAAAAGACATTCATTTCTTCAGAACCCTTAATTTCACAATACAATACATTTAAATATACACACAAAACTCAGGTTTCGTTATCAATACATTCTAGGACAACGGTTGTTACAATTAAAGTAACTTTTAAAGAGATAATTTGTTTTCTTATGGTCAGCGAAACTTTGTATTTGGCGGCTATTTGGTCAGCGAATTACTTGGAATTTTTTCTTTAAGAAAAAATCCAAGTATATTAAAAGTAAAACTTGGGGGCTGTACAATTAATAAGAAAGATATAATTATAGCAATTGAATTTAAAACGGATATAGTTTTACTAATCGTACATACATTGCAAGAAATAGGTAACTGTAGCAATGAATTTAAAACTATATATAGTTTTAGTTATGGTGCAAACATTGCAGTATGGCAGTTTCAGACTTTCAGTAGCTATATTTCGATCTGGTTCGATTCATGATTGCATCTGCAAACGTTTTACCGTGGAGAAGGAGGATATAAAACACGGCCTAGTTCACCAAACATAACCCAAGTATTTTATCGCTAAATGGGATAAATAAGAAAGAAATAGAAAATATGTAGAGCACAAAATATGTGACATCAAAAGTATATATAAAGATTCAGATTATATAGCAATGAAGTACAAGGGAATGCAACGACCCTGGTCATATTCTAATTTCTAACAATTCATTTCTTTCTTTCTGTATGGTTGGCGAATGGCGACTGGCGAGACATTTATTTGGTTATATGCATAATTAAGGAATATATAAACTCCAAGAAAATCTGTATCTTTCACGTAGTCAAATACATAAGATAGAAGATTAGCAATACAATAAATTTTGATACATTTTTAGCAACAAATGAAAGAATATAACATAATGAAAACTTTTAGTCATGATGTAATTACAACACCAACTTTACTTGTAAATAAACTCCACGAAAATCCTAATCTTTCAAGTAGTCAAAATACAAAAGATAGAAGTTTAGCAATGAAATAAAAAATTATACAGTTTTAGCAATAAATGAATGAATATAATGAAGATGTTGATGTAATTATTACACCAACTTTACGTATAAGACATTCACAGAATCACAGCTTCACACACACATCAACCTCCTATATAAACCCAAACACATACCTCAGCAACCAAAAACAAACACCACACAATAGTTCTTTAGAAACAATATGGCGTTTGCGGTTTCAAAGCGAAACGCAATGGCGTTTGCGGTGACGCTACTATTAGTTTCCATTCCTATGTCTTCATCCACACTACAACAAGATTTCTTGCAGTGCCTCGTCGAGAACTCCGACATATCGTTCCCCATAACGGCGGCGTTTTACTCACCCGACCAAAACGCGACTTTGTTTAAAGAGGAGCTCGAATCAACGGCACAAAATCTCCGTTACTTGACGCCGTCAAACCCGAAGCCTGTGTTCATATTCGAGCCTATGTACGAGACACACGTACAAGCAGCCGTCGTGTGTGCCAAGAAACTCCAGCTTCACATGCGGGTACGTAGCGGCGGCCACGACTACGAAGGGCTCTCCTTCGTTTCTGAGAACGAAACGCCGTTTGTGATCGTTGATCTATCCAAGCTTAGACAGATCGACGTAGATGTGGACAGTAACAGCGCATGGGCTCACGCGGGTGCCACCGTCGGAGAGGTTTACTACAGGTAAGTAGGTAACGCTTACGCATGTATTTGTACTATTGGACGATCCACCCATGCATGATTTTCTAAACTAGTCTTTTTTCACAAGAAAGAAAAACTGAAGCATCATACCAAATAAATTACTTTACTTTTAAACAACCAAAAAGAGACAAAATATATTAAATGTAGTGGCTCAATATATATAAATAGCCATGGATTTCCGTTGGAATTTGAATTTCATGAGAAGCTATTAGCTTATAAGATGATTTTGTTTTGTCAGGAACTTTTTGACGAAAAACCAACAAAATAATTAGAAAATTTTGATGAACAAATATGATAAAATTTTCTGTTCATATTTCGTCTGTTTATATATTGACAATGTTGATTGCTTCTTATTTTATTTTTACAAAACGTTGCAATTAGATCAAATTCAAATGTTTATTATTTATTTTTATTTTTTTTGAACTTTGGCTTTCATATTAAATAGCAAAAAACATAAAAAACATAAAATGTTTACAAGCCCAGATGACTTTAGTTTTTATAATACCCATAGTTTAAAAACTCATATTTTGGAAACTTCCATTAGTAAAGCCCAAGAGGAGTTGAAAAGTCCAAACTCGTCGATGGTGGATGACGTCTTTCAGCGTCCGGAAAACCCAATGGGGGAGAAAAGATGGTGAGTGGATAGCCGATCATGCATAGCGGAACCAAGCTTGCATCATAGTAGTGGAGAGAGTTGGGTTGGAGGATCTGAATCCTTGAATCCTATTCCTTATCTGCCTATCTATAATGGTGAAGAGAGAATCTACAGACCTGAAAGAGTTTGAGTGGAGTCTTGAGTTACGTTCATTCCAGAGCCAATAGAGGTTGGACTGCCACGCCAAGAGAATGAGAAGACGGCGAGGTCTGGTCGCTTTGTGAGTTGAGAGAGACTGCATCTGTTGTAGAGTTTGGTTCCAGCTTCGCGTGGGTTGGAGTGAGCATCTTCTTGCCGATAATTCCCAAAGGCTGAAAGCGAAATCGCAGTTGAAATAGATGTGGTCTCTGGATTCATGACCGGTGTTGCACAGGAGACAGAGTGGAGAGGCCTGGATTCCCCAAGCGAGTAGCCTATCCCTCGTCGGACATCTATCAAGTACTACAAGCCAGGCGTGAAAATGTTGCCTTGGAATTCCGTAAGAGAACCAAACCGCCTTAGCCCAATCCACTTCCTCAATGTTTCCTCGCAGGTATGAATAGAGCTGGCCTGTTGAATATTTCAAACTCACCGAGCCTGCAATCTCCCACTCATAATAGTCAGGATTTACTGTAAGTGTTATAGTAGTTAGGAAAGCATGAAGAAGTAATTGTGATTCTGATCTTGCAGCAGGTAGACGCCAGGCTCCTCTTCGGAACAATGACGCTACTGTTGCATTGTCTGGGATCCCAAGTCTTGACACTGAGCTATTGAGAGCCGTTGCCAAGCTACCGAAAGGGGTCCAATTATCATGCCAAAACCTCGCTGTCAAGCCATCTTCCAGTCGCAGTTTAATGAGAGGGAACACCACTGACTTGAGCTTGAGGAGCTTGTTTGCTAGCCAAGAATTGGACGCACTAGGCTTAGTGGTCCAATAATTATGAATTGAACCTTTAAGCACTTTTTCTCTGAACCAAGCAACCCACACCGAGCCCGCCTTGAAAAAGAGCATCCAAATGAGCCTGATACAGCAAGCCAGATTCCAAGTTTGAAGGTCTTTGATGCCTAATCCACCTTGCTCCTTTGTAAGTACACATTTCTCCCACGCTACTCTTGCCGTGTTGTTACTTTCGATATCGCCTTTCCACAGGAAAACACTACAGAGGGAATTGATTCTTTTAATGCAAGCTTTTGGCAGAATAAAAGCCGAACACCAGAAGGTGGTTATCCCGGAGATGACTGTCTTGATGAGGAGTAAGCGGCCAGCAAAGGAGAGAGTTTTTACTGTCCAAGAGGAGAGCCTTTTCTTGATTTGGTGAAGGAGTGGCTCGCAGCTGACTAGATTCAGCTTCTTAGAGTTGAGGGGGACTCCAAGATAACGAACAGGCAGCGCACCACAGGCCATTCCAGTTGAGGCTTGGATGGTATCGATCTCTGAAACAGACAGGCCAGATGCATAGAAGCTTGTTTTCTGCATACTCACCTTGAGGCCTGACCGTAGCTCAAAATCGTGAAGAACTTTGAGAACATGCTGCACGGACGTTAACGAGCCATCAGTGAAGATGAGCAGGTCATCTGCAAAGCATAGGTGAGTAAGCTTTATTTTTTCACAGTTTGGATGAAACTTTAATCCTTCTTGAGTAGCCGCTCTCTTTAGCATGAATGATAGGCAGTTCATGGCAATTACAAATAGATAGGGAGATAGTGGATCACCCTGTCTAAGCCCTCTTCTTCCTTTGAAATAGCCATTTACAGTGCCATTATAACCCACCATAAAGCTTGTTGTACATATGCAGGCCTTGAGAAGAGATATGAAGTGGCGAGGGATCTGCATACTTTCCAAGCAAGAGAAGAGAAATTCCCAAGATAGGGTGTCAAAAGCTTTCGCTATGTCGACCTTGATGGTAATTCTCTTCTGACCTTTGTTCTTATGGTATCCATGCACTAGTTCACTTGCTAATACTGTATTTTCCACCAGCAATCGATCTTTGACAAAGGCTGTTTGACAGGGAAGAATAAGATGCTGGAGGATTGGCTTTAATCTCGCTACCAGTAATCTGGAAATCACTTTGTAGATGGTGTTGAGACAAGAGATTGGCCGAAAGTCAGAGATGTTCGTGGCTCCAGGGAACTTGGGAACCAGCGAGAGAATAGTTGAGTTTGTGGCAGCTGGTAGGAAAGCTGAGGTGAAGAAATGTGTAATCGAAGAAGTCACTTCACCTCCAAGTATATCCCACGCTCCTTTGAAGAAACCCGAAGTCAGCCCATCAGGACCCGGGGCTTTGTTTGGGTTTAACCTGAAGAAGAGCTTCCGAATCTCCTCCACGGAAGGGAGTGACAGCATTTTTTGGCAATGATCCAGACTACACTCAAATCCAATCAACCCCACAAACCAGTCAGTAGAAGAGCGCAGCAACGGCAGGTAGTAGTATTGAGGGCCAAGGATTGATTTGAAGTGTCTCACCGCAAGTTCACTCATCTCTATAGGGTCCGTTACTAAAACACCAGCTTCCAACATCAAGGCTCGTATTGCATTGTAGCTCGCTCTGACCTGACACATCCGATGCAAAAAGGTAGTGTTGAGATCTCCTTCACTGAGCCAATTCACTCTGGACTTCTGTCGAAAATAGCTTTCCTCAATCTATCTCAGGAACATCCACCTCTCATGAAGATCTCTCTCTTCTTGGAATGATTGAGGCGATGGATTATTCAGTGCCTGTACCTGCACAAGTTGTAACAAACGGTAAGTCTCGCTCACTCTCTCTTGAATATTTGAAAAATTCTCTCTGTTTAGTGTTTTTAGTTCTCCCTTTATGAGTTTTAATTTCCAACAGAGTTCAGAAAGTGTCGAGCAAATGCTTCCGGCCTGCACCCATGCGTCCTGTACAACCCCCAGAAAGTTAGGGTGCTTGGTTAGGTAGTTTTGGAATTTAAAAGGTTTGGTTCCAGCAGTCGGTAGGGTAAAAGACAAGTCTATTAGGCAGGGACAGTGATCAGAGAAGAGGTTGGGTAGAAAGAGGGCATAGGCATGCGGGTAGGAGGATATGGTTTTGTAGTTGGTAAGGAGCTGATCTATTTTTTTCCGATGGGATCTGACGGTTGTTTATTTGTCCAGGAATGAGATGGGCCATTGTAGCGCAGATCAAACAACCCAGTTTGCAGCAAGCAGTCTTGGAATTGGTACATTTGATTATCAGGGACCACAACTGCAGAGGAGGAGTGCTCCGCAGGATACATTATCTGATTGAAATCGCCCCCAATCATCCAGTTGTTGTTATCCAAGTCGAGACTGCTATGAAGATGAAGAAGCTCAACCCACAAGTCTACTCTTTCAGCAGAGAGATTTGAGGCATACACTGCAGTATAATAGATCGGCTGCTGAGCAGGAAGTGTTAAAATACAGGTCATGGACTGGCGAGACTGATGGACGATTTGGACTGTGAGTGGAGCTTTCCAAATTAAGATGATCCTTCCATCTTCATCAGCAGCATGGTTCGAACTATAATTCCAGCCATTGCAGACGTTGGACATAAGGGAAGATAAAGAAGTTTCCTTGATATGAGATTCAAGAATTGCACCAAAAAGAGGCCTATGGGTATGAAGCCAATATTTAAAAGGGCGATGCTTAGCCGGGTCATTTAGACCGCGGACATTCCAAAAAAAGAGTTTGACACTCATTGGGAAAGAGGGGGAGGGTCTCCACCAGCAGAAGAGATGGATTCCCGGACAAAAAAAGGAAGTAATATTTAGTTGCTTGGATGGGGAAGAGGTTTTTTGTGGTTCAATGGTTTTTTGTGGTTCAAAGGACTTTTGTGATCTAAAGGAAGGGTCAATGAAAGGGTCAAGGGCAGAGAAAGGGTTTTTTGAGGAGAAAGGGCTATTTGTGGAGGAGAGAAAGCAGGTGGCGAGAGGGGGGAGGTTGTAACAAAAGTGTCAGGTCGGAGGGTGGGAGAAGAGGTGGGCGCACAAAAGGGTTGGGGTTTGAGTTGGAGGAGATAGGGGGAGAGAGAGTTAGTGAGGAACGGGATCGCTTTAAGGAGGGTCTAGGGGTGGGGGCAGGAGTAAGGCGTGGATCAAAAGATCCCAAAGAATTGGAATCTGAGGTTCCAATGGTAGAGCGAGCTTTGTCTATCATCATCACATCAGTGTGGGCTACTTCAGTGTTTAAAACAGCAGTGGGAACAGAGGCTGCGGCATCAACTGCTTTCTTTCTATAAATTTGACGGGTAGATTTGGGGACGGGAGTGGAAGAGGAGGAAGCTTTCTTTCCTTTGGGTTTGTCTTGAAAGGGTGGCTCAGAGGGCGGGGGTGGGGTGAAGTGGAGACAGTTGCGGATAATGTGGCCTAATTCATGGCAGTGAGAACACGTAGGTGGTACCCACGGATAATGCACCGAGACTTCAACCACTTCTCCATTCTCGCGTTCATACTCAACAATTGCAGGCAAGGGCTGTGTGAGATCAACCTCAACTTTGACATGAGACACTGTCAGGCTAACCATGTTTTTAGTGAAGTCATCAGTCTCCTTTGGCTCTCCTACAAGACCAGCGACTAGACTCAACCCCGCATTGTACCGAAGATCAAGTGGAACTCCTGTGAGGTGAGCCCATATTTTTATTGCCTTCAAAGGGGGGGTGGCAGACGAGTGTTCCGACGACCAGTGGGCGGTGTGAAATATAGAATCCCCCACATACCAGATGTTCTTCTCCACAATCTTCGTTCGTAGATACTCGCTAGGAATCCTCACAAGAGTTGTGTGGTTAAGAGGGTTATTGTGGATTTCTAGTCTCTGCCCTTTTCCCCACATATGATTGAAAACACTCTGAATTTGTTGGAAAGGGGGGGCTCTACCATTGAAGTAGCAAATGATGAAATCCTTGTGGATTTCAGCTCCAGCTTTGAATACTGAATCAGGTATCAAGACTCTTGGTCTGCCAGACTTTGAGAGGGTGACTGGAGCTAATCTCTTTAGGGTTTTGTCTGCAGCAGTTCTGAGTTTTTCTACCAATGTAGGAGCATTTTCAGAGACCGCTGGGGGCCGCTGGAAAGGAGGAACCGGGAGAGAGGGAAACGGTGGACCACTTAAGGTAACAGTCGGGGGGATAGGAGGAGAGGGTATTTGGTCACCGGGGGGGAGTAATGTTGGAACTGGATGATTGGGGAGGGTTAGAGGAGGTTGAGGCGGAGGCTGGGTTAGTGTTAAGAGGGGAGGAGGATTTTAGAGGAAAGGTTGTGAAGGATTGATGGTTAACATCGGGAGAGAAAGTTGCCACTGTAGTTTGAACAGTAGATCTGGTTTTTTGATGGTTTGGGCTGATAGGCTTTGAATCTAGAGCAGCAGTTGTTTGGTTCTCAGGTGCTCCAAGGAGAGAATTACCTTCTGAGATCGCCTTCTGTGACTGGGTAGAAACAGCAGATGTAGAATTATTGGAAGATTTGAATCCTTTTTTCTTAGAAGAAAAGGGTTTCAAACCAGTTGGGTTAGAGGAGAGAAGAGGAGGGAAAAGGTGGGGAGAGAGGGGAGAGGTAGGATCAGGTGGGTCAGGCGGGATGGGCGGCGGAGGTGGAGGCTCACTGGAGGTGAACGACGGAGAGTGCAGGGCGGAAGCGTTGCCGGGGACATTCCAAACACTCTTCATAGGGAACCGAGCCAGAGAGAGAATGACTCGGTATATAAATGTTTATTATTTATAAGCTGCGTTTGTTTAAAATCCATTATGATCACCTAATTTATTGCCGGTTACGTAAAATATTGCTTTCATGCTCAAACAAAAATGTTTTATGAATTTTTCAATTTGTTCATTCTTGATTGATAGAGGCCATAGGGTTAATTAAAATGACCGGTTTTCTTTATTCAACCAATTGATAAAACCAAACCGAAGTAAAAGCAAACTGAATATGGTTGCTTTGGTTAATGATCCTTTAGTTAACAGTTTACTTCTCCCGCGGTTTAATTAGGATCCAAGAGAAAAGCCAAACCCATGGTTTCCCGGCGGGTCTATGCTCCAGCCTCGGCATCGGCGGCCACTTAGTCGGCGGAGCCTACGGTTCCATGATGCGTAAGTTCGGTCTCGGCGCTGACAACGTCCTCGACGCGAGAATCATCGACGTTAACGGCAAGATCCTTGATCGCGCTGCAATGGGAGAGGACGTCTTCTGGGCGCTTCGCGGCGGTGGAGGCGGAAGCTTCGGTGTGATCCTCGCCTGGAAAATCAAGCTCGTTCCCGTTCCGTCGACCGTGACTGTATTCACAGTCACGAAGACGCTTGAGCAAGACGGTACCAAGGTTTTGTACAAATGGCAACAAGTCGCTGACAAGCTTGACGAAGATCTCTTCATTCGCGTTATTATTCAGACAGCGAGCAAAACTACCAAACCTGGGAACCGAACCATCTCGACTTCGTACCAAGGACAGTTTCTCGGTGACTCAAATAGGCTTATGCAGGTACAATGGGGTTGAAATTTTAATTATATAAACTTTAGGGGTCTAAATTTAAAACCTCCAAAGTATTATATATACATCTTTTTGGCTAGTAAATTTTTTAATATGTCAAAATTCGAACCTGAGTAAAAGTTTTAACAGGCGATGCAGAGAAATTAGAATTTTGTAAAGTCAGGGGTCTAAAGTATGTTTTTTTCTTTTAGGTGGTAAACTTTTTAATTTGACAAATTCAACCCCGAGTTTAATTTAACAGGTGATGCAGAAGAGTTTCCCTGAGCTAGGACTAACCAAGAAGGACTGCATGGAAACGAGCTGGATCAAATCAGTAATGTACATTGCTGGATTCCCAAGCAGCGCAGCACCGGAGGCTTTACTCGACGGAAAATCACTCTTCAAGAGCTACTTCAAAGCCAAGTCAGACTTTGTGGAAGAGCCAATACCTGTAGAAGGCTTAGAAGGACTATGGAAGAAGCTTCTTGAAGAGGATTCACCGTTAACGATATGGAACCCTTACGGAGGAGTGATGTCGAGGATTGCTGAGTCAGAGATACCATTCCCTCACAGGAAAGGGACCTTGTTCAAGATTCAGTGGCTATCGTCTTGGTCAGATGGGAAGGCAAGCGACGAGAGGCATATGAAGTGGATGAGGGAGATGTATAGTTACATGGAGAAGTATGTGTCGAAGAACCCGAGACGTGCGTATGTGAATTACAGGGATCTTGATTTGGGGGTGAACGAGGAAGAGAGTGATGCTAGGGAGTGGGGGACTAAGTATTTCAAGGGGAACTTCGAGAGGTTGGTTAAGATTAAGGGTGAGTTTGATCCTGAGAATTTCTTCAGACATGAACAGAGTATCCCAACAAAGATTGGTTGATGGATTGAAAATGGTTTTCATATTAAATGTTCTAACAAATATATACAAGTGATGTCTATGGGTTTTGGATCTTGATAGGAAGCATTTTAGTTTGTGTGCTTACTATCTTGAATCTTGATATTACAATCTTTGCTTGTGGTGGTGTGATTAGGTTGTCTGAAACTAAACTCTGTATTAAAACAAACCTATGCAACATTCTTCGTTCAGTTTAGGCCGGTTAAGAAAATACAAAAAGTATAGACTTTGGAACCTCAATGCAAGCTTCTTTAATATCTCCATCCTTGAAAAAACATCAGTCAATGAAGAAGAAGAATCAAGCAGTGAGAGACATACCCAAAATTGTACTGCTTTTGATGAATTTTTCAACTAAGGAATTATCTAACAACAGGTTTGTAAGAACTCGGTTGCGAAAGCTCGCTGTTCGTCGCTCAATAAAGAGAACCACTTGGCGACCATATTGGCTGGAACAGATGAGCTTTGGTCGCCACAACCCGGAAGCTTGGAGGTTTCGCCTTGTAAGACTATTGCAAGATCCAGCCGAAGCGTCTTCAAGAGGGAGCTCACAGTTGCTATCTGAACTCCAAAACCAGCTTCTAGTGTTGTCTCACACTGCAGAAATGATGACAGTTTCTCTCTCAAGTTTGATATTCCTTCATTTTCATAGCCACCAGCATCCACTCCAATACTGCAAAATCCAAAACAAAAAGAGAGGACTGGATATTATTACCTCATGTTGGTTCTTCTGTATAAAGAGTCAAACTAATAAAATGTTACCTGCTCAGCCGCCCAAGAAGAGAGACGACTGCAACAGAAAGGTTAACTGGCAATGGCATTCCCAGCGTCTTTAGCAGTGGAGAAACAATGTTTGCACTAGTCCAATCCCATGCCTGCATATATAAATATATAAGATCAAATTGGTACAATAGATTAACAAAACATTAAGTGAAGGTTGTAAATGCTCTTGAAAAGTTTTTAACTACATACCGTATAACAAGTAATAAGGTCCACCAATGACAGAATGTCATATAAAGAAACACTTTGATCCCTTGCCAATAGGCACTGGAAACCTTTGTGTGCCGGCCTAAACTCAATCAACCTCTGATGCACAGTATTAGAGTGTGTAAACTCCTGAACAATTTCCATAAGCATAGATCCCATAGCCTCCAGCGACGAAGACTTGTCTGAGAATGGACACTTATTCTTCCCTGGGTGCAACTTAGAATTTCCCTCTACTGTACCAAAATGTCTGTTCTCTAGAAACATCACAATGGATTTCAACACTGCAGTTGATATATCATGATCACAAGAGGACATCATTTTCTCTCCAGCAGTGTAAGCAAAAACGTGAAGAATGGTCAGTGGTACTGGGGTTTTCTCATGACTGTGTCTGTGCAGGAGTTCAAAGGAAACTTCACGGATAAGTCCAAAACGATCCACTGCAGTACATATTGCTGCCAAAATAGCACTTCCAGCCACCAAATGATCAGTTAGAGCTACTCTGCTGAAGAGAGCTACATTTTCTCCATTCAAGGTGACATGAATGCTAAAACCAGATTCAGTTGTTTCTGAGGATTTAGCAGAATACAATACTCTCTGCTCTGAAAGGAGGTCCTTAAGAAGGCTAAGGAGTTCTTCCAAAAATTCGGTTAGAATACCTCCAGCTTCAGTATCAGCCATAACTACACAATAGAATTCCAAGTTCAGTTAATTTAAACATCAAATCAATAGCAGACTGAAATATTCAGTTTTGAGAAGAAAAACAAGAAAAGGAAAAGGGATTAGGGACATACCACTAGATATATGCTTCGAGAAAGAATCTAAGCAGGCGCAAGAATCATAATCCAGAGTGTTCCCAATGTTCATCGAGGAAACCATAGAGAAGTTATGAAGCAGCAAGGAGAGGAACACACATACCCTTTCCCTGAGAAAAACAAAGGCATATATTAGCACCCAGACACTAGTTTACTAATGGAGTTGAAAGAATTACTATATATCAACATTATGAAATGAAAACACATTAGAGAGGATAATAACATACCGTGCTAAAAGGTTGTTTTCCATTTTCAAAGAGAACAGAATCGCGGGCACTGCCCACTGTGCTGTAGCAACTGATGGGCATCGCTGAGCACAACTGTTTGCAGCATGGAAGATTTTGATGATACTGTTCTGGTCTTCAGTATTTGAAAACACAACAAAGTGTTTAAGAATATGACCATCCGATGTTGGCGACTCAGGTGGCATTTTGACTGTCACTGAAGCATTCTCAGTGTTGAGACTATAAGCTTCACTACTAGCAACCAAGTCAAGAGCAGTAGTAGGATTTTTGTCCTCATTCATAATCTCATCACCCAAAAAGTTTACCTGCGGAAGATCAGGGGACATGAGCGACTCTCTTGCAATCTTGTAATAAATTTCATCTTCTGGTTGATCCAACTCCAGCAATTTCATATAATCTGTAGCAGCATCTTCCTCCAGAAATAATGTTGCCGCATCATGTCCTTTAGCAGTAGAGAGGCACATAGTTTTCCCAGCCACTTGTGTAATTTCAGCTTTATTACCTCGAGTCTTGGTTAACCGGTTAAACTCAATAGAATTCTGCATAACTGTCTTCTTCTGACAAGAAACCAAAGTTTCTTTCTCTCTTAAAGGCTTGTACCCAGTTTCTGCTACCATAGACTGCAAGGCACCCAGCTTCTCTCTAATCTGTAGATTCTTCTTTTTATCATCAGATGACAGATGCTTACGTGACTCCATTGCCTCTGACAATCTTTTTCTTTTTCGAGAGTGCTCATTAACTACCTCATGCCTATCTTTTTGACCGCTTTGAACACAGTTTTCAGCCACAAAACAGAGCTTTCCATTTTTCCCGGTATCGACTTTATGGAACATACTTGATTTTGTTGGTTGGATATTTGGTATGTCTTTTGCTATTTCTGCTGAAGTAGTAAAAGCGAACTGCTCTCTTCCCTGTGAGGCCAGTAACTCCCCCTCAGAAAAAGATGTTGCGCTGGAAACTACTCCAGAAGTCAGTAACTCTCTAGACCCTCCAGTAGGAGAATCCAATTGAGAAATAGGATCGGAGACAGACTCACTCACGCCCCGTCCAGCTTTAGCGATTAACTGGGCAGAAAACTTGCAAGCTTGGTCCTGAGAACCAGGGTTGGCTCCCAAATGGCATCTTGCGTCAGAATTGTTTTCACCACTACGGTTCTTTGGGGGTTTCCTGCGACCTTCCACCTAAAAAGCAATGGAATGAAACATAAGTAAAGTAGTAAGGAATTAAAATGATCCAAAGTTTAAAGGCGATATATGTTGTGAATAATCTACCTATAGTAAGATTCAATGACACTAACAACTTCAACAGACTAGAGCCTAAGTGTTCATACTCAGATAACTTCAACTGACTATTTCAGCTAAACTAAGAATGCTTTAAGCCACAATCATAAACCTAGGATAAATAGAAAAACAGGATTCTTTTTAATTTACCATGTCATTCAGAACAGATCCATCATGTAGCCTAATGTCTGAAACCCGGGAGCAAAGAAAGTATCATATATCAAATCATCAAGCAGAATATTAAATTAAGATGGGAAGGAATAGAGTAAGAAATTTATGGCATAAACAAACCTTTGCAAGAGTAGCTGTACCTTCAACGTCTCTAGAAAAATACTCACCCAGAAGATTCATGCGATTTGTAAAACCACCGAACTCACGTTTTAACCGACCCAGCTCTTCTGCCTGAAACTCCCTTCGATATTTTTCAAACTCAGCCACTTCATTGAAGTGCTTTTCACGTTTCTTCTGAAACTTCAGCTCCTTTTTCAAAAGCCTCATTTCAGCCTTTTCCAGATCTCTGGCTTCATGAGGAGAAACAGAGCGAGTCGATTTCCGAGAGAGAGAAAGCTCATGCACCTGTTTTTTCAAACCCTCGGTCACTAATTGTGACTCCTGCAACTGCCGAGTCAGATCATCAACACGAGATTTCCAGTCCATGGCTGTTTTCTTATTCATCTCAAGGAGTCTCATCTTCTCTTCCAATTTCGCTGAGTTTTCAGCAAACTTTACTTTGCTCCTAGCGCTCTGCAATTCCGCTTCTTTCTTGAGCTCTTCATTTCTAACTCTAGTGATTTCAAACTTCTTAGACAAACCTTCTGCCAGCTTCATCTGTTCCTTAGCTTTTGCACTCTCCATATCTGCACGTTTTCTCTCTTTCAGAGTCTTTTGTTTTTCAGACTCAAGCTGCTTTTTCAGTGTCTCAAGATTGGATGTCGAAGTAAGCAGATCAGAACTAGTCTTATTAGCTGAAGCTCTTAAAACCTCCAACTCGGAAAGATACTGATCAGCTTTCTTCCTCTCTGATTCAGCTTTCTTCCTCTCTGACTCAGCCTTCTGCCTCTCGCTTACAAGAAGACTTTTAACCAGATTTATTTCCTCCTTCAGTTCAGGAACGTCCGGCTTGATATCCTCATATTTGACCAGCAGAGCCTTTGCCTTGTTCAGTTCTTTACAAACTTGTTCCCTCTCTTCTTCGGAATTATCAGCCCTTGATGTTTCTTTCTTAAGGAGGTTCTTCAGTTCACTGATCTCCTTTTCTCTGCTAGAAGCTTGATCACGAAGAATTTTAATTTCTTCACTTTTTTCTTGAATGTTTCGCTCCAATCTTTGTTGCAAAGAAAATTTCTCAGACTTCAAATCAGAAACTTCTTTCTCCAAAGATCCTTTTTCACCTGAATCATTCTCCTTAGTGTCCATGCTATCCGACATCTCCCTAAGTTCTGTAAACATATAGATAGCATGTCAGCAGTGCCGAGTTAAAAACACACAACAACAAGATTGAGAGGTATAGTAATAAAACCATCTTTCCACCCAACCCACACATCACTAATAGCTCAAGTTAGATAATAAATTCAGTTAATAATCGCCAAAGAATCATCATTCAAGAAGAACCAACGCTACTCAAAACCAAAGACATATGGAATACACCAATAACTTACTCTAACGTGTATAGCTCACCTCAAGATATCAAGGGAACATGTAACACAACAAAAATCAAATAGTAACAACAGCACAACACATCAGAAAACCAACAAGCTAAACCTATGCCACTCGTAGTGAAAGGAATATTCCTTTCAAAGTCCTAACTATCTTTACCAATCTGAATAAACTGATGAAACGTAATCAACTTACTTTTCTGGAGATTGGTTTTCTCATCGTTAGCAGCTCCCATGGCCTTCTGGAGAATCTCTATAGCTTCTTTACAAGCATCTCGCCGCTTCTTCATGCCTAGGTACTTCCCTTGCCACTGAAAAATACAGTCACGTAAATACAACATCGCTAAACACAAGAATTGATCCAAATCTACTATTCAGGAAAATACATACCGCGATGCAGCAAGAGTTCCCTGAAGCCAGCTCAGGTGGAGCATTAGCCGCCATTGCGGGAAGAACGACTCCGATTCTTTAACGAACTCTCACGTAGACTGGAAGCTCCTCGTCATCAATCAGAGGCGGAGAGAAGAGAGGCTGATTTAGAAAACGAAATTCGAAAACCCTGAACCCTAATTTCAGTGAGCAGAAGAAGCGAGAAAGAAGACTGTAGCGTTTGGGAAGAGGAGTAACATTTGGATCTCCGGGCGAGAGTCGGTTAGCTAGTGTTGAATTATTTAACTAGGCCCAATTTGATCAGAAAAAAAACTAGGCCCAGCCCAGTAAATTTATGTTAACTTTTTCCTTTTTTTTTTTTTTTTTTTTTTTGTAACATGTTAACTTTTTCCTATTTGGTATTCTTCATATTCTATAGTTTAATAAAATTAGCTAGTAAGAAAAGTAAACATATGTTTTAAAAATCATTTAAGTTTTTAAAAATATATTTAGAGGGTGGTAGTGTAAGTTTGATTTATAGTGATCTGTAACAAAAATAGATTATATTGTTATTGGTTTACAGATTTTCGCATTCTTTAAAAACATTAGTATTAGTGGTTTAGTGCTCTTTTAATTCTATTTAAAATTCCACGTTATTCAAAAAATTTGGATTTTAGTGATTTTATATGTTTGTTAAAATTATTGTTGCTGATAGTTGTATTCTAAACAAATTAACTCATAAAACAAGATTTTGTAGGGATACTACATACATCATCTCTTGATTTTTTTTATAGAAATAAATTGTTAAAAGGTCTTTGAAAATATTATAGTTTGATATTTTCATAATTTTTCTCAATATAAAAATTTTTCTCTAATCCTTGACAAAATTGTTAAATTTGTCAACTTTTAAAATCAACGAGCATTATGTAAATCACAAATTTTCAACTAACTACATAAATCAAATTCCCAGTAATTTCCCCTAAGTATTCTTAAATAGTTGAAAGTTGAAATTTGATATTTAATTTAATAATATCTTAAGAAATTGGTATGTCACCAGATTATGCAATGGCATTTATGTGTTCAAATGTTAGTCATCCTATGCATTCCCATACGAGAAAGAGTAACACAAGATATAAGATCAAACACACATTAAACTACGTACAATGGAGGTATTGAATAAAAGATTCAATAGTTGAATTTATACAATGAGATTGTTGAAAAATAAAATTTGATGATGTGGATTAACTGGTGTTGAAAATATTCAACATGTTGAATAAGAAAAAATGAAGATCGTTGACAACACATGTTACATTCTAAAGATGTTTGATATTTTGATATTATCTTAGTTATTTAAAACCAATTAATCTCATTATAAATTAAATAATTTATTTTTATTTTTATACTAAAATTTATCATTTAAATTATCTATAAATAGAAAATAGGTTTATTTAATTTGGATATAGAAAAAAATAATTATTAATTAATAAAATAGAGTGTTGAATTTTATTTAACAAAACCATTGTAGTGGATAAAAGTTGAATGTATGTTGAATGATGATATGGAAGAAAGAGAAGATGGCATAGAGTGTTAAAAGATAAAATGGAAAATGTTGAATCTTGAAACCATTGTACATAGTCTTACACGTTAGTATATATTGTTGGTTGTTTTCGCTGAGAAACACACCAAGACTAGGATGTGACACATTGATTTACAATATAGTGATTTAAATGAAACCCTTCAGCTAAACATCTCAAAACTCATGAGGGAAGATTCATAATTAAATATTTAACTGTATTGCCAATATCCTTTTCTATTGCTCTCTTTTGGGAGATTTGGTGAGTGTGCCAAAAACTATGTCCCATAGCGACGATGTTACACCAAATCCCTTGTCATGAATCCTGAAGTGATGGCTCAAATGGTATTTCTGAAGAAATCATTAAGAAAAAAAAACTCTCTATAGCCGATCGATTAGTAAAGTCTTGTTTAATGACTTGACTTTGTTTTACCTTGAGATTTTTGGTCACTGCTCTAGTTGGGTGTGCATGGTGAAGGTAGTAGTGAGTAACATCGTACATCACGTACCCAAGCATGCCGCCTCCAAACAGTGCAGGTGTGACTGAAGGAGTTGTGAAAAGCTTCACAAGGTTCCAGAACTGTGACACAAGATAATAATAAGACGATCTAAGTTTCTTTTTTTGTGTGAAACTAGGAATAATGGTGGAGATAGTGTGGATGATGATCAAATGTTTACAGGAAAGCATAAAACTGCTGTAGCAGCAGGAGGAAAGACGAGTCGAAGATGGTCCATTGGGTGCTTGTGATGGCATCCGTGAATAAGATAGTGTGCCGTGTTTCCCCTGAAATTGTTCCACAATAACATTAGCATGAGTACTATGTACATGAAATGTGACATAATAGAGAGTGTGTGTGTGTGTGTAACTAACCAGTAACTCTTTGTCTTTATGTGGAAAAGGAACCGGTGAAGAGTGTATTCTATCAACGTCCAGATAAATATTCCCAAGGCTATCAGTGGGACGATTTCTGGAAGTGAAAGGCCCCTGCTTACCGACATGGAGATGCACCAGACTGAAAGAGTCAAGAACTGTTTCCATTGCAAATATGTTACAGAATGGAGATCAGAGGCTTATTGACATTGCCAATTATTTAAATATGTAGAATTGAAAAAGGAGAGAGAGACTTATATACCTCCCAAAAGTCACTGTGGAAAAAACGAGGGCCTTTCTTTGTCACAATGGGTTGGTGAACCCATTCCTCGTAGGTTTCACCGAGATGACCAACCTGTAAAACATCCAAAGCAATGACAAGAGGGTTGAACATAACTTTAATTATCACTAATAAATAAGAGCAAAAAAATATTGGGTGATTAGAGGCAACGTTGAAATCCCCTATATATTAAAGGAGAAGCACTTTTAAAACTTACCTTAAAGATTATTGGCAATGTGTGTGACGTGGCCTCATGAGAAGCTTTTATTTAGCAAAACGCTTAGGTGTCACGCAGAAAACGCTCCTCACAAAAAGTTTGAATTTAATGCAAACAAAAATATTCCTTAAACAGAACTTTATATTAATAGAAATTTAAGCTCAAGGTTTACGACTTGCGTGTTTTTAAACGTGCTCTGAGAAATAAGTTATTGACTAGATTTTGACCCGCGCAGGCGCGCGGGTGTATATTTTGAAAAATATGTTGATATTTGTTTTTCATGTAATTATTAGGATTTGGATGAATCCGAGGAACATAACCGATACCGATCCAAAGATATAGTACCAAACCCAAACATAAATTGATTAAATATTCTAATTATTCAAAATTTTGTTATTTAGAGAACCGAATCTGATCCGAACCGAAGTATTTGGGTATCCGAATTTATCTAAAAATAATTAATATACTTATTTATTTAATTATTTTTAGATTTAACGTATATAAAACATCAAAAATGATACTTTTAAATTGGTTTAAATACTTGAAAATATATATAGATAGTCAAAAGTAAATATCTGAAATAGTTAAAGTATACTCAAATCACCAAAAATACTTAAAATAATTATTGATTTCGTATCCAAAATTTTAAATCAAGCCAATTGATATGTTAAGCTTAAGTATTATGACATATGTTATTCAAATTTATACGTAATATATTATTTTATTTATACATTTTGAGAAATTTAAAATATATAATGATTTAAGACTTTAAAATAATTTAAATTAGTTATCCAAACCCAAACCAAACCCGCAAAGATCCAAATCGAACTCAAACCAAACTTTAGAAACATTCTAATAAGGCTGAAATCTTTGACCCCGAAAACCCAAAATACAAACCGATCAGAACTAAACCCGTATGGGTATCCAAAAGCCCATCCCTAGTCATTATTATATATCGTATTTTATCATCATATAATTAATCGTATTTTATATGTACCATCATATAAGTAATCATATAATTAATAGTATTTAATACATACCATCATATAAATAATTACATATATTATATTTTTAAAACTTAATATGAAATATGAAAACCATAATTTGAGTTGGTATTTCAAATTGGGCTTTGTATTATATTTTTCTTATATATATTGACAATATTTTTTTATAATGGTTATTGAAAAATAGTTTAGTAAAAATCCATTTTTGAATATATGTATATTTTTGAATCAATTTTTGATATAAATCAAATTTGAATTATTATTTTGATTTGAAATATGTATATAAAGTTTAAATTTTGTTTTATGGTTAGTTTAGAAAAAAAAATTTAGGGAATTAGATTGACCCATTTTAGTATATTTTAAAAGTGGCCTAGATAACTTTCAATTTTTAAAAAAACATAAGCCCATTATTTTTTTTCTTAATACTACTATCCTTGTTTTCAAACAAAAATATTTTTTTTTAAAGACTGCAATCAATGTTTCCAAACACTCCAAATTTTTAAAAGTCCTATTCAAGTCTCCAAACACTCCAATTTTGTACTTGAGTTTTAATAAGATAGACTAGATTTTGACCCGCACGCCCGTGCGGGTGTATTTTTAAAATAAAATTATGATGCTATTTGATTTTTATGTCACTATTTAGGATTGGACAAAAAACTCGAATTCGAAGAATTGAACCGATCCCAATCCGAATAAGTAGTATTAAATCCGAACCGGAATTGATTAAATATCCGAATTATTCAAAATTTTGGTATTTGAAAACTGAAATCCGATCCGAACCGAACCGAAGTATTTTGGGTATCCAAAATAGATTTATATACTTATATATATTAATTATTTTTAGATTTTATATATATAAAAACATCCAGAATATATATGATACTTTTAAGTTTGCTTAAATGCTTGAAAATATATACAAATAATCAAACGTAAATATCTTAAATAGTTAAAATATACTCAAAACTCCAAAAATATTAAATAATTATTAATTCTCTACTAAATATTTAAACCAAACCTATTTAAATTGATTATCCAAATCCGAACCAAATCCTCAAAGATCTGAAATAAATACGAAATCCCAAAAAGACCCGAAAACGAACCCAAACGCCCACCCCTAATATGTGTCATATATATATATATATCATATATGTGTCATCATAGGTTACAAAATATGTGTTATCATATATAATCATATTTTATACGTACCATCAAATAAGTTTTTTTATAATTAATAATATTTTATATGTACAATCATATAAATAATCACATAAATTATATTTTAAAATTTAATGTGAAATTTAAAACCATAATTTAAGTTGGTGTTTGAAATTAGGCTTTGTATTGTATTTTTCTTATATATATTGAAAACATTTTTGTAATAGTTATTGAAAAATATGTTAGTAAAAATCAAATTTTGAATATATGTTTATTTTTGAATGAATTTTTGATATAAATCAATTTTAAATTATTATTTTGATTTGAATATATATATTATCAAGTAACATAGACTCATTACTTTTTGATATAATGTAATGGACTTCCAATTTTTTAGTAGCATAAGGCCATTTTTTTTTCTAAGTTACTACTATCCATGTTTCCAAACAGTATTATTTTTTAACTCCTATCCATATTGCCAAACAATCTCAATGTGTACTTCAGTTTTAATAATATAGATGTGCTCATAAAGATTTACGTGTATGTAAATAATAGAAGCAACTTGCACGCGAGTAGGAGACTGATGAAGAAACTGAGAATGTCTATGCGGTTAAACCAAGTGATTAGGAAAGACTGTGATGATAAGGAATCTTTTTTTCCTATGTATATACTAGAAGAAGACTTGAACAAACAAACATACATAGTGAGGAGAAGGCGATTTAGAAGCGATGGCGTCCGTGGGCGAGGGTGAACTTAAGTCACTCAAAAACTTGTGTAATGAGATCACTGAGGCACTGAGTCCGCAGGGAATGGAAACGTTAAATTCCTTGAATGGAAACATTAAATTCCTTGATTGAAATTTTTGTAAGAACAGAATCAAACATAGCGTGTTCAGAAACTCTATTCACCTTTTGTTTAAGAATCATGCAAAGACACAACAACACCATGTTGATACCGAACTTGAAAACGGTGGAATCCAAGAACACCATGTTTTTGTGGTTAGGGCCAAAGTATAAGAGAGCTTAAAAGAGTATCCTATTCATCATGGTAATCTAAAGATAGGATCCCATGTTGGAATTAGATGAGAGCTCTAAAATTTATCCAATTCATTATGGAAACTTAAAGATTAGAGCCGATGGTGGAGATATTATTAAAGTTGATGAAAACCATAGAGAATATGTTTCAGGAGCAAGAGTCTGAGAAATATGTTACCAATGTGCTCTTAAAGTTTCTTTGATATTTTAAATTTATAAATGTTTTGTTTCGTTAACTTTTGGTATGTTAGGGAACTTTAGAAAGAGTTTTAATTTTTTTTTCTTTGACAGACTATAAAAAAGTGATGGAAGCATAATAATTTGAATGATGTGCTCATAAAGATGGACTTGGAGGGAAATAATGGAAGAAACTTGCACTTGGTGAGGAGACTGATGAAGAAACAGAGAATGTTTATTCGGTTAAACCAAATGATACCGAGCTATAAGCTTATCCCTGAAGAAGAACGGTGTTCTGTCAAGTACGAGGTAGTGAACAACAAGTATTCTCTGATAAAAAAGTATTCTCTGATGACTTTGAAGAGTTCGAACATAAGAAGCTAACCGAGTACGAAGAAGCAATGACGAAGAGCGAAAATGAGATGATTGAGGCTGATAGGTTGATGGAACGTATGATAAGTGCAGTGGAGAAACTGGAGATCAGGGTTATAAAGGGAGAGATGAAAGGGAGAAGACTCGGATGAATCATTTATCACATATTGCTCAACCCCACGAGGAAATCAGAGGACACTCTCAAAGCACGAGAAATGAAATACTGACAAAGAATTGGTAGATAGCACAACATTTTAGAAATCAGTAACTACAATATACAATACATCAAACTAAAGTAAGGCTTTCTAGAGTATTGCTATGAAAGCATGAAAGAGGCACTAATACAAGGAAAAAGTGTGCATAATCTATCAGTCAAATAGGATAAAAAGTGAACTGCAACCTCAACCCGGGCCAGGTTATAATCATGCACCTCCACTGAAGAGAATCCATCAATGTCTGATGGAAGTTAAAGAAGATAGTAACAAAAATAAAGAAACAAACCATAGATTTCCGCAAACCCAGAGCATGCCTGAAATAAAAGGCAGAGAAGGACTTTGATAATTTGATTCAGAAAATGAATAAGCTAAGAGTAGTAGAGAATAACTAAATACAAGCATCATAAGATGGCAGCGCTTACATACCTCAAGTCCCTCATCCTGTTCCCAAGCAATGCTACGACTATTATACATATTCTTCATAAGTATAGTGCACTATTTGTCGGGGTAGAAATGAAGATCTGCTGCAACACAAGCCAAAAAGACAAGCTCCAGTCTTTAAATGAAAAGGACCATGAGCTTTATCCTAGACATAGAAAGAAAAAACTAAGCGTACTTACTTTTTTTTTTTTGTGCAACACTAAGCGTACTTACTAGAAGCATAAGAACAACAGATAAAGAGGGATACAACAATCACCTGCTCAGTTCCAAAGTTGGGTACTTCTTGTGCGACATTATCCAGAATTTGCAGAGTAGAACTAACATTATGATACTTTGACAAAGCTTCAGTTCGCGGAGGTAGAAGATTAGGCCTGCCAGCAATCTTCAAAACAAACACTCTACATTGGTACTCTAGAATCAAATCAAAATACTCAAACACTCTACATAGGATGTCTTACAAAATTTGGAATGCATTTGTAGAACATTACTCCAAAGTTTTGTATCACATTTAACTACATGCACGTAACAGTAATGCATGTGTAGAACATTACTCCAAGGTTTTGTATAATATTAATTCCATGCACGTAACATTAACGTATTTCTCACCACCATTATACGTATAATATAGGTATAATAAAGAACTACAAAGTGTTTTAACTTTAGTGAAGAAACCTTCCAAAACATGTCGCATAATCCCATTAATTAATAAAAGTGTCTCATAAGTCTCGAACTTATGAGCAATAAATATTAGAGTAGTTACCAAGCAATTATTTGTTACATATCCCTTATATATTATTTGTGAAGCATTTTTTAAGTTACAATCTTTGTATCAGTGTTTACGTGGCAGCTCCACAGCTCTTCTCAGTTCAAATATTTAAGACCTTTTGTTTACTAGAAAAATTACAAGACCATGCCATTCATTAGATATTTCGCCGACGTGCATTTAATTATATACATTGACAAACACAATTAAATGAATACAGATTTCTCTATGGTTACTGCCAATACAATTTAACAACTCCCATTCTCACATACATTCGGTCACTGTCCATACAATTTTACTCTAAGAAGCTTATAAAGGAGGCACAAGTTAAGTGATTAATCCTAATTCCTAACTTTCTAGAAGTTCATATAATTATCCCTTAAAATATAAAATCTAAACAAATCATTCATATAATCATCTCTTATTGGCTGCTGTTGGCTTCAAGAAATTCAGCAGTATGACATGTGGTAGACGTAGACCCCTACGAATGTAATGCAATTTAATCAAGCATGGTCCATATATATCATATGTTCAATACAAAATTTATTTGTGATCCAGTATAATATTTAAAAGAGAGCACAAGAATAAGATTATCAAGATTAAATTATGAAACCAAATAACCGATCGAGAATTTTGTGTAAGCCGGTTCTAATTGGTAAGCTTTAACCAGAAACCAAAAAAAAATGAATTTGAATTGTCCGTAAACGTGCTATACAATACTCTTTTAATGTGGTGTAAACAAGAAAGGAAAATCAAAAAAAAAAAACAAAAGAAGGAAAACCCGTAACATTTCATTCAAGGGTGTTGACTTTAAAGTGAATATTCCTTATAAGATTCACATAAAGATTTGAATTTTATATGAAAATTCTCAATCATAAATTCATAACTTTGCAAGCAAGTATAAGATCATCTTCTTTTGGAATATCATAGTTATAGATTTCTTTTCAATAATTTGTTTAAGGAAAGTTGAATAACAGAGTTACTTACGATTTTAAATATGATTTCCGTAGTTAATACATAGTATATTCAGCCATTAACTCTTCCGTGTATGGTTATGATCCGAACCAAAATAAAGAAAGTGGTTTGGAGTTGATAATAACGAATACATACTGAATTGGATGTTATTTTTAAGAAACCGCGGAATATAGATATGGTTTGGGAAATAAACCGATCAAACCAAATAATTAAAATATAACAGTATAATTATACATAAATTAATGTAATTAATAATACTAATATAATTAATAATTTTAAACATAAATTTTCTTTATTGATATGATCTTCATAATTAATATATTGATTTTTACTTTTTTTTATTGACAAATATGTGCGATAATATTTACTTATTTAATAATATTATATATTACTAATTTTCTTATTTTTATTCTATTGGAACCATTATTATTATTAATGTAATATGTTTACTAATTATTTTAAATATTAAAAGTAATAAATATTCTATTTAAAAATCACAATATCTTCATGTTTTATTAAAACAATTATCTAATCATATAAAGTAAAATTTAAAAAGTATTATAAAAAATATATATGAATTTATGGCTTTTGGTATAAAACTGAATAAACCAAAAACCAACAATATATAAATCGAACCAAACTTTAGATACGACTTTAAAATGATATATGTTTTTATAAACTGAAATACTTAAAGAAAAAAAAATCGAACTGGAATCCAGACTTGACACTCCTATCTTTTACATATACTTTCACCCCGCGCAGGTGCGCGGGTCTCCAACTAGTAGACTATTAAAATCCTTACTAAACAGTTGTATTTACCTGAAATACAAGGGCCTTATTAAGATCCACAGAGAATCCCTGAGCAACCATTTTGCAGACCTTTTACTAAACTGAAAAGATGGAATATAAAGACTATCAAGAGAAAGACAGAGAAGGTGCAACGCTCTTACGACAGTAGCGTATTTCGTTTAAAGAGGAGCGCATAGTGTGACATAATGAAACACCTGATGTCAGCTTCTTCAACTAGACAAATATATAAATGTAAATTTGTTATTTTTCAAGAGCCAGATTATTAGATGCCTGAATCTATTCATGACGTGTTATTGAAAAAAAAAATCATGGGTCTATTGTTTGTTAAGAAGATAGTTAAACTTTGTTGTTCTTGAATATTATACCTAAGTCACGTACACAAGTTATGTTATTTGGCCCCACGAGAAAACCCAAGAAAACAAATGAAATCCTAGCAGAAAAGCAAGTGCTAGTTGAAATCTAAATGAAATACAAACTAGTTATTAATCATTAAAAACTACAAGATACGACACAGCTTATGTGTGCTTGTCACTCCGAAGACCCCACCACCACCAAATACATATATAAGCACCGTCAAATCAAGTCACAGATTAACACATCAAGTAAACAAAAACATACAGCTCAGTAGCATCCTGGTTACAAACATGAGTTCATGGTTGTTGATTTGATAAACAAAATCCAAATATTCTTAGCCTAGAACCATGATTGTTAATCTAAGTTCTTCTTATTCTCATCATTGAACCATTCACAGTTTTCACAACCAAGAAATTAATTTTTACGTGTACCACCTATTATTACATAATTAGCCACATCCCGAGACACCTTCTTCTTGACAACTAGGACGGGACATTTTATTTGTTAAATTTGATTCGATTCGATCAAAAAAATCCGGATATCTGTAAAGTTTTGAAATAAGCAAATAATAAAAGTCAATATCCCTTAAAAAAAAGAAGCAAATCACAAATACTAAAATTTTAAGAACATATACGCTATGCTCCGAAAGCTATATATATACATATATATATTGATTAAATGTACACTTTTTTATGATACCTATAACTTTTTCTTAAGTTTGTCTTTCTTATAACTAATTTTAAAACATAGAGTTTCACTCTTCTTTTATTTTTATTTTATATATCATGTAAAAATATTTTAAGAACAAATGTATCTCAGTTTTTTAGATTATTTGTCTTGACTAAAAAGAAATGATATATCCATAAGTATTCGTAAATATCCTCAAATATCTGCATATTTTCTCGATATCCAGTTTTTTGGATATCCGTACTTTTTCGGAACAAAGCAAATTGAAAAATTTGATATCCGTAACATACAAAACAAATCACAAATATCTCCAAAAACCCGGATATTTGATCCATGCACGGCCCTAGTGACAACCATGTAGGCTTCAGCAATGCATAATCAAATTTAAGAGAGACTTATGCTTTTGTGTACGTTGTTCCAAGGATGGAGCAAAAAGTATCCGATCAGAAACACTTAAAACACCAAATCAAAATAAACAACCTTGCTATTCAAATTACATGGAAATCGAGGAGGTAACAAAACACGAAGCAAGGAACGAGCGAGAGAAAGAGAAACAACAAACCTAACTTTGAAATGCCGGATCTCAGTGACTCTGACGAAACGACAGCCGTCTGAAGACGAGAGAATCGCCGGAGCCCTGTTTTGTGGTTTGTGTTTTGTTGTTGGGGTTGTTGTATATTAAGGGACAATGTCGGCATTAAATATATTTCCAAGGCAGAGGTACTATGGGGCCGTTTGTTTCACCATTTGTCATTTCCATTCAAATGATTCATTTGTATGATCTATTCAAATGATCCATTCAGATTTTTGTGATTGTTTGTTTGTCCATCCACATAGCTCATCTAGATGAATCATCTAAATGGATCTTATGTTTGTTTCTTTATTTTCATTTCCATTCAAATGAGTTTAGCAAACAAATTATCAAAATACCCTTATGTTGATTTAATCATATGTTTGATATTAATTTTAACTATATTATATTTAATTATTTAATTTAATATATTTACATTAGAATTATTTCAAAATTAACGAGTTTTCTTTTTTTTTGCGGTTTGGGCGGGAAAACAAGATTTTTCGGTTTTAACGGAAAACAAGATTATTCGGTTCTGGCGGGAAAACGAGATTTTTTGGTTTTGGCGGGAAAATACAAATTTTCAGTTTTGGCGAGAAAACAGGTTTTTGCGGTTTTGTCGGGAAACGCGTTTTTGCGGTTTTGGAGGGAACCACGTTTTTGCGATTTTGGCGGAAACGCATTTTTGCAGTTTTGGCTGGAAAACGCGTTTTTGCGGTTTTGTCGGGAAACACGTTTTTGCGGTTTTGGAGGGAACCACGTTTTTGCGATTTTGGCGGAAACGCATTTTTGCAGTTTTGGCTGGAAAACGCGTTTTTGCGGTTTTGGCGGGAAAACGCGTTTTTGCGGTTTTGGCGGGAAACATGTTTTTGGCGGGAAAACGCATTTTTGCGATTTTGGTGGGAAAACGCGTTTTTGCTGTTTTGGCGGGAAAACGCGCTTTTGCTGTTTTGGCGGGAAAACGCGCTTTTGCTGTTTTGGCGGGAAAACGTGCTTTTGCTGTTTTGGCGGGAAAGCAAGTTTTTGCGGTTTTGGCGAGAAAACGCGTTTTTGCGTTTTTAGTGGGAAAACGCGTTTTTGCGATTTTGGCGGAAAATGCGTTTTTTGCGATTTTGGCGGGAAAACACGTTTTCGGCGGGAACACATTTTTACGGTTTTCGTGGGAAAACGAGATTTTTCGGTTTTGGCGAGAAAATACAAATTTTCGGTTTTGGCGAGAAAACACGTTTTTTGGTTTTGACGGGAAAACACGTTTTTTTGGTTTTGGTGGGAAAGTACGTTTTTGCAATTTTGGCGGGAAAGTACGTTTTTGCAATTTTGGCGGGAAAACTCGTTTTGCGACTTTGGCGGAAAAACATGTTTTTTGTGTTTTGGCGGAAAATGTATTTTGGGGTGTTGGCGTGAAAACATTTTTTTGTAATTTGTGAATTACATTAGGGGCATAATAGACTTTATACCATTTTGAATGAACCATCTCCATTCAAATGATCCAAATTGGTTCAGCTGAATGAACTTTAAAATTAAGCCTAAATTTCCAAAAGTCATCGGGATGATTCATTTGAATGAATTGCACTTTTAGTGCCTAAACAAACAAAACTTTCATCTTCATCCGGATGATCCATCCAAATGGAGAAACAAACAGGCCCTATATATCGAATCTGGACCGTTGGTTTGGAGAGTCGCCGTATATATCGGTGAAGACTTGAAAGCCAACGAATCTTGAATTGGAGAGTCAAAGCCAACGACGGCTGTACCAGGTTGTTGTTTCTCTTTTGATCCTTCCAAAGACTATTAGCTGTTTGTTTCCACATCTACGCACAAGTTAGCCAAAAACGTAAGTTTTTTTTTCTTCTCTAATTGTAAGTTGCTCAAAAAAAGTCATTTGTTATGATATTAGAATGCATGTCATGTGGATTACTTAAGGGCAATTGTCAATAATAGCACATTTTGAAGTTTATGTCTCAAAAATAGTATTAGAAGGAGAAAGTCACAAAAATGACATTCATTAAAGGGCAAAATATTTCTAATACCCTTGGTTTAAAATTAAATAAACAAATAAAAATAACTAAAATAAAAATAAAAAAAATGAAATTTTTTATAGTTTCAGATTATATGTTTTCAGATTCGAAATTTTATAACTTTTTTTGAAATTTTTTTTCAAAATTTTTTTTTATTTTTTCAAATTTTTTTTTTATAATTTAAAAATACTTTTTGAAACTGTTTTATAAAATTTTTATTTTTTATTTTAGTATTTATTTTTTATAAAATTTTAAACTCTAATTTCAAAACCCCACCCCTTAACTCTAAACCCTAAGGTTTGGATTAATTAACCCAAATGGTATAAGTGTATATTTACCTCTTTAATGAAACATATTTTTGTGACTTTGAATTTTGAGTGCTACTTTGGAAACAAAAACTTGGTTTGGTGCTATAGTCTTTTTCTCATTACTTAACTTAGTCGTCATTTTCCACTTGGTGTAGTGAGTGGGTTACGTAATCGAACTGCTGTATATTGTAATGGGAAATAGTTATCTGAACTAGTAATTAAAAAAAACCGTTTAGCACATGTCTTCTTTTCTCTAACAAAAAATACAGTTCACACATGATATATCGTAATGATCAATTTGCTGAACATGTCCACTGCGGATCGGCCGTAAGGTACATAACGGTCGCATGGCCACAAAAGAGTAAAGGATAAGCGGTAACCGGTTTGTGCATTCGTATATTTAATACCAAGCAACTAGCTTTAATCATTTTCTAATAGAACCCACGAGAAAGGTGATGATAAATCACGACTTCATTAAAATACGATAAAGAGAGAGAGAGAGAGTCAGTAGAAACCCTAGCCCGCCGAGTTTCTCCGGCGGCGTTGTCGCTGTGTCGTCGCCGGAGAGTCACCCTTTACCTTCTTTTTTCTCCTTTTCCTTTTGCCTTCGTTAACGTCCCTTCCCCTCAGCGAGATGCGTGTGAACTCTGGCTTCTTCGGCTCTTCAGATCTCAGATCTGGCCGTGTAGTGCGGTTTCCGAGTTTCTGGAGTCACAGCGAGTTGAGTCAGGAAGGTGTCGTTATCGGAGGTCGGCTTTTAGGGTTGGATTTTGGATGGAGCTATTTTCCCCTTGTCGCTCTGTGTACCTCCGTAGATGTCTAATCTGTGCCGTCGTCGCTCTCCTCCGAGCTTCAGTGTTCTTTCGCAGGCGTTAGTGGATGAGCTCCGGTTGGATTCGACATCTGAACCCGTCTTTTCTTCATTCCGGAAGAACTGAAACTCATGCTCTTGGAGATGTTGTTTCGCTCTGTTCCGGCGGCTCGGTTTTGGAGTCAAGACTAGGAACTCGTGATGGAAGGTCTTGTGTGGCAGTTTACGCACCAGTTTGGTGGGGAACCCGTTTCTGTGTTTGAAAAGAAATCTGCAACTAAGGTATCTTCTCATTATGTGGTTCTTTTGGCTTGGAATCCATATAATAAGGCTGGAGTACGACTGATATCTGGACGGGACTTGAGGGTGAAGTATGCGCCTTGGCGTTGAGTTGGTATGATCCAAGTTCTGAATGTCAATTAAGTGGTGATCTCCAGCAAGGTCTTAGTTTGGAATTCATCTGTTAAGTCTAGTTTTCAGTTTTAGTCAATGCTCGTGTAATTAGTGGTTTAAGGGACAGTTCATTTTCACCATTTTGGTAAAGTGAATTTGTTTCCATGGTGGTCAAAGTGATAGGTAGTTAGATGAGGCAATGTAGGATCCAAATAAGTGATCTTAGATGATGCTACATCTACTTCCATATATCACATTGTGGTTAAAGCCTCTTGAGGCATTGTGGTCACAATTGTTTGTATCAAAACATTTGGCTAATGATAAGTTGATGTTGAGTTAAAAAAAAAAAAAAAAAAAATCACGACTTCATTAGACCAGATCAGAAAGATATCTTCACGATTAAATATTAAAATCAAATATTGGCCGCTAGATGGTAATCATACTCCAACAGAAAAAGAGAGAGAAAAAGAGAGAGAAAAAGAGAGAGAAAAAGTAGATCTTGGAGTTTCGGTGTCCGGTCGGCGCGTAAGCGCGCGTGCCGGCGCCGGAGCTCGTCGTCTTTCAGTTTATTCGTCCGGCTCTTGTCCCATCCTCCTCTCCTTTCAGTGACCGCCTTGTCTGAGCTGTGGTTTCATCATCATCCGTGATGTATCGGATCTTGGAGTGAAGACGCGGTTGGTGGTGAGTTGATGGTGCGGTGAGGACGCGCGTAGTATGGATCTCGTTCCCGGGAGATGGAGGCTTCCACAGATCCGTCGTCGCCGGCTTTTGTTACTGCGAGGTGGAAGCGTCTTTGGCTTCGCCGTCGTCGGCTCAAGTCCCCGGGGTGTCAAGGCTTCCTCAGCTTCCCGCCGCCGGCTTTAGGTTTTTTTTGTAGTTATGGTTTCTTAGTTCTGGGTTTGAGTGGGGATTGTCTGGTTCTTGGTTGTCGCTTTAGGTTTAAAGTTTTCAAGCTTTCGCTTTGTCGGAGGAGCTCTCCAGGAGAGATGAGGCTCTCCGATGGGTGGATAGAGTGGAAAGTATTGGATGGGTTCGGCGGAGGCTCTTCGGTTATGAGCTCCGTTTGAAGTTTGTGGTGGTGAGGTGATTCCGGTGGT
The DNA here is from genome assembly GCF_020379485.1 of Brassica napus. Taxonomy (NCBI): domain Eukaryota; kingdom Viridiplantae; phylum Streptophyta; class Magnoliopsida; order Brassicales; family Brassicaceae; genus Brassica; species Brassica napus. The sequence continues at coordinate 5,414,680 of NC_063438.1, forward strand.
GAGGCGGATGCGACGCGTGCAGTTCTGATGGGTGGAGATGCATCCACGTGTCCGGCGTCCAATCTTCTTGACGCTCGAGTCGGTCGTCGTCACACCGGGGATGGTTTGGGCCGTTGGCCCGTGTAACGGGTTCTGTGGATCATTGGGCCGGTTTGGTATATGTTTTCTGGGCTTTTATGTAATCGGTTTCTGGGCTGGGCCCGATCTTTTTAATATTAAAAACTTTGACGGGAAAAAAAAAAAGATGGTAATCATACTTCTGACGGTTTGTTGAGTAAAATCCACATTATTTGTAATGATTAAAATTTGATTAAGCTTTTGTAGGACTTTGATGCGGCCTCTTAAAATTGATTAAGCTTATGATTCACCACTAATAGGTTGTCAGTATCAACTGTCACGTGAACAACCTCCGTTGCTGCTGTCTCTAAGTTTTTTATTATAATTATTTTATTTTATTTGCTAGAAAAACAAATGATATTCTCTAATGCTTAAGATCAAAGATTTACCAAATAAAACTGATAATGAAAAAAACTAAGCCAATTTTCATTTCATTATTTCAATGGCCTGCCTATTCTAGCTTGAGAGATAAGTTCTTCATTTGAGGAACACTTCATATGCTGCATTCTTCAATAAGAACATGATAAATCTTAAATATCAAACAATAATGATGTCATACCTAATTATTGTCATTTATATATACTAAAACTATAAATAAACAGGTTGACAATAAAAACTGATTTTGCTAATACGTTTATGGGCGTGAAGAATGTATTTTAACCAACTATAAAAGTAGAGACCAAAATGCTCACCAACAAATTAATAATAAAGAGAAATTCTTTAGGATAGTCATTTTTTAAGTTTTTGTCATAAAATAGTTATCAATGAAAAAAATGACCAATTTTTTTTATTAAAACGTAAAAATACATTTTACCCTAGAGTTAACTAATTTAGATTTAAGATTTAGAGCTAAAGTGTGGATCTTTGGAGATAAAAAATAAATATTAAAATTTTCAAAATAAAAAAGATAATTTTGTTATTTTTGTTTTTAGGGTTATTTTGTAACAAAAACTTAAAAATGTTATTCGAGAGAATTGCCTAATTATAAACTATCTCATTTACAACTAAAATTGGTTATTTGATTTTAAAAATGGTTTAAGACACTAACATACTCCATTGAAAATGACCTAATAATTAAAGTTTGTTCAAGCTAGTGTGACAAGATCACAACAACTGATTGCAATCTAATAACCATCTTATCCTTTCTATAATGAACAGTCACTATTACAGCTCATTCCAAGACAGAACAACAACCATATTTTTTGTTTTTAAAACAAAAACAAAATCAATAATGGACAAATATTGGATTTTCCAAAAGTGCCCCTATTTCTTTGTCCTCCTCTTCTTATATAAGCAGGAACCATCCAGAACTTAATCGGTACCCTTCCAAATTTTCTGCATAAATTATTTCTCATCCGTCTTGAAACAATTCAGAAAAAATTATTTATCACAAAGCAGATTCCATTTTCAAATTTTCCCGGGAAAAATGAGAGAGATCCTTCACATACAAGGCGGACAATGCGGCAACCAAATCGGAGCCAAGTTCTGGGAGGTGATCTGCAACGAGCACGGGATCGATCCGTCGGGAAAGTACGACGGCGACTCCGATCTTCAGCTGGAGCGGATCAACGTCTATTACAACGAGGCAAGCGGGGGAAGGTACGTACCACGCGCTGTGCTGATGGATCTTGAGCCGGGAACCATGGACTCCATCAGATCCGGTCCTTTCGGACAGATTTTCCGACCGGATAACTTCGTCTTCGGACAATCCGGTGCAGGTAATAACTGGGCCAAGGGTCATTACACCGAGGGAGCTGAACTGATTGATTCAGTTCTCGACGTTGTTAGAAAGGAAGCTGAGAATTGCGACTGCTTACAAGGTAAGACGTAAACTGATTGTCCCTTTCTTCCTCGATCAAGCTTGTCTAGAGCAGTGGTTTTGATGAACATACTCTTGTAAATTATACATATTATGATCACCAAAATATAATATTTTTATTTAAATGTAAGTGTTATAGTCGTCTAATCTCAGAATCAGCTAAGCAATGTTCTCTCTTCAAAGATTAAAAATTATAATCTTTGAAGATATTTTATTTTTTTGTAAATAAAAGCATTAGATTTAGTATTTAGATGACAATAACATTTAAATTTTAATAAAATAATATTGGTGATCATAATATTTATATATATTAATTTTAAAAAAATTACCAAGGTGGATGTTTTATTAGGCTCTGTTCAGTGCCGAGTGTACATAGATTATGAATTTGAAAACATTTTGTTTCTTTTTTCCTATTGTTTTGGTAAATATTTAAAAAAAACTTTTGTATTTTCATAGTTACATGATTTGTAAAGGTAGACGTGATTTTCTTGAACAGGGTTTCAAGTTTGCCACTCGTTGGGTGGAGGAACTGGTTCTGGCATGGGAACGCTTCTCATCTCCAAGATCAGAGAAGAGTATCCAGATCGTATGATGCTCACGTTTTCTGTCTTCCCATCTCCTAAAGTCTCTGACACAGTCGTTGAGCCATACAACGCTACTCTCTCTGTTCACCAACTTGTCGAGAACGCCGATGAATGCATGGTTTTGGACAATGAAGCTCTCTACGACATCTGTTTCCGCACCCTGAAACTTGCCACTCCAACTTGTAAGTCATATCTTCCATCAAATGACCTCTAGTTGCGTCTAATAATATATTAAAATGTTACTAATGTTAAAGATGAAATATGACGTTACACATTCGTTAGTGGAAGTAGTTGGGTTGCTCTCCTGTTCTTGTCTCTTGTAAGATAAAAAGTAGTCTTAAATGTTCTCATGTCTTATCATTAAACAAACATTAACATATACTTTGGTTTCTTAACCATCAAGCTTTAATTTCTTACATGTGACACTACTTGTGTTCTGCTTTGGACATTTGCAGTTGGAGATCTAAACCACCTGATCTCTGCAACCATGAGCGGCGTAACATGCTGTCTCCGTTTCCCTGGCCAGCTCAACTCCGACCTCCGCAAGCTCGCGGTCAACCTAATCCCCTTCCCTCGTCTCCACTTCTTCATGGTCGGTTTCGCACCTCTCACATCCCGCGGCTCCCAGCAATACCGCGCCTTATCAGTACCCGAGCTCACCCAACAAATGTGGGACGCCAAGAACATGATGTGCGCCGCAGACCCAAGACACGGACGCTACTTAACCGCGTCAGCGATGTTCCGCGGCAAAATGAGCACTAAAGAAGTGGACGAGCAGATGATCAACGTCCAGAACAAGAACTCTTCTTACTTTGTCGAATGGATCCCAAACAATGTCAAGTCCAGCGTCTGCGACATTCCTCCCAAGGGTCTCTCGATGGCGTCGACTTTTGTTGGTAACTCGACTTCGATCCAGGAGATGTTTAGGAGGGTGAGCGAGCAGTTCACGGCGATGTTTAGGAGGAAGGCTTTCTTGCATTGGTATACAGGAGAAGGGATGGATGAGATGGAGTTTACTGAAGCGGAGAGCAACATGAATGACCTTGTGGCTGAGTATCAGCAGTATCAGGATGCTACAGCGGATGAGGAGGAGTATGAAGAGGAAGAGGAAGAGCTCGAGGCTTGAGATCTTTAGATCGTTAAGTTTGTTTTCGTATTTCGCTATTGATCTTTATTGTTTTGGGTGTAAATTGTAATGAAAACTAATTTGTGGGTGAATCTGTAAAACAGAAGATGAGGTTTTGCCGTTTTGGTCCTGATCTTTCTTGTTTCGGTTTATATATATTGTTAAGGTTTGGTTTTAAGCTCTGTTTTACCCAACACTTCTGAGTTCTCACCATGGAAGCATTCAACCGTGGGTTCAACAAGACGCCGAGAAACATCAATGGTCGAGTTAAATCTACATTTTCCCGTGTCTTTGATTGATCCATATATTTTGATGGATTAAGTTATGCTTTGTTAGAATGAATTAAGTTATTATCAACTAGTAAAAACCACATTACATTAGGACTAATGAATTTAGTTTTCTAGTTACTAGATGAATTATAGATCATGTTTTAAGCAAATATAGTATGCGTTATTTACACAATTCAAAAGTAGTTTTCTCTCCTCAACCATTCGGTGTGGCTAAATCTAAATATCAATTCAATATTCTTTGAGAGACTTTATTTCGAAGCAATGAATAAAAGAAGGGTCTTAAATAAACTTACAGAAAATAAATCCAAAAATGTACAAAATTATAAACTAAAAGGACTACATGAACAAATAGAATAAGATTGAGAAGTTATAAAGCTCTGGCCGACAGACACAAATATTTCTCTTCCCAGCCTCCCCTCCGTCTCTTCCCACTCTCAGCCTAGCAGGTGAAGTTCCCTTAGCTTTTGAGTTTCGTGTATCTACGTTGGTTTGTTGTCGGAAAAGCTATAATCAATTGGAGATTTTAGGTTTAGTAAAGGTGAAACCTTTTATAGTCTGACGGATTCTTATCTAGGGTTGTTTTAGGAATTTGAAAATTTTCACGGTGAAACCTCTCTGTAGACTGTGTCTGAATGTTTCTCGTTCCATAGTTGATGTGGGAAGTTAAGAAAGTTTTGATCTTTTTTAGTTCTCTGTTTACTGCATCATCGTGTAGAAAGTTAATAGAGAAAGGTATGTCCTTTTGATATTGAGTAGGTACTGTAAAAAGATAATATTGGCCAAGTAGCAGCGCAGAGGATGGGAGCAGCAGAGACTCTAACTGATCCCTCAAGCCTATGTGAGTCTAACTATATGGGCAACGGTGATTTGTCTGACACGGATATGGTGATTACCGTGAGAAACACCCTTGCTTCTGTCCAAAACGTGAGTGTGTATGCTTCTTTCTTGTGCTTATGTGTTTTTACATATGTTGATGCTATTTTGTGTTTTATGCTTTTAGGGGGAATGTTACCGTTACGATGAGCTTGTTAAAACTATGCAAGCTACCAAAAACTCTGATCTTGAAGCACAGCTTGTGGTGGTGTTCCTTTTTCTTTCAACGAGAGTATTTTCTTCGTCTTCCCTTTTTTCCTTAAGTGTTTTTTTTTTTTTTGTTTGGCAGACAGCATTGAAAGCATTGTCAAGCTCTGTGGCTTACTTAGATATCATTCACCATGAAAAGCTTCTTTCTTTGGTAAGTTTATAAGCTTACAGTTGCTTTCTAATTAAATTTAGTTTAAGATAATTGTATTATTATGTTACAGGTTTTTAGAATGTCATTGTGGGATCTCAAACCTCATGTCATGGATGCTTTGGTGGGTCTACTCATATCACTGGTACACAACTCAACACTTACCACCCTCACGCTGGACTTTTTTATTTAACATGTATGAGGAGGTAGCCAAGTTTTTGTTTTGTCATCACAGGCTGTCACTACAGGAAAGTATCTGGACCCTTGTCTGAATATGCTCGTACGCCACTTTTTGCCACCGGATTGGGTGATTAGAAGACTTTCGCAGCACCGTGTAGTGAAACAGAAGATGGAAGTTCTTTCTCATGTTCATGAAGCCCTTCTGAAAATCTGTATTTTGTTTCCTCGTGCTCCCTCGAGAATATTAGACATGCTACCCAAAATAAACAAAAAGGGCCAAGTGAGTTTTTATTTTTATTTGATTTAGTGGCTAGCTTTTGCTGAAGAAAACAAACAATGCTACCGTCATGCAGGTGGTAGAGATATTTGTGGAGAACTTATTAAAGCTGGAGAATAGTCTAATGGGACAAGATGATGGCAGCAAGATTTTTATGATGGTGATGGAGAGGCTACGAGATATGGATGTAAGTTACATAATATGTTTTATTACACATAAAGCCATTTAAATTAATGATGTGCTGGTGTGTTCATTTAGTTGGAGATTGATTGGGATGGTATTCCACAAGATGACTCAAGTAGAGGTTTGTTTGATATGGAACTTGAAGATGCAGTTGAAGATAATACTATGAAAGAAGGAGACGAGGTAGGCTCAGTGTTTGTTTTGACTATAAAGCTAGCCTCTGAATCTGATATAATATCTATTGCAGTTTCAAGTGGGATCTCTAACATCGGATGGAAATGTAATTTTTGAGTCTTTGGATAAATTGATGGTCTTATCTTTTGATCATCTTGAATCCTGTAAACTTGCTGGTCGTTTGGATCAGGTATGTCACCAAATAATAACTTCCTTTTTTTTTTTTTTGAATGAATGTTAAATTTATTCAAAAAAGCCTTTATACAACAAGTGCATGCTGTATACTAGAATTAATCACTAGCTACCTTTTCAAATATGAACTGAAGCCTATTTACATTCTAGTATAAAACCAGTATTGCATTAATCTCTCCATACCCTTAGCCCCACTTCTACTCATCAACGTGATCTTGTTGCGTATCCCTTTATCAACCATCCTTTTAATAACTGACAACTGCATCTTCTTCTCCCCATGAATTACCTTATTACGCTCTCTCCAAATTGCATAGAGCACAATCTAAAACGCATAACGAAGGCAAAACCGGCTCATCTTCTCCCTTTTCTCATCTGAAATGATCGCAATGATTCCAGACCAATCTGTAGTATAGGAACTACACAATATCCCTTTTGTAACATACTCCCATACCTGAGACGAGTATTCACACTGGAAGAACAGATGGCTTCTCGATTCAGAGGCATTTTTACATAATACACATACTGTATCAAGTCCCCTACTCCATATAGCCATCTTATCTAACGTTGGCATTCTATCTCTGATAGACACCCACGCCATAAAAGCAAATTTAGGAGTAGCATGAGGAAACCAGATAGCACGTGCCCATGAGACTGGATTCTTACTCTCTCTCAGCAAATACCAAGTTTCCATCGTAGAGAATTTCTGTTTAAAACCAGTTTTACCTCTCCACAGATTACTATCCTCCTTCTCAGGCACAAGATTACTTGCAATGATGTGCAGTTCCGCTTCTATAACATTTAACACACCTGTGCGATGTCTTCTTCTCCTTCGAACAGCTAATACTGCTTCCGCCAGTGTCGCATCCCTTCTCACACCCATCTCAATCACACCTCGCGGACCCAAAACATCAAACAAAGCTCCTTTATCTGACCAACTATCGAACCAAAAGGAAATATGTCTTCCATTACCCACCTCTCTCCTATAAAACCTCTTAGCCACTTCCCTCAATTTCAACGTTTTCCTCCATATCCAAGAACCTACCTGAGTTGTAGACTTCACCTCCCAAAATTTTTTCCCTTTAAGTAAGTTTGCTTTGATCCATTTACCCCATAATGAATCTCCAGTTAACAGTCTCCAGATCAGCTTCAGCCCATTCACTCTATTTACTTCTCTTAAGTTCCTTATACCCAATCCACCTTCATTCTTAGTGCAACAAACATCACTCCATGCTACTTTAGCACTCTTTGTTTTAAGGCTTGGTCCAGTCCAAAGAAAAGCAGCACAGATTTGCTCCACTTCCTTCACACAAGCACTAGGAAGTCTGAATACCGCCAACCAAAAGTTTGCAATACTCAGTAGCACAGAGTTTATAAGCTGTAATCTTCCGGCATATGACATAAACCTACACGTCCATGAGCATACTTTACTTCTGATCCTTTCCAACAGCGGAAGCCAATCTTGCGATCTCATACTTTGGGTCATAAGAGGGAGACCTAAGTATCGCACTGGTAACTCACCAACCGCAAACGGAAAATTCGTCATGATACTACACTTCTCAACCTCCTTTACACCCGCCATATATATCGTTGACTTCTCCAGACTAATCCGTAATCCTGACCAAACTTCAAACTCTTCAAAAACAGAAAGAGCACCTTCTATTGACCTCTTTGAACCCTCAACAAATACCATTAAATCGTCAGCGAAGCAAAGGTGCGTTATAGAGAGACTCTTACAACCCGGATGGAACTTGAACTTATTTTCTTCTACTGCTTTGTCAATCTTCATAGATAAAACATTCATACAGAGCACAAAAAGATATGGTGACAAAGAACAACCTTGACGAAGCCCCCTTGAGCTCTGAAAATAGCCTGCAAGATCCCCATTGACTTGCACTGAAAAAGAAGGGCTTGTAATACAAAGCTTTATCCAATGTATGTACTTCTCCGGAAATCCCAATACACTCAAACTCTTCAGAACAAAATCCCACTGCACTGAATCAAATGCCTTTGAGATGTCAATCTTCATTAAGCACCTAGGAGTAACCGTGTCTTTGTGATAATTCTTTACAAGCTCTGAGGCAAGAAGCACGTTTTCCATGAGAAGCCTACCCTTTACAAACGCAGATTGAGTCTCAGCAATGATTCTTGGCAGCAAAACCTTAAGCCGATTAGCCAATATTTTCGAGACAACCTTGTAAAGAACATTACAACATGCTATCGGACGGTAATCCTTCATCTCCATCGAGTCTAGCTTCTTAGGAACAAGAGCAAGAATAGTAGAGTTGACTCCTTTTGGTAGAAACCCAAATCTGAAAACTGACTGCACTGCTATCACAAAATCTTGAGAGATGATCGACCAAGAGGTTTTAAAGAATTCGCAGGAAAACCCATCAGGACCCGGAGATTTATAGCTAGGCATAGCAAATAGGACCTTTCTAATCTCTTCTGCAGTAACTTCAGCTTCCAACAGATTACAATCATCCATAGAGCATCTGAACTTGAGTAAATCTTCCAACTCATCCTCATTTACTCCCTTATAATTCTCCGGAATCTGATTAAGAAAATGAGCAAAGAAATCCTCTGCCTCCTTCTTAATTTCTGAATGCTGATTCACCACACATCCATTCGCACATCTGATTTCTCTGATCATATTTTGAGCTTGACGAGATTTTATGGCTCTATGAAAAGTCTTGTTGTTTTTGTCTCCAACGTCAAGCCAGAACAACTTTGCCCTTTGCTTCAAAAAGTCCTCCTCAAGGCTTGCAACATGTAGCCATTTACCATACGTTTCTGCCTCTTCTTTAACCGCCCCTTCACTTGGGTTCACTAAAGTAACATTCTGCCTCTCACATAACAAATCAAATGCCTCCTTTGCACGCTTTGTTAAATTTCCCAGCTTCTCTCTACCCAACTCCCTAATCAACGGTTTTAGACCTTTTAACTTTTTTCGAGAATCTGAACATAGCAGATGTTGAATGAAAAAGTCTCTCAGTAGAATCCCAATACGTCTGAACCATAGGGAGAAAAGATGGAATGCTACCAATTGCGTTTATATACTTAAACGGACGCTTGATCTTCTCACTTGATGCCAGCAACTGCACCTTACACCTCATATGATCCGAGCAACCTCCAGCTTCAAATACTGAATACGCGTTACTGAATCTTCGCAATGCCACTTCATTAAGTAGAACTCTATCCAGTTTCTTACAGATTACCCCATTCTCCCTCTTATTACACCACGTGTATTTTGGTCCTTGATAAGCCATATCCGTAAGTTGACAATGCAGAATCAAACTCTGAAACTCTCTCATACCACCAGTAATCCTACCCATATTCTCAAATCTTGAACTCTCAACCCCATCCAGTATTTCATTGAAGTCACCCATAATCATCCAAGATTTATTTCTAAAACTCGGAGAATCATGGTGAAATGCAAGATCCCCCCATAAGACCTTCCTCTCCTCCACTTGATTACTCGCATAGATACAAGATACATAGAACTCTTCCTCCCCTTCCATCTCAACCAAACATGTGATAATCTGGTCCGATTTATATACAGGAGACATACGGACCGAATCTCTCCATAATAACCAAATTCTACCTCCCTGACTGTCCTCATAATTAGTAATTGATGACCAATCCCTGAATACCTTTTTAAAAATTTTCTCTGATTTTCCTTCCTTCACCCTAGTTTCCAGAATGCAACCAAATCTCATCTTCTTATTCTTCACCCACTCAGATACGACGAAATGTTTCAAATCTTTATTAAACCCACGAACATTCCAGAAGAAGCACGCCATAATTAGAGTTTTCGTCGAGAAGACCGTTTGCTCTTAGGTTGAGCCTCTTGAGCTTTTGTCTTCTGACCTCTTCTACTCCCTTTTTGCATAGCTGCCTTATCTTTTTCTTTTGTATGTTGACACAATATCTCATCTTCCAACAATTCCCCTTCTAAAATATCCATGGCTTCAACATCCATACTTTCTTCTTCCTCTACCTCCAATGTTTCTGCAATTTCTCCTTCCTCTACTTCATCAACTGATAATACAGAATACTTCGACGCCGAAATAAGAACTTCCCCAGCATCTCTCAGCGGAGTTTGAACTCTCCCTACTTTATCCCCCGAGACAGTTAACCAATCATTTCCTTCCTTCCTTACAGTAGCAGAACCATCATCCTCCAAAACAGAATCTGTGCCAGCCTTGAGCTCCAATCCCATAACTTGATCTTCCTTCACTGGACTAGCATCTAAAATCTGCACCTCAGCTACTTCCTTTTCTATCTTCTTTCCTGATTCATTCGCAACAACACTCTTTGCTTCCTTTCCCCTGTCTTATAATCTCTTTTCTTCATACTACAAACCGTCTCAGTATGTCCCCATTTCTCACACTGAGCACACCGAGATGGCAACCAAGGATAGTAGAATTCCGCAGTGAACTCTTTACCCCCCATCATAAAATCTATCTCCTTTGGCAAATGCTTTGAAACATCAACCTTTACAAACACTTTCGCCTCTTCAAAATTTGAACAGGCTATGGTCTCAGGATGAAGTCGAACAGGGAATCCCACTGTGCTTGTCATAAAGCTAAGAGCCTCCCATGAGAACGTATGAAGAGGAATTTTACGCAGATGCACCCACATCGGTATAGCTTCCTCCTCAGGCGTCTCTTCCTCTGCCTTCGGCGTCCATTTCTTCACCACCATTGGAACCCCTGCAATATTCCACATCCCTCTTCTGATTACTTTCTCCCTAGCCTTCATACTTGTAATCTTGAATCGCATAGTCTTAGCATCCACATCATAACCTCCACTTTTGAACTTGAATCCCCGTAACTCCAGATCTTATTCACCACCATATGAACCTTGGCTATATGAGGCGCGAGATCTAGAAACTTCCCTACAACAAATTCCTCCCACAATGGTGTTGTTTCCGAAAGAATATCCTCAGGAAACTCCACCTTATTCTTCCCATCCTTCAAAACGATATCAACCTCATATTTCCTCAAAACCCGTTTATCCTTCACTTTCGATGCCCAGCTTGGAATCCCTTTCTGCAAAACGTCAACCTCCGAATCCCGAACTACCCCTGTAGCTTCCCCTACCACTTTAACCTCCCGATCTATCTCCGGTGGATCAGATGAGCTCGGCGAAGCCGCCGAAATCATCGCGAATACCAGTCTCGAAAGTCGCACTCAAAATCGCCCCAAAATCGCTTTTAGCAAAACGGTGCGTTTTAATGAGGATGATTATTATCCATATTAACAACATTAGATCATAGTTTGTTACACTAATAATAATAATAACTTCCTTGCCTTTACGTGCTCATGAATTTATCATTGCTGATCTGTTTTAAATGCTTTTTGGCTAGGTGTTTGAAAAGCTCTTCGAGGCATTTGAGCACTACATTATGGATATACACAAAACAAAAGTTTCGCAGGTAGGCTACACAGCTATATCACGGTCCTCACATGCAGATGACTCATGTTTTAGACTCACTTTTTGCAATTCGTCTGCAGTTTCTGATGTTCTATGCATGTTCACTGGATCCTGAAAACTGTGGTGTGAAATTTGCGATTAAGCTGATGGACATTTTCCTCTTCAGCAACAAGCTACCTACAAGGCAAGTTTCACCTTCTCATTCTAAGGTCAAAAATTATCTCATTCTGACAAACTTGGTCTGTGGTTTTGTTTCTTCCTTTTTTTTAAATAACAGGATGAGTGCTATGGCTTATCTAGCTAGCTACTTGGCTCGTGGGAAGTTTTTACATGTTTCCTATGTGGCTAGCATATTAAAAAGGTTTGAAACGATTCCTAATACCTCAAATATAAATGTATGATCTAACTGAAAACTTAAGTCTGTTGCAACATTGATTTAATTGTGTCTATTGTCTAAAATTTTTAGGTTGGTAGATGAGTGTGCGGATCACTGTAGAACTTGCAGTGATGATATTAACTCTAAGGCACATCAGATTTTCTACTCCGGATGCCAGGTATATACTGCTTTCAATCCCAAGCTCTACCAGTCACAAAATTACACATTGATCATTTGCTTAGATCATGTTCTGTAAACACAGGCGATCATGTATGTGCTCTGCTTCCGGATGAGATCCATCCTAGCTGTTCCTCGCTTTCGGTCTGAGCTTATACCATTGGAGTCAATTTTAATGCACAGACTAAACCCGTTAAAGGTGAGTTATATACATATACTCTGATCCCATCTGTTTTGTTTTCACCTAAACTCAACTGTTAAGTATCAAACGCATGATAATAAGCTTTGCAACCGATTTTGTTTTTGAGAATAGGAATGCCTTCCATGGGTAGTTGCAGAGTTCCTTAAACAAGCTAAAGCAGGTGGTCTGTTTGTCGTCTCAGACTCCTTCATTTTCGATAAGCTACTTGAGTCTGAGCTCTCCCGTGGGTCTAAGAAGCTTGATGCATTCTTCCCCTTTGACCCTTGCTTGCTGAAAAGCTCTAACAGGTTTTGAAAACTTTCTCTGATTCTTTTGCTCGTTCTCCCAATGAATCATGTGTCTTAAATGGTGGTCTTGGATGATATTGAAGCTTTATCTCCGGGAATTTCATCTACTGGTCGATGGTGAGACCGACCTATGACGAAGATGATGAGGAAGATGTTGAGATCATTGTGAATGTGGATGAGGAGAGTGATGAAGAGGAAGAGGGTGATGTTGATCATGTCATGGACAAGATGTCCATAACGCCTAAGCATTATTTCATGAACGAGATGGAAAGAGAGAAACTTCTGAAAATGCCTTCCGTAATCAGACCTTCCATTAGTCCTCAATCCTTATGAGTTTGTTGGATAGGGTCTCTATATGCAATTTTGTAGCAATATTTATCAGTTATTCCAATAGACTTAAGAATTTATAATATATGGAAACAATTGTATTCTAAGATTACAGTTCAATATATTTGCATTTGGTTAGAAGATGTTTTTGAATCAGGAAATGTGTAATCCAATAGTATTCTAAGATGAAAAAGACTCGGTGATAGTTTTCAGTTTATGACAAGGACCATAACAAAATATTCTGCAACAAGATATCAAGAATGTACATATGATTTAAGAAATAAAAGATGAGAAATAATATCATGAGCGTTACAATATCATTCCAGCCTTTAACTAAATTTACAATTATGATTAGAATTGCAAATTTATCAGGAGAAACACCAAATATCTAAGATGTTACTACCTGTTAGCCATGATGCTACTATATACTAGTTGTTTATTTTACGGTTATTCGAGGACGAATCTTCTCTAACCCGGAGAGAATGATGCAGATAAGTATTTGAAATATTTTCAAATATCTTATTGTTTATTTTATTAGTTATATTAATTTTAGATAATTATCTTTATTGTTTTAGCATTTTACGGTTTTATTATATATAGCCGTCTAGGCTTAAGTTTGTATTGAGTTGATGATTGATTATTAATAAAAGTTAAGAGATTTCTCTTTTGTTCCTTGTTTTCGGTAGATCATAGATGATCTCAACGAATTTAAGAAGACATTGATCTTAGGTATTCTTAGACTAAATAAGATCTTTGTGATTATTCTAGTTTTCTGGATATTCTAAGAATCAACAGATCTCTAATTCTATTTTATAAAGTTTCCGTTACATCAAAGCGATATATGAACACCACACCTGGTTTAATGTACCTCAAATTAGAACAAAACATAAACCGAACCGTACCGGAAGCTTCCATGATTGGATGACTCACACAAAGCGAAAGGTGTATTGCTAGAGACTAGGGCAACGGGCAGAGATGGGGCCGAGTGAAACTAGTGGAGATGAACAAAATGAGAAGATATTCGGGCAACTATTCAAGATCTGCCCGTCATTACCTACTAGTGGCTGTCTCTTCCGTTCGCCACTTGTCCTAATGGCAATTGCCTTGGGTTTATTTTATTACACAGCGTTACGTATCGTCTCCCTCACTCCATATGTTTCGTAGTTTCCAGAGTTGACCTATCCAGTGAGAGTGTCAAAACGGCATGGTGTCTATCAATGGTGTAGAAGAACGCTCTGAAGTGTAAAGGTTAATCTTTGAAACGGCAGGCTCTCTGTTTGTCATTTCGTCTCTTTCTTTAAGAGCCAAAAGAAAAAGGAGAGACCTTTATCGATTTTGTGAGGGTAAGATCCAGAGATTGCATCAGCTTCAACATTTATTATAAAATCCAGGTAATTCTTTTGTTGTTTTCCCACCACGATTTTTAAAAAATTCTAGCTTTGGTGTTCTTGTACTGCTTCTTGGATAAGCTTTTGCTGTGAAACTAGAGGTTAAGATTGGTACCCTTTTTGGTTTTAGCTTGATGGGTTGCGATTAAATTCTCAAGCTTTTAGCTTCCAAGAGATTCATTCGTGTACTGACTTTGTTGTGCTTTGTTGTTATTGTTGTTGTTACAGTTTGTCTCATGAGACATGACTTCTTCAGTGCATGAGCTCTCAGGTTTTGTTTATTTCTTCCTAGTTCTCTTATGCTCTGGTTTTGTTTCTTTTCGTGATCTGATTCTTGGTGGGGTATGTTGATTTGCCAGATAACAATGAAAGTCATAAGAAGCAAGAACGTCCAGATTCCCAAACTCCACCACCGGTTCCTTCAGGACCGTGTTCTGAATCTATAGATACAAGCTCCGTCTACTCAGAGCCGATGGTAATTTCCCTCATCCCTATAAGTACTTGTGCCGGACTAAGTGATATTGCTTCTGCTATGTGATGTTTGTGTTTAGTCTTTTGTGTGATACTGCTTCTGTTATGTGATGTTTGGTTTAGTCTTTTGTGTCATTTTGCTTCCTGTTATGTGCTGTTTGGTTTAGTTTCAAGTGATTCTCCTGCCTTTGTCATATAACACAGTTAACAACAGAAGCAATATTTTTGATACTTGCAATGTCAAAAATAAATAAAAATTGAGGTAATAATACAGACAGGAATGTTTTGATTTCTTTCGTCCTGTTGTAAACATTGACTGCTTTACACTACAGCCCTCAGATGCAATTGAATAGTACTGAATCTCAAGCATTGCTAAACTTTTCAACCTTTTCTAGCTGAGAATTTTGAGATGCTAAGGTGTTTGTTTTGAAGGCGCATGGGCTCTACCCGTATCCAGATCCTTACTACAGAAGCGTCTTTGCACATCAAGCGTATCTTCCACATCCATTTCCTGGGGTATGTATTAGTACCCCTCAGCATCGATGTCTTGCCTTCTGAAGCTTTTGTTTTACACTTTTGTAAGTTTTTATTTTTTGCAGGTTCAAATGCAGTTAATGGGAATGCATCAACAAGTGGTTCCATTACAGTGTGATGCAGTCGAGGAGCCTGTGTTTGTTAACGCAAAGCAATACCACGGTATACTCAGGCGTAGGCAATCCAGGGCAAAACTTGAGGCTCGGAACAGAGCCATCAAGTCAAAAAAGGTGAAGTAAAACCTTTGATTTGTTTGGTTGGTTGGTTACTTCCCTGATATGTGTTCTTATCTACTTGTGTTTCAGCCATATATGCATGAGTCTCGGCATTTGCATGCGATAAACCGTCCAAGGGGATGTGGAGGTCGGTTTCTCAATGCTAAGAAGAAGAATGGAGACCGTAAGGAAGAGGAGGAGGAGGCAACCTCTGATGAGAACACTTCAGAAGCAAGTTCTAGCATCAGGTCTGAGAAAGCAGCCATGGGTCCTAATGTCAGTAGATCTTGAGTAAAGGCTCCTGCACAACAACAAGTTTAGTTTTGTATTTTGGGTGGATGTTTGTATCAGTGGAATATTGTTTTTATTGTTTTGGACACTCTCTGTAGACTGTGTATAGGTTTATTATTGCTTGGAGCAGATAGGGTGGTGGTTTTGTTTTAGTGTTTAGAAATAAAACTGAGCAAGGAAATGAATAGTGTGATTGAATGTATTGTCTGTGCCAAAACAAATATTCTTTGGCAATGAATTGATGTTTTGGAAAACTTAACCAATGTTATTAGCTTTGTTTACTATGATTTTTTACTTTGATTGAGGATTAAATTTAGAGTTTGAATGGTCACTATGCACTAATCCGTTGCAGGCACAAAAAGAAAAGGAAACATGAGCGTTGCAGGTTTAGTTTTTGGTATATGCAATAGTTTATGGTTCCTAAGGATTCGAATCGTGTAGTGGGAGAAGTGCAGTCCATATGCACATTCCTCCCGTATTAAACTCACTATTAAGGTTTTTTTTTTCTGTTTTTAAAATGTATTTGGTGAGAGATTTACATGTAATTCAATATTTTTCCATTTTTTCATGTTGTTCTTCTGTTTTTTTTTTCTTGGTCAATAAATGATTATGTTATAAATAATTAATTTAAAAATATATTTATCTGATTTTACAACTATAATATTTATATTAAATTTTACTTACAACTTAACAATACAAAATTATTATTGTCTTTTTAGTTCCCTTTTTATTTTCATCATATAATTTTTACATTTACTTAAACTATTATATTTATTTAATGTGTGTTTTAATTATAATATGTATTATGTAAATATTTATAATATTGTATTTTAAATATGTATACTAATAGAAGAGATATATATTTCGTTAATTGCTATTGTTTTTCTTCATATTTTGATTTTAAAATCATAATAATATGGTTTAGTGCAATATTTATTATCATTTATATATATATATATATATATATATATATATATATATATTATGTGCGTGTTTAGTTTTTTAATTGTAATTTATAATTTAAATGTATAACATGTTTTATTTAAGTTATTTTTACTATTTAAAACTGAAATAATTTGTTTGATTTGTTTGATCTGTACCGTTTAAACTATTTTTATTATTCAAGATTCAAAAACTAAAAAACTAAACTTTCAAAATTAGTTAAGAAAATCTAAAGTTAAACACAATACAAATATGGTATTTTAAAATCAAAAATCAAAAACCAAAGATTAAATGATTTTTAAAATAAAATTTACTAGTTTTGAGAACAATTATTTGATTTAGTTGATGGAAATAATAAAACTAGTTCAAGTAAGACTTTAATATTCATTCTTAGAGCAAGGCTAACAGCGTTTTTTATTGAGTATTTAAGTAATAAAAATAATTAATCGTCAGAAAAATTAGAAAAGAGAAGAAGATAAATTTTTTTTAAAGAGATGTGTTTAGAACATTTTACTACTCTTTGTCTCTTTGATGTGTACCAGTCATTTTCTCATTCATTGATGTACTCGGTAAAAAACAAAGTTTAATAAAAAAAAGTTCATTAAATACTAATATTAATTTCAGAGAATTTTTTTAATAAAAATCCACGGCTATGAGGTTGCCCTTAATTTGAATCTTTTGTTCTACCATATCCGTTAGTTAGAATTTTTACCTTAATTTGTCACTTCACTGTGCACTAAGCATAATCATTTCATTTCCAGACAGTTTATATTTTCAACTCATGTTTTGTTGTCTTGCTCCTTTTCTATGTAGTATTTATTTATAAATTCTGATTTAATCAGGTTTCTTAAAAGCATTGCTTTGTTTTTCAGACAGCTTCTGACTGAAGGTTGGGTTGTTGGCTTATTGCGCTTTTAGTTACTACTCTCTTTGAAGTTAGACAGTTGCAATTTTAAAAGACTTTTAAACAAAACTAAAGTAATCTAGTGTAATGTATACACATGTGTTTCCTTCTCGAGTCTCTATGTTAAGGAAATTATTGACAATTACGAAATGTTCTCTTAAAGTTATAAATAGATATATCAATTTGCTGACTAATCATGTCAAACTTATGATATGATTGATGTTCTTTAGAAAAAAATCCAAAATATGACATAAATATGTAATACTTCACTGAGAGATTTGGCGTTGACATAAACAATTCATATAAACTAGTGAACCGTAAAATTGAAAACCTTAAGATACATGACATAAAAATATGTACTATATAATTCTTTTTAAAAGAAAAGTATTAGACAAATGAAAATAAAATGTTTTTTTCTTATCAGAGAAAAGAAAGCAAATTATGTTAATTAACAGAAAATAAATAACAAGAATATACAAGATATTTTTGAATTGTTTCCAAATGTCGACTGCATCAAAAGCTCTAATGCTCTAGGCATTCTAAGTTAGGTCCCATACCCATGCGATTAAGTGGTGTCAATGTGTGTGTAGAAAAGTATGGTACATAAGTTTGGTGTGGATGAAGATATATAACTCAAGATTATAGGAATGATTGCAAAGAAAGTTTCATATAGGTAAAGAGAGCACAGTATAACGCATTTTTCGTCATATTCTTTGGTTTTGAGGTGTGGGATCTATACGTACGATGGAAGGTCTACTATATTATTCCTTTAGATACATTTCTCTCAATTCCTGTCTAAATTCATCAAGCAGCATACCATTTCGCACAATCTGCATCTCGATTCTATGTTATATTGATAAAAACACATTTTAGTGGCGCTAAGAACATTCTGGTTTTGATATATATGTGATGATGCCAACTCGCAATCTCTTTTTGTTAGATTAGAGAGAGCATAGTTAAGACTAGTAGAAACTGAAACCAACTCGCAATTTTTCTTGGTATATCAATATATCATTTACTGAGATGTGAGATCACACCATTAATCAGCGGTAGACTAGATTCGTAGATATAAATGCATGGCTATGTGATTATTATGAGTCTATGAGGGTTCCATTATTTGATTGATAGAATATTAAAAGCTTCTGACTAACGGATCCATTATTTGATGGAAACGATCCTCTTCTAATCTTCTTCGTGGTTCTTCAAATCAAATTCGATGATGTCATATGACGTAATGGAGAAATTATATTTGTGCTACGTCTTTTGTAAGCTCAATTGTTAACCTCATGGCGAGTTATATCCACAACCTTTAATCCCACTTATAGTTGTATGTATTTTTTTTGGATCAACTTATAGTTGTATGTATATATGGCGAATATGATGGATATTATATTATGGATACAATATATGCATGAGCAGCCTATCAAACTTGGAGACTTCCTTTCTATCCATGCCTGACTTTACACCTCTATCATGCCCATGCATGGGTCCCTCTCTCCACCTCTCTCTCTCCGAACACAATAGGAACAGGAGGGAGAGAAAGATGTGAGATTGAAGCAAAGCAAGAAGAACACAATTGTGACTTGTGTCAAAAACAGGGCTTTTCATTTGACTTTTTTTCATTAACTTTCATTTCATTCCATAGAGTGGTGTAAAAAGACACTTGTGCTTTTCCTTTCCACTATGTGATTTCAATATCATTGCTGCGTCGATTTCCCATTTATGGAGCAAACTCATGTTTTGTTTTCCGTTTACTTTGTATTGTATATATGGAGTTCATAATAAAGCCTTATTAGCTATATATTATTATGAATGCTTTATTGTTGTTAATTCTCTAGTTTATAAGCTACATTACAAGTTACTTATATATAAAGTTTTGATAAGCTATTATTGATGCATTGTTGTTGTATATAATTTTATAAACTATATAACAATAATTCTAACGGAATAAGTTGATACGTGCTAATTTACAGTTAACTAAAAACGTCATTTATTATTATAGAGATTTATTTTAGTATTATGTAAACCAATTTTTGAAGTTACGTACAAATCCATGTAAATCTTGTAGTGATATAATGCAAAAGTAGTGTTCAGCGCAAATTGATCTCTGATTTCGATCCAACTCTGACCAACCATTATATACTTTGCATCGTACTTATTAAGAATATAATGAGATTAATTAAGTATTAACGATGGTACGATCACCTAATCAACTTTCATTCTCCCACTCGATGTTATCTGTTAAGTGATGACTTTATATATTTAGATGAACGCGGCCATTCCATAGGCACAAATGTTGGGTTGAGGTTGTGAGATAAGTTTCAATTCAACTGATCATAATTAATTAATAACACTGATCAGTCTAAATCCCAATTATACACTAGGCTAGATTCATTGTACTTATATCAAATTATTCAAAAATATCATATTAGTATGTCTATATCATTTTCAAAGTTTTTTTCGAACCTTGGCCCATGAAATTAGGGTTTTCTTTGGTGGCATCTATAACCTCGAACGTCAAAATACCATTGACAAATAAAAAGAAAATGATCTTCTGTAAAAAAAGACATGCAAAAATGAAACGGAATACAACGTAGAGCTACATGCCCATTTGTATGTATGTATGCATTTTATATGATATGATATGTCTGTTATATGGAGCTCCAAAAGGAGGTATATCAATGGTGGAAAATGAGACCAACTAATGAAAATAATTTTTTTTTCAAAAGAAAAACATTCAAAATTTTGAATTCAAGCAATGTATGTAGTGTGTGACATGGGAACAATAGTAAGTGGATTTGCCCCAGTGGGGTACTCTTTTGCTCCATGCCTCTTGCTAAAACAAAAGTTGGCACCACAAATAGATAAAAATATATACTATTAATAAAGCCAATTATTATTTTGTAAAGATAGATATTGTCAAATTAAAAGGTTTGACATTCTTTTTTTCTTCAGCAACCCAAACTACCAACTCTATTTATACTTTTATTCTTCCCTTATTATGAAAGCATCCAAAGCCTTTGAGGAAAGAGCACTGCATATGTATAATGTGTTATGGGTCCTAGAACTCTCTTCCTTTCAGAGGATTCGAGCCAAGGAGATACCGGACAGTCAAATATAAAATGCCATTCATTAGTTTTTACATAGGGCTAGTACTTTACATAATGTGGTATTTTATTAATGCTTTAGTGTTAGATTAATCATTTTTTCATATCCCTCCACTAGAAAATTATATGAGTCCATTTCAGATAAACAACTAAGTTGATATATAATAGAATAACTAACATACATGTGTTGACCAGATAAACAACTAAGTCGATCAGAATGATTAATCACGATTTTTATACTCGGTCGGAAGGGTTAATCATAATCTTTATAATGGTCTAAAGGATTATATTAACTAGAAATTTAGAGTATTTAGTATTTGAACTCTGATAGTGATACTATATTAAATTTTGATTTATTATGGATTTCTAACTTAATATTAATGGATTTAGTAGATTAACCGTAACTCTTTATATATTATTTAAGATTTCTTTGAATTATCGATTTGAGATACTTATCCCTGATAAAATCAAAACCAAATTCCAGAAAAAACTTGCTTGTACCGTAATTCATATATACGCATGATGTATACATGTCGTAGAACTACCTAATCGTGATGCAAAAGAAATATGTTTCGAGTGGCGCGAGAAGAAACCTCGTAATATCGTAGTGTAGTTAATTGAGTGAAGTGGTTTTTATGAAAAGAATAGAACTTGAAAAGAATATGTTTGGGTGTATTCGACAGATTGCATTTTTAATTACAAAAACGTTTTAACTAGGAACCGAAAAACAGACATAGGGGGCTACGTGGGTGTATCTGCCATGTAGAAAATCGAAGCGCATGCACTAAGTTGGACTCATGATGAGACCTCACATGCTCTTTCATTTAGTTTTACTCTCTTTCTCTCTCCGTATTATTATTAAATTGCGTATATTTAATTTTTTTTTTTTAATATTTGCCCACCGTATATTAATACGTACTTACGTAGGCTGTAGTTATAAGAAGTTAGCCGTTTGCCCAGACATTGATTCTGTACAAATAGTTACTGTACCCAATCGAGACTATTACAGAACCAAGCACAGATTGTACTGAACAATGCCACACTTGTCTTTTCCTTTTCTTGACTTTCTTGAAAACGAAAACGATGAAAACTAAATCGAATTCGTACCTAATGACTGAAAATATATTTTGACATGAAGTCCTATCAAACTAGTTGAGCCAGAAACAATAATAACACTCCTGTTTTTTATATCCCATAAAAGAAATTAAGAAATTAATATTTTTAGCAGAATTAATTACTTTTATTTAAATAAAGACCTTTCACGCTTCTCACAAGCTCAATGACATTCCACACAATTTTTTTTTTTTTTTTGAAAAAACATTCCACACAATGTTCCTCATGCAACAATCGAAACATCATCAACTTAGTGCATACAGATATCTTCGTACATACACACACATGATGATAACATTGTACATAGTACATATATCAGCATCACCATCATGATGGATCATAGCGAGAAATAACCATGTTATGTCCTTCTCACATAGATAAAGACCCGTTTCGTCAAATATCCGTTCTCTTCTGACAACAATTTCATTTTTTTTGTTTCTCGAATAATAATATAAAAAACAAAGATTGGCCTGTCTCTCTGCCTGCTCATTTAGTTAATTTTGATTTTATATATTTACATTTTTGTATCATTACTGTTCTAGGTAGAGTAAAAAACAGCTGAGTTTTGCAGAGACTGTTTTGCGTGTGTTGGCTTTTCTCCTTTATTGTCTTTTCTCCTTTTATCCTGCTGAACGTTCAATTTAATTAATTGTTAATTCGATACAAAACAAGATTAATGATTTTGTTCATAACAACACCATTTCTAGTTTTATTCCTTTTTTTTACAATATTGAGCATAAATTAAGATAATCAGTATTTAAAAAGAACTCTTAATAACAAAAAAAAAACATTTTTGAAATTTTCAAGTACATACTAATTCAATTTCGCATAAAAAAAAGAAGCTTTTATGAAATTCAACCCACCTGGCTTTCCAATTTACATCTAGATTTTCTTTTAGATTTTTTTTTTTTACCTTTGTGCACTTGTGTTCTTGTATAGTCCACTCTCTCTCTCTCTCTCTCTCTCTCTCTCTCTCTCTCTCTCTCTCTCTCTCTCTCTCTCTCTCTCTCTCTCTCTCTCTCTTCCTTCTCGCGCCACACAAAAGAAAATAAAAGTAATCTCTTTTACAGCTGAACATTTTTTGTACATGTCTTAAAAGGATCTCGAGATTGGCGCATGAGATAAAGACCCCTACTTTGCTTCCTCCCTCCTCTTATCTATCTTCTTCTCCTTCCTCTCGCCATTGCTCTCTGGCGTTTTCTCTCTTCCACCAAACAAAATATAACCGAAAGGAATCACACACAAAAAGAATAATAAACAAAACAAAAAGAACTCTCTTTTTTTTCCTATCTCAATCTCTTTTTTTTTTCCCACCATGAACGTGAGTGGAGGCTCTCTCTCTACCCAGAGAGCCTACCCTTGAAAAGAACCTATCAACTACACTAAACCAAAAAAAAACCTAGGAGTCCTCGAAAGTCTCATTCTTTAACTTGAATCTCCATCTGGGTCTTCGTAAATTCGACTTTTGTTTTTACTGTTTGAGATATGATGGTCCACACGATGCACAGAGAGTCGCCGGATAAAGGGTTGGATTCCGGCAAGTATGTGAGGTACACGCCGGAGCAAGTTGAAGCTCTTGAGAGAGTTTACACTGAGTGTCCTAAGCCTAGCTCTCTCAGAAGACAGCAACTCATTAGAGAGTGTCCCATTCTCTCCAACATCGAGCCCAAACAGATCAAAGTTTGGTTTCAGAACCGCAGGTGAAGTTACAAACAAATTATTATTATTTTTAAATCTTACGTTCTTTTTATTTTTCCTTCTGGTTGATTTATCGTTTTCTTACCAAGATTATCTTTTTTTTTTTTGTATTTAAGTGTATGAAGAAGACATCAAAATTTGTTTTTTTTCCTTGCTTAATAATTTTTCTTTCATTGGTTTTATCTGAAAATTATGATTCTTTATTTTTGGATCTTAGTGATCATTGTGTTTTGAAATTTAATGTAGATCCATGTCCTGTAAATCTCCCAGAGCAGGTAACTTTGTTCTGCGTAAGCTTTGACACTGTTAAAACTTTAAAAACAAGAAAGTGACTTCTAATAAATTTGTCTTTGAATTCATTTGGTAACATTTATTTCCGTCAAACAAGAAAGTATTTGAATAATTGGAAAATACATTAACTGTTCAAGGACTATCATTTATTCACATCACACATGCAACATTTAAATTTATCTTAGCACAAATATATTGAAGCTTTCATTTGATTTGTTGATTTTAGATGCCGAGAGAAGCAGAGGAAAGAAGCTGCTCGTCTCCAAACAGTCAACAGAAAGCTTAACGCCATGAACAAACTCTTGATGGAAGAGAATGATCGTCTTCAGAAGCAAGTTTCCCACTTGGTCTACGAGAATGGCCACATGAAACACCAACTCCATACTGTATACCTCTTCATCTTTAGTCTTATTATCATATTGTTATTTTTTTTTTTTGCTTATAGTTGTTACCTTTTTATTTGGAATGCAGGCTTCTGGGACGACCACAGACAACAGCTGTGAGTCTGTGGTCGTAAGTGGTCAGCAACATCAACAGCAAAACTCTAATCATCCTCAGCATCTGCAACGTGATGCTAACAACCCAGCTGGGTGAGCTTTTTTACATCTCTCAGCTTCTTGATTTATATCTTCAGTCTTTGTTACAGTTTTTTTTTTTTTTTGGTTTTAGTCTCCTTTCGATAGCAGAGGAGGCCCTCGCAGAGTTCCTTTCCAAGGCTACAGGAACTGCTGTTGACTGGGTTCAGATGATTGGTATGAAGGTAATAATCTCTTCAAGTTGTATTAATCTCATTTCTGTTTCTTTTATTATTATGTGACAACATAAAATTAATATTGTTTTGATGAACCTTTCTTTTATTTGGTTGTAGCCTGGTCCGGATTCTATTGGCATCGTCTCTATTTCGCGCAACTGCAGCGGAATTGCAGCACGTGCCTGCGGCCTCGTGAGTTTAGAACCCATGAAGGTAAGTGTGACATTGTTTCATTTGCTTGTATCTGCAAGTAAGAGAAAAAAATAGAGTTCTAGTCAAATCTTGATTTGAACAAAAAACTGTAGGTTGCTGAAATCCTCAAAGATCGTCAATCTTGGCTCCGTGATTGTCGATGTGTGGATACTCTGAGTGTGATTCCTGCTGGAAACGGTGGAACTATCGAGCTTATATACACGCAGGTCCATCTCAGTTCTTGTTGTCTCCTATTTGCATTTCCTCATAAGACTTCCTAAGCTTTTGCCACTTTGATCTTATCAGATGTATGCTCCAACGATACTAGCAGCAGCTCGTGACTTTTGGACGCTGAGATACAGCACATGTTTAGAAGATGGTAGCTATGTGGTAAGCTTTTTAGATCTATTTTTTATTTTTATGGTTTCTATTTTTTGAAACTGCTTCATGATGCTTTCTATCACTGTCTTCAGGTTTGTGAAAGGTCGCTTACTTCTACAACTGGTGGCCCCAATGGACCACCTTCTTCAAGCTTTGTGAGAGCTGAAATGCGACCAAGCGGGTTTCTCATCCGTCCTTGCGATGGTGGTGGTTCCATTGTCCACATTGTTGACCATGTTGATTTGGATGTAAGCAACGAGCCAAATAGTTTCAAAACACATCAGTTCTGTTTAATAAATATGTTCCTGACTTTATTCATTTCTGGTTTCCCTAGGCTTGGAGTGTCCCTGAAGTCATGAGGCCTCTCTATGAATCTTCAAAGATTCTTGCTCAGAAAATGACCGTTGCTGTAAGTTTCAGCAACCTTGAATAACTTGGGATAATGTTTGTGGTTCTTATGTTTGGTTTATTTATTCCAGGCTCTGAGGCATGTAAGGCAAATTGCACAAGAGACAAGTGGAGAAGTTCAGTACGGTGGAGGGCGGCAACCTGCGGTCTTAAGAACCTTCAGTCAAAAACTCTGTCGGTAAGTAATAAGTATCACCTCTATTGCTGCCAAGAGTTTGTTGTTTTCTCTCTCTTTCTAATTGTTTTAAGTGAATGAAACTTCAGGGGATTCAATGATGCTGTCAATGGTTTTGTGGATGATGGATGGTCACCACTGGGTAGTAATGACGGTGCAGAGGATATTAGTGTTATGATAAACTTGTCTCCTGGGAAGTTTGGTGGGCCGTCTCACTACGGTAGCTCGTTCCTCCCAAGCTTTGGTAGTGGTGTTCTTTGTGCTAAGGCATCTATGCTATTGGAGGTACATGTCGGATAGAGGAATAAGTTTATTTACTATATTTTCGTCTTTAGTTTAACTAACTTGTTATCTCTTTCTTGAATCAAGAACGTTCCATCTGCTGTGCTGGTTAGATTCCTTAGAGAACACCGCTCTGAGTGGGCTGATTATGGTGTGGATGCTTATGCTGCTGCATCCCTCAGAGCTAGTCCTTTTGCTGTTCCTTGCGCTAGAGCTGGTGGGTTCCCGAGTAACCAAGTCATTCTCCCATTAGCACAGACAGTTGAACATGAAGAGGTGCTAATGACTAAACAACTTCACTCTTTCTTAAATACTTTTTTTTTGTAACCTTTTTTGATTTTCTTGTTTCAGTTTCTTGAAGTGGTTAGACTTGAAGGTCATGCTTACTCACCTGAAGACATGGGTTTAGCTCGTGATATGTACTTGCTTCAGGTCCGACCTCATGGTTTCACATTGTCAAAGTTCGTTGGTTCCCTTGTTGACATTTTTGATATTTGATTCATTCCACAGCTTTGTAGTGGTGTTGATGAAAACGTGGTTGGAGGTTGTGCACAGCTTGTCTTTGCTCCTATTGATGAATCATTTGCTGATGATGCACCTTTGCTTCCTTCTGGTTTCCGAGTCATACCTCTTGAACATAAATCAACCCCGGTAATATATCAAAATCTCATTTAATTAAATATATATATTCTGATGCAATAATCTAATCTTTCACTGTCATATAGAACGGTGCATCTGCAAACCGTACGTTGGATTTAGCATCGGCTTTAGAAGGATCAACACGTCAAGGAAGTGAAGCTGACACAAACGGTTGTAACTTTAGGTCGGTAGTGACCATAGCATTCCAGTTCACGTTTGATAACCACACTAGAGACAGTGTTGCTTCAATGGCACGTCAGTACGTGAGAAGCATAGTGGGATCTATTCAGAGGGTTGCTCTAGCCATTGCTCCTCGTCCTGGTTCTAGTATCAGTCCAGTATCTGCTCCCACGTCCCCTGAAGCTCTCACTCTCGTCCGTTGGATCTCAAGGAGTTACAGGTACTAATTAGCATTTTAGTTTTGTGGCTAGTTAAGTGTTTATTTGTTTTAAACCTCTTCTTATTGGCTGTTGTAGGGTTCACACTGGTGCAGATCTCTTTGGGTCTGATTCTCAAACCAGTGGTGACACATTGCTGCGTCAACTCTGGAACCACACTGATGCAATCCTGTGCTGCTCGCTCAAAACAAACGTAAGTGACTGACTACATGTCTTTGCTTCTAAGGACATGTTTTCCAGTTTTTTGAGATGGGTGTGACAATATCTCTTTTGTAGGCTTCACCGGTTTTCACATTTGCAAACCAAACCGGTTTAGACATGCTGGAAACTACTCTTGTAGCTCTTCAAGACATAATGCTAGACAAGACCCTCGACGAGTCTGGTCGTAAAGCTCTTTGCTCCGAGTTCCCCAAGATCATGCAACAGGTTTTTTCTGTTTACTTGATGATTCTTTTGCCATTATCTCGAAAAATCATTCTGACTCGGAATCTTGATTATTTTGTGTAGGGATATGCTCATCTTCCTGCGGGTGTGTGTGCATCAAGCATGGGGAGATTGGTATCTTACGAGCAGGCAACAGTGTGGAAAGTTCTTGAAGACGATGAGTCAAACCATTGCTTAGCATTCATGTTCGTGAATTGGTCGTTCGTTTGAAGAGAAGAGTAAGGAAGACCAGGTTACTTCCTTCCCATGGAAGGTTATTATGTAAGATGTTAAAGTTAGGGTGCTATTATGCTAAACAGTGTTTTGAAATTCAGGGACTAATATGTAATATGACTTATTTATGATCCTTTATGGATTGTTTCTTGTTCGTATGTTATGGCCGGATATTATTATTACGATGTTATTAAGTCTTTTTTTGTTGTGCTAGTTTGCTTTTTGCAAGAGTTTTTTTTTAATCTTGTCATTTTCTTTTGTCAACTATTTCTGACTTGTAGTTGTTATATGTTGGACATATTGAGCTGCATGTAGTTAAACAAAAATCATAAAGAAAAAAGAGCTCAAAATTTCAGACAAGAAACTATTTAAAATTTGGAATATCTCATTAATAAGTGGGTATATGTAGTTCATTTTACGAACTAAATTTGTTCAGTAATGTGAATTAGATAAATGAAATTGAGAAAATAAATTTGTTTACACATGGGACATAACTTTGCATCTATATTCTTTTTTGGCAACTTTTCATCTATATCTAAGTAACAAAAATAAATGGGATAGGTTTGTATTTTGGAGTCGTATATCAATATTTAGAGAATAAATAATATTTTATTGAAAGGAATGATGTTATATTCGTGTATTCTGGGAGAGGAGCGCAGGGTGGTCCAGTTTTATAGGTGCTAGGTAAGCTGTGGAAGCCGTTTCTAGCACTGCAAATTATTTAAAGATTGGATCTGCATGAAATCTTCACAGTAAATGAATCTATAAATTTCACAAATTTAAATTGAGATCGTATCTATCCTATCTCTCATAAGAAAATTAAATGATGATGAATTGATGATGCCTCCCTCCTCTCTTTAGCCTATAAGCTGAGAAAGAAAAAACCTATAAAAGTTCTCCCCCGTAGCTGTCTATTTTAGTGAATACATTTTAAATGTTTTTGCATTCTATACCAAGTGACCAATTTGGCAAAAGAGTGTAGCCAAAAAAAAAATGTCGCAATAACATTTATATTCTAAAGGAAATTAGCATAGTCTTCAACTGTAGTTGTCACAAAACACGGATTGAACTTTTAAAAGTATTATAAATAGTGAGATATGATCATCATTTCTGTTTTTTTTTCTCAGTTTGACGTCTGGCATCAATGGAGAATATGGTGGTATATTTTATAAAAATAATCATATGCAGTTATTTACTACGAATACATGGTGCATTTTCTAGTATTTATTTATGGGTTTCGAAATTCATTTTTTGGGTAATTTTTAATGCAAAAAATAATAAACCTATATGATTTTAATCACCAATGACAACTAGACAAGTAGTCCCTGGCCTATATGATTTTAGTGCTTTAAATATGGCCTTTAATGAGAACATCCTGCTTCACTCACTATCACTAAAACAAAGAACAGAAATGGGAACTTCAGTACTAAAAGCTCTCAGATATCTTCTACTTTTCAACATCTCATTGACCTTCATCTACACCAATGAAGTCTCATCCGCTTCTCCAGTGACTCTACCGGCGGCAAAGATGAGCCGTAGACTTGTGGCCGTTCAAGGCATGGTTTATTGCAAGTCTTGCAAGTACTCCGGCATTGATACGCTCCTAGAAGCATCTCCTCTTCAAGGTTGTTACATTATAATCTCTGGTCTCTTTTAACTTTTCTAATTATTTTGTAATCTCGTAGATCTATAACTTTATAAGTGTACATGAGCTTTGGATTGACCTTGTCTTCGTTTTTTTTTTCATCGTTGCATGTTTAGGAGGTTTACTTCCATGACACAATCTTCACAATGCGTGCATTACGTTCTCGCAAAAAATACATCACATCAAACTTTATGGCTGCAAAAATCTTGGATTAATTAACTTTTATTCAAAGAGATTAGTCTGATGAATTTAGTTTAAAGACTCGTTTACTTACCATGCATGCATTGTTAGACTGATTTTCCTATGAAATAATTTGAATGAATGATATTAATCCAACAAATTGATGTGATTAAAAGCACTTGAACATGTTTATTGCATGTTTTTTAGGTTGGAGTTCTTAATGTAATATAAGATTCGGTTTTTTAGCTTAAAAAAGTTAAGAGACCGAATCTTATATCTCTTATTTAAGAGATGTCTTTTAGTATTTTTAGTTAAAATTTAAGAGGTCAAATCTATTTTAAGAGACATGCAATAAACATGTTTTTATTGTCTGGTATCTTAAGGTAGATTTCACTAAAGTAAAAAAGGTTAGGTAAATGCATTTTCAAAAATTCACACCAATGACCTCTTAAAAAGAAATAATAATATATCATGATTTGTGTAACACATTCGTCGAGTCTCTCGTGCCACTTGGCTTTCATGCACAAAACGATTTTCGTCCTATTGGCTTGCATGCATGCACAAAATTTTATTTTCCTCCTTTTCTACTCCTTTTAATTTCTATACGACTGTTTTTTTTTTCTTTTTTTCCTTTAAATCTTTAAATCAAGCTTGTAATAATCATTGAATAGTTGATATCTATTAATGTTTCGACTACACTACAGGAGCTACTGTAAAGCTTGCATGCAACAACACAAAGAGAGGTGTAACGATGGAGACAAAGACGGACAAAAACGGATACTTCTTCATGTTAGCTCCGAATAAACTCACCTCCTACGCTTTCCACACGTGCCGGGCTTGGCCCACGAATCCTGGTTCCGCAGCTGCTACATGCACCGTTCCTTCACAGCTCAACAGTGGAACCACCGGTGCTAGGCTTAAGCCTTCTAAATCAATCAACATAGCTGAACGCGACTACGTTTTATTCTCTGTTGGTCCCTTCGCGTTCGAACCGGCCTGTACTCGTTGAAGTCTCGACTTTCTTTCTTTTTGATAAAATCTGAATTTATACCAAAAAGGAAACGTTTTACAACAGCTCGGCGAAGCTAAAAAGTTACAAAAGACCCAAAAAAAAAGGTGGAAAAAAGCCTAATGTTAACTCGGTATAAGCAGCATGCTTCAGAGACTTACTCAAAGTCGATATCTTTTAGTCGAATCTAAACCAGATGGAAAGCATGGTCTTGAACCTTTTCCTATCTTTGCGGGCAAGAACAATGTCCCGTACGCATCGATCCAGCTGTTTGAACACAACAGAGTGAGGTTGAAGATTCCCAGCATGCATTCTTGAGTTCCTTTCTCTCCATATGAGATAAATAGTAGCCTGGGCTGCTATGTGCTTAATTGTGAAAAGCCGGTTCCCTCTGGCAGCCTGCAACCAATTAACTAGAGCTGCCCAAGTTCTTACCCGCAGAGGAGAAGCCCCCAGCTTAGCGAACAGCTTAGCCCATATATCTTTGCTGTACTCACAGTCCAGGAACAAATGATCTCTGGTTTCAGAAAGCCGATTGCATAGCACACAAGTGTCAGGAACATCCATGCCCCATGTTACCAGTTTTTGCCTGACTGGAAGCCTATCGAGATGAGCTACCCAAAATGTGAAAGCATGCTTTGGTATGCAACCTTTGAACCAAACCGATTGAGTCCACAGGAGCTTAGGATGTTTTGGTCGTAGGTGTTCCCAAGTTAAACCCGAGGAGAAGTCAGAGGACACAATGCCTGAAATTTCCCACGAGAACACATCAGGGCCTTGAGATTGAGTAGGGAGAGGATGGGCAGTTAAGTGGTCACGCACTTCCGCTACTCTCCTATGTCTCACCCGGTGTGAAGGCAGTCTCCATCCTGTGGCGGTGCAGGCCTCTGCTACATTGCTTGACATAGGTATTCCCATCATGAGAGGACCATCTTGCCCTACGAAGGAGAGTAGAGGTCCTGTTGGCAACCAATGATCAAACCAGAACTTTGCAGTGCATGTCACCATCTCTCACAGAGCATCTCAAGAACTTCAGAGCTAGGTGTCGCATGGAGGTAAGACTTTTCCAAATCCAGGAGCTGTTGACCGTAGCCGGGGCGCTCCAGAAGCTATGATCTTTTAGGTTGTGCTTTCTCATCCAGGCGACCCACAGGGAGTCAGATTTGGAGAAGAGGAGCCAAATAAGTTTCAGGTTAAGGGTTTTATTCCAGAGACTAAAATCCCTCAGCCCCAATCCTCCTTCTTCTTTAGGTTGACATATAGTGCTCCAAGCTACCTTAACTCCATGTTTCTTAGCAATATCCCCAGACCACAGAAGTGATTGCACATACTCTCTATCTGCTTGATACAACCTTTTGGTAGCATAAACGCTGAAGTCCAAAAGTTGATAGTGCTGTATATAACCGATGAGATTAACTGCAACCTACCAGCAAAGGATAAGGCCTTGGTTGTCCAGTGGTTGAATCTGTTTGAGATTGAGTCCAGCAGTGGTGAGTACTCAGATTTCCGAAGCTTCCTATGAGTAAGAGGGAGACCCAAGTACCGAAAAGGAAATGATCCCTGTGTGAAACCAAATGCCGCAAGACTTTCCTGATCATTTTCATCTGTTCCAGCTGTATATAGCGCAGATTTTTCTCTGTTCATTTCCAAGCCAGAGAGCCGATGAAAGGTTTCCAGAGTTGAGTTTAGCTCGTTTAGTGAGGCATGAGAACCATCAAAAAACACCATCACATCATCAGCAAAGGCAAGATGAGATATTTTGGGGTCATGGCCCTTAGGATGATATCCTATGCTTCCATCTTCGTATTTCCTTGCCAGCAATCTCCCAAACACCTCCATTGCGATGACAAATAGATATGGTGAGATCGGATCACCCTGTCTAACCCCTTGCGCCCCCTGGAAGAAGCCACAGAGGTCCCCGTTAACATTGATCGAGAAGCTTGTGGTTGTGATACACTGCTGAATCCAGTTAATGAAGATGTGCGGGAACTGAGCTGCTTTCAGAACTTGCAGTATGAAATCCCACCGCAGAGAATCAAAAGCTTTCCTAAGGTCAACTTTGAGAACTCCTCGGCTAGATACATTTTTCTGGTTGAATTTTTGGACCATTTCCGTAGCCAGCAAGACATTCTCAATTAGCAAACGCCCTTTGACAAACGCTGATTGATGAGGAGATACCATTGATGGGAGAATCGACTCAAGTCTCTTTGCAATGATCTTAGAAATAATCTTGTATAAGACATTGCAGAGAGATATAGGCCTGAAGTCAGATATTTTGTCCGCGTTCACCTTCTTTGGAATGAGAGTGATAGCTGTGCAGTTCCACTGTTTTAGCATCCTACCATTGCGGAAGAACTCTTGGACAGCCTGAGTTATCTCTGGTCCAGTAACAGCCCATGTCGCTTTGAGGAACTCCGCGTTGTATCCATCAGGCCCGGGAGCCTTGTGAATAGGTAGCGCAAATACTGTTTCCTTAATCTCTGACGCAGAGACCTCCGCTATCAGCATGTTTTTCATCTCAGTTGTACAGTGGAATGCACTAAGAGAGCTTATAAGGTCGCAGTCTGGTGCTGAGAGGGGAGGTGATTCCTTGCCCAACAAGTCCTGAAAGAAATCGACACAGTGATTCTCAATCTCTATTTTTTCTTCAATTCTTCCACCATCATTGCCAATGAGAAAATGAATCTGGTTGCAGGATCGTCTGGCTGCTACCATTTTGAAGTAGAAAGCAGTGTTACTATCTCCATATTTCAACCACTGGATTCTTGATCTTTGGCAGAAAATTTTTTCCTCAGCTAGAGCTAGCGTCATCCATCGCGAGTGTGCCTCTTTTTCCAATCCAGCAAGAATGGCTGTTGGGTTATTGAGGAAGCTCTGCTGGCACTCCGCGAGGACTGGAGCCGCATCACTAACCCTTTTTTCGATTCCTGAATAGTTGTCTCTATGGAAGTTCCGGATAATCCCTTTAAGACACTTCAGTTTCTTGCTTATGATAAACATAGAAGTTCCTGAAACGTAGGTATTACTCCAGAAATCCCCTACCGAACTTAGAAAGTTCTCATTGTCAAGGAGAAAGTTTGAGAATTTAAAGGGCCGACGCTTCCTAGTCAGTTGACCTCCAAAGTGGATGCAAGTAGGGCAGTGATCTGAGAATTCTGGCTCTTTAAACTCCCCGTAAGAGAGCGGGAAGGCAGCCAGCCAGTTATCGTTGACAAGAAGTCTATCAAGTTTCCTCGCTATTGGGTTATCGTCTTGTTTGTTCCACCAGGTGTAATGATGGCAACGGAAAGAGAGATCTGCTAGTTGAGCAGATTGAAGGCAGACCCTGAACTCCTCCATTCCTCCAGAGATCCTAGTACCGCCAGTTGATGCATCTTCAGGGTTCAGAGGCTGATTGAAGTCTCCAAGAATCATCCAAGGCTTATCAACTATGATCGGGTTACCAGATAGATGTATTAGGTCTGCCCACATAGTCCTTCTCCCAACACGACAATTGACCGCATAGACAAAGGTGACCACAAATTCCGTTTCAACTTGAGGCAACTTTACCAGGCAGGTGATCATCTGACTCGACTTTTGAAGAATAGAAACACTCACTTGGGGGGCCCAAACAACCCAAATCCTTCCAAGCTCTGCATACTCATAGTTTGCAGCCGCGTTCCAACCAGGAAAAGTAGACTGGATAAACTTCTGACTTCTGACTGCTTTAACCCGAGTTTCAATTAAGCTACCAAAAAGAAAATTATTACGCCGAAACCATTTCCGAAAACTTCTTCGCCGAACTGATTTATTGAAGCCTCTAACGTTCCAACAGAAGCACTCTATCCTAAAACTAAGAGGGGGGGGGGGGGGGGTGGGGCGTGCGCCCCGGGGTAGACTTTTTTTCTTGCTTGAACTAGCCTTCTTTTGTTGCTGTATCAAAAGTTTCTGCTTCCGCTTGGAGACTACTGTTGTGTACTCACCCTCTTCCTTAGAAGTGGAGGCCTCCTCTGAAGAGTATTCCGAAGTATCAGGTTCTGAAGAGGCTGTGTCCTCGGATGAAGATGAGGAAGTGGAAGTGGAGGAGGTTTGTATCCTCTTCCCCCCTTCAGGATTCTTCTCTTGTTCAGCTGCTGCTAAGGATTTAGAGTTCTGAACAGTAGCCTCCTTTAGCTTGTCTAACCCAATGTCTATCACAAGTGCCCCTGTGAGATCAGGAGTAGGAACAAAAACAGCTTTTGCCGCTCTTTTGCGCTTTTGCTTCTTCTTCTTCTTCTTCGTCGCAGTTTCCTGGTCGGACTTGGTTGGGTCTGACTTGCTGCGAGAACAGACACTTGTCTCATGACCCGTGGATTTACAGATCGTACAAGTGATTGGAGCAGTCGGGCATCTCTTAATGGAGTGGCCCACCTCTTGACAGTGAGTACATATCGGTTGGAGCCATTGGCTTGTCACCAAAACTCTCTGTATATGACCAGATTGGAAGCAGACATTGACCGCTTCAGGGAGTGGCTTGGACGGGTCGACAATGGTGTAAACTCTTGCCACCTCCAGGTTGGTCATGCTTGCAGTTAAGGGGTGCAGGACTATTGGGTCCCCAACAAGACCAGCAATGTGTTCCAAACCTTCTTCATTGTAAAAGTGTGGTGGAACACCATGGAAATCAACCCAAACTGGGGCTGCAGTTAGTTCTGGAGTCTCCGGTTGAAGACCAGGTTCCCACTTTGCAACAAACATTGCTTGATTCTCAATGTGCCACATACCCTGATCCAGAACCTTCTTACGGGTGAGAGGACAGGGGATTTTTATGAGAAAAGACCTTGCGGTAAGCTTCGAAACAGTTATGTTCTTAAGCCTGTTGCTCCAGATGCCATTCACAATGGCATGAAGAGTACGCGGTGATGGCGCTCTGCCATTAAACTGGGCTATGATGAAGTTTTCCCAGCGATGCTGATTCTTGGTTATGACTGAGTTTGGAATCTCTACACAGGCTTCACCGGAGTCAAGAACAAAGGCTTCACCTTTCTTCTGCATCTTCTGAGATGAGCCGTAAGCTACGTCACGCCACAAGGGTTTTGGTGCGACACGAGCTGTCGGACCATCTCCAGGAACGGGATCTGGGATTGCACCGGGAGCGGGATCCGCTAGGTTTCCGGTTGCAGGGGGAGTCTGTTTCGGCCTAGTCTGCACATCAGCGTTACTTCGGCTGCTATGCATCAAGGAATCGACAGGTGGATGAGGGCTTTTGGACGGGGGCAATTTGGAGGAGGCAGAGGAGGCATCGGGATTTGAAAGGTTTAAGGTGAGGGGAGAGAACTGGGTTCGCTTTTTCTTGGCCATGGGTTACGAGGCGGCGTCGGAGGCCAGGGCCAACACCGGTGACGTAGGGAGAAGGTGGGCGCGGTGCCCTAGAAATTGCACTGGAAATCGCCTTAGAGAGCAAAACGGTGCGTTTTTCTTTTTTAGTATGTTGTTTTCATTAAGTCTCGACTTTCTTCTTTATGTATGTGTGTGCTTGCTTGTTATGACTATCTCTCACTAGTGCTTTAAATGTTTCTATCGTCGTGTTTGCTTTTTTTTTTTAGTATGTTCACGTTTTGAAGCTTGTCTTGGTAGACATTTTGAGATTGTTAGTGTGTTTGATTTCGTATCCTTATCGTTTATCTCTTCTTCACAACTGACAAACCATTTTTTTGTAAGGCAACCTTATAATGTGTACCACGGTGAATCGGTGGTACAATGCTATCGTAACCATGTCTTTAGGTCATCTAAAGAGTTATAGGCAGGCTGATACTATTAAGTATTGACATCATCTCATGAGCTCTTTTTGGAGATGACGATGTATGTATGGACATAGTGGTTTTTGAAAATTCTATTCTTCTATTTGACTGTAGTTCTTTAATTAGAGATTATCGTCCTATCATCATCAGTAAGAGCATACCATTACACATTAATGCAAACAAAAGTGTAAACAACAGTGTTGTTTTTGCTGAGTTCAAAGGTTGGGCTAATGATAAGAGATCCCTTTTTTATTATTTGAGAAACACTTTTATTAACTAACCTTATTTTTATGTGTGATTAACCAAAATGCCATTACTTAGGTATCATCATATGAGGTCTTCTCACAACCTTTAATTAAAAACCCTCTTCTCACTAGATTAATTACATGTATTGCCATTGATATAAACCAACCTTAACCCCATATTTTCTCTTCGTGGTTTTGTCTCGACAATAAATTACTTGACCATAACTTACTTTTTATAAAGCTTTAACATTAAAAGAAGTTATATTAAGCTCGAGAGTATATGTTTGTATATTAATCCACCTGACCTTGGGTTATTTGTTATGTAGCAAAATTATACGCATAATGCATCGGTTAACTATACAATTATTTTTGAATATATGATATGAAAGCAAATAAAGAATTTTATTAATGTGAAACTTTGTGTTACATCAGTCTAAATTAAATCCCTTGCTAAAAGTCCGTAAGTTTAATGTCGTGCTTTGATTATCTCAATATTCTAGTTTATCATGTTGACTATCTATATGGGTTTGTTCAAACTTTGAGTTGTAACATCTCTTAAAAAGAGTAGTGATCTGTTCAAATTATGGAATCAATTTCAGATAATTATTTAATTAATTGATTTTTCTTTCCATCACCGAATTTGTGTGACCAGAGATTATATGTAAAGTAAGTTTAAGAATGCAATCTTTTAAATTACAGTAAATGTCTTAAATCTGTGACTTCGTTACACTACATTTAAGGGTATTGCTTTGTTTATATAATATGAGCATTATATTGTTTACATAATGTGAGGTTTGTTAATTGAGTATATGTGTGTTAAGGAATTTTTTAACTTCAAATTAGAGCGAAAATTTTGTTTACTCTTATAGATTTACTTCCACAAATTATACTTCAGTTACACATAACCAATAATATAAGATTTTTTTTTAAATAAATTTTATCTTTTATATATTAGTTGAGGAGCATTACAACATTTGAGTGTAGTCACGTCTCATCACCATGATGATTTTCAGAATCTTTAGAAAAATATGTTGTCAATCTAAATATATACTATATTTTTCATTAAACTAATCATTAAATTATTAAAGTGTATAACTACTATTTTCCTTTCTTTCCTTAAATAAAAATTACGGAATTAACAAATATAATTAATCTATATATAAAAATTAATAATTTTAATAATAAAGATTTGATAACAATTTGTGTCCCACTCCATCATTTTTGTTTAAATTTTATACTATTAAAATAAATTAAACAATCAAATTAACTATAAACCAGCGTTTTTAAACCCGGACCGAACCAGCGGTCGGACCGGGTTGAACCATGAACCAAAAATAATCTGGATTGGGTAAATATCAGAACCCAACTAAAGTTGAACCGATTAAAAACTTTTATCGAACCGTCAAAAACGCGGGAACCGCCGACCCAGTGAACCAGCAAAACCCCGGTTCGTATATAAACCAAAATTTTGTTAATGAAATAATTGATTTTTCTTTTTGTTTTTAAGTAAAAATAGAATTTCTTAAAAATTGATAAAGTTATAGTATGTTGTGTATTATTAACAAGAACGTCATTTCCATAATCGATTCTTGATATTTAAGTTTCAATCCATTCATTTTTCTTTACATCGTGTTACATGTAATATAATAACTCCTTTTAATATAATCCAAGTGATATCATCAAACAATCCATGTAATATAACGAATGGATGCATGTACTATAACGAATTATGGAAACTCCTTTTAAGATCCATATATATTACTTGTCTAGATAACCAATTACGAATGCAATATTTATCAATGCAATATACTATTGGTTAGTTTTATGGCAACTTAGTGTAATGAATCCGATTCAAAGCAATTTAAATATCTATACTATATTAAAAGAGATATATGAGCTCCATTGAGCCTATCCACGTCAGATTAAAAAATCAACCAATGAACAACTTGGTTTTTGCCACGTCACACCGTCTTGGCCAGTGTTTGGGCTGTTTTTTTTTGATCCGTGAACTGAACTATTTGTCCCAAAAGCCCAGACCAAGAGAAACCCTAGAACCTGAGACTGAGTCGATGATTTCCTCTCACATCTCCACTATTGAGCGGATCCTCTATCTCCTAGATCCATCGTTTCCTCTTCTTCAATAGATCATCGATCTCCTAGCTATTCACGAGGAGAAAAGGTTTCTACAAGCATACAACAAAGAAAGGTATCTCTAAGTCAAAGCCTTCTTCCCGGAAAGCCCCTCCGAAACACGCAGCCACCCAAGTTTCTGATGCTATGCAGCAGGAGATGTTGATTTCGCATGGCTTCTTCGATGTCAACGGTACCGTTTACTTGAGATCGTTCTCTTGACTGCACAACTTCGTACACTTCTTCCTCAAATTCGCTTTTAATTGTTTTCACTGAGTCAATGGCGGGTTGTGGTAAAACTCTCGGATCCCGCGTTGCCAAGAAGGCGACGTCTCGGAGCAGCAAAGCCCAGTTCCCCGTCGGTCGTATCGCCCGGTTCTTGAAAAACGGCAAGTACGCGTTCGCCGGAGCTCCGGTTTACCTCGCCGCCGTTCTCGCGTACCTCGCTGCGGAGGTAATTTCTCGATTCTTTAGATCTGGTAGGTTCAGTTTAGGATTAATTTGGTTCGGTTCAGGATTTTAAAAGGAGATAAACCGAATCGAAACCAAATAAAATTTGGGTTAGTTTTTCCAATTTCGGTTTCAGGATTTGTCGGTTAAAAGGTTAAGTTCACATTATTTCGGTTAATGCTTATGATATAGTTGGGCTAAAGATATTTGGGCCTCGCTAAGAAACCCATTTAAATGGCCCAATTGAGTATCTTATTTAAGCCTAGAGTTTATCATCTGCAGATTCTGTATATATACACACTTGCCGCGGGAATCGCTTCTCACCGGAGAGATACGTATCGCCGGAACCACCCCGTCGCTTGATTCTCGATTCGGCGGAGAGATACCCTAATTTCCCTTTTATTGTTGAACTCAATCGAAGATAAGGCAATGGTGAAAAGCGAAGTGAAGACCGAGAAGCTTGATGACGACATCACAATCAAAGACCATAAGCACCGTCGTCGCGTGGTTAGCTCCGCCGAGGCCTTAGATAGAAAGTTCAAGAGAACCGTCCTCTGCGTGGCGAAACCGTCTTACCTTCTGAGTCTGCTTGAGCGAAGTAGTACCCGATGCAACTACCTCAAACGGTTGCCGAAGATCCTTAGTGAGCTGCTTCGCCAGAGAAACTGGAGAGAAGCTAGCGGTGTACTTAGCGTCTTGATGCAAGGGACTATGGGAGATGGGTCTCCTTCCATGAAACGCCTCAAATACGAGGTTCTGTCTTTTTCTTTTTCTTTTCCGAAATTGTGTCTGTGTAGGTTCAGTTTAGTTAAACCGTGATTTAGTAAAGCGGTTTTGGGTTTTTGTTGAATTTTTGGATCTGTGTAGGTTCTTGAATTGGCTGGAAACGCGGCGAGGGACAACAAGAAGACGAGATGCCACGTCATATCCAGTTGGCTGTGAGGAACGACGAGGAGCTGAGCAAGTTGCTTGGGGATGTGACGATTGCTAACGGATGTGTGATGCCCAACATTCACAACCTTCTTCTTCCCAAGAAGGCTGGTGGTGGTGCTTCACCGCGTTCCGGTGACGACAAGTAGATTCAGTTATGTGTTTGTGGGGTTTTGACGAGGAGGTTTTAGGTGAATCTCTGTGTATGTTTTAGAGTCTTTTGTAATCCAGTAACAATAATAGTGGAGAGAGTGTCAACAATTCGAAGAACAAGAGTGGAAACATGAAATCATAGATTTTTTTTATCTATTTATTTTGTCATTTCTGGTCTGAATATTGAAAGTTGATATTATCTGTTCTTTGCTTCGGTTTGCGATGAATCCGTAAATTCGAAGAGAATGGTATATACTATGCTCTGTTTGCTGCTTAAAAATTTGACTTCGGGATTTTTTTTTTTTTTTTTTTTTTTGTAAAATGTTTTACCTCTGATTTCTTTTCACAGCACGTTTCTACGACCTAACCTCCTTTTTCAATTTTAAAAATAATCTGTTCAAAAGCACTTTCATGAATAATATTATTAGTACAAATATTATTTATAACTTTTAACAGAATAAATATCTATACTAATACTAAAAAAGATATATGAGCTCCATTAAACCTATCCACGTAAGCATAAAAAAACAACCAATAAAAAACCTTCTTTTTGCCACGTAACATTAGGTTTCTTCTTCTTTTCATGTTTGCGATCTTTCCCAATTTTTTTCCAGAAACTTGAAGCGTCTTTCCAATCTCCTCTTCGCATCTCCCTTCACTACTCCTATTTAAAACAGTTTGTCCAATCTTTCATGCGATCAGAATCGCGTTCCTCTATAGGAGAAGAAGATAAAGTCATGGCCATGAAATTTGTTAGATCCACCGGAAATCTTGAATTCTACGGTTCCAAAAGCAAAAAGATTTATCAGGTTTGTGTCTACTCCATTCATTATTCATTCTGCTGAAAATAATTTCATCTGATTCTTTATGGGTGATTCATTGATGTTAGCTTGATTCTTAAAAATAACTGCAAGATCATATCACTGTTTTCCATCCACATAATCTCCTTTCTATTTAAGCAGGGATAAGATACGAAGGAATGTTAGTTTAGAAGCGTAATCCATGTTTCGATCCCGTCGGAGCTCCACAGCGACCACCAAGGACCATAGTCAAAAGCGTAACCCGTGTTTCGATCCTGTCGGAGCTCCACCGCGACCACCGAGGACCATAGTCAAAATTTCATTCGGTTAGTTAGCTTACATATATATATTTATATATGAATACCTTTCTAAAGATTCAATAAGAATATTGTTTATGTGTGTCAGTGTGTGAATTCGAATCATTTTTCTTGATTGGATTGAGTCAGGGGAATAATTTGAAAGAATTGTAGTATATATGGCTGACACCTAGATTGAACTGAAAGCTTTTTGGTTTAAAACTTAACTCTTGAATCATTTCCTCGACTTTATATATGCTTTGCTTTTCTATTGTATGAAATTCTTTGACACTTACGAATGCTCACCTCAGTTAATGACGGGATTGTCAAGAAAACCTATAAGTAGTCCAAGAAGATCAATTTTACAGTCCTCTAAACTGTTTGTCTGCTTTCAGCTGCAGAAGGGTAA
Organism: Brassica napus; assembly: GCF_020379485.1. NCBI lineage: Eukaryota > Viridiplantae > Streptophyta > Magnoliopsida > Brassicales > Brassicaceae > Brassica > Brassica napus. Next base: position 5,456,501 of record NC_063438.1, read on the forward strand.
GTGACAATCACTTCTAGGGCACCATCTCAGAATGTACTGCCAAGTGGTTTCGGCTTAAAAATCTATAAGGTTATCATTCATCAACAAATTTTTATTACTCTTACAGTTTGTATCTCTGCACCATCTAAACTGTTTCAGATCACGGTTAACCAGATAATGAACAATTTCAACTGATTAGCAAAAGGAAACTGAAGCATGACTCATGTTTAGAGCTATATATTTTTTTATATGACTGGTATAAGCATCATCCCAATCTATCTAACAACTGTCATCAAGATCCTGTTTTTTTTTTTTGGTTTGTCGGTGACAAATCCATTTTTTAAAGCCTATGTGTCAGTGACTCTCACCGTTTGTAACGATTTGGTGTCATTGTGTGTAGGACTTGAAGTTCTCAACCTTCCACCTGATATCCAAGAGATCCTACAACACTTGAGAATGAGAGTACTGCAAGAACCATTCAGTGGCTCTAAAATCATACATGGGGAAACTATCCGAGCATAAGTTTGGGGCATGTGACTGGTACAGTGTTGCGTCCTCCAGGATATGCACATTCTTGGTGTTCATCCTCTTCTTATTATTTTGATAGAAGGGAACTGACTGCTTTTCCTTTATTAGTGTCGGTGGCCGAAAATCCTTCTAGCTACGGTTGTGAAGTTGATCAGCCTTTTAGATAAGATTGTGACAGGTGCTCAGATGGGAGTTATCAGTCTCATAATGAGAGGTGAGCATATCTTTCCCATGATTGTAATGCAAAACCCTCCTGCAGGGTCCTATTCTTTGAGGGAAAATATATATGGGCCCTTGATCTCCGGTTGGCTTCTCTAACTGCAATCAGGAATTGGTCAGTTCACTTACAGAATGTATGGCTGCAATTTCATATCACTTTATGTGCTGATGTTCTGCCCAAAACTTAGTAAGGCTAATACAAGCCAGTGTTTCTTCTTTGCAGGTGTTCTTTACATTAAAAGAAAAATATTCTGCCGGGGAGATCCAGTTGAGATGGATCACCATAATCTGCAATGCTCCCCATCACTGATTAAAATTTTCCAGAGATCGACTCCCTGATGGAATACTACATAGAAGGACAGGCAAAGCTAAAGATGAAGATTGCAAAGGGTGATGAATGTGATTAGGATAAAATGTGATAAAGAATAAGATTACTGGAGTGCTTGAGAGATAAGTGTAATTGTTCAGTTTTGTTACTTTATGCGACGAAGTTATAAATATCCGTTGCAAACAACTTGAAACTTCTGTTTCCATCTTAATATCAAATGTTTACTAAAAGAATTAAGGAAATTCTTAGGAAAATAGCGACAAAGAAATGAGAACTTATGATGTAATTTGTAATACGAGCTATATTGGAGCAGCTAATTACTGTATAAAAGATTGAGATCTTATGTGAAAAAAAATTAAAGTGATATAGTTAAAGGGTAAAGTAACCGGAACCGGTCAAAATAACCGGCTATTTTATTAGACATTTCAATATAAACATATAAGGAATTCTTCAGCTGAATAGTTAATTTAGTGGGAAGAGGAGAGAAGGAATTCTTCAATGTTGATTTGCATCAAGGCACTCAGAGGCAGTCCCGTTCGTGATCGGACCTCCAAGGGTTCGGTTGCCTGTATATACAAGGTACTTTATAAAGTACCTCAAATTATGACAAATATAAACATGTGATAATCCTTGCCTGCAAAATATAATATTTGATTATAAAATCCGGTACTTTACTTAAACGATCAAAGTATAACAATCAAATAAACCTCCGGTTTATACAAATATAAAATAATCTTTGTCATTTATAAGTGTATAAAATAGTCTTTAATTGTTAATTAATCAGCTCCGGATACAATTTATTCTTATTTTGATGCCTCAAAGGTTTATGTTTATAAGTGTAAAAAAAAATTAAACAACTAAAGATTATACGAATACCCCGGGCGTAGCCCGGGAAAATCCCTAGTATTCTTAACCTGCAATTATGGCATTTATTCATGCGCCCTGAACTTTCCAAAAACCGTGAGGGCATTGTCACTTAGCATTACTTGCGTGACAATGAATGATCTTCGTAATATTCCAATTTAGGAATGTTTTGAGCTAAAAAGACACTAATTACTGTTTTAAACGTCCTCATTAATATTATACGATTTTGGTAATGAAAAATTACAGTCAAAACAGAATCATATAGACATTTTTTTCATCAAGACTGATTTATTTTAAATTTATTTGCGTTGACAACTATATCTGTTTGTTTTCTATAATATTCCAATGAATCCGCTGTACATTTGAATTACGAAAATAATTATGGAAAGTTTTGGGAAATCAATATTAATTTGAATTACGCGAATAAAGATGGCAATTGGCTATCATTATTTACCTAGACTTACTCCTTGCATATATAAATACAAGACCTTCTAGCTACAATATTTCCTCACCATTGTCTATTTCTCAGTACATCCTTACAACAAACATTCTTGCAAGCACAACACTCATGGCGGATTTTAACTCCGTTGCCGATTTGAAACCTTTCAAGACAATGTGGAGAGTGAGGGTTAGTATTTTTCGATTGTGGAAGCAATATTCTGCTCCTGGTGGCCTAACCATTGAAATGGTTCTCATTGATTCAAATGTAAGTTTCTACAATCTTTTGAATGTTGAATGTAATATTAAGTTCTTTTTAATCAATTTTAATTTATTTTGTTTTCTTATATTTTGTTTTTTTCATATTTTATTAGTCAATTTCTTATCCTATGTTTTATCTTATATTTTATAATTTATTATGAAAACAATAATTATATTGTCAATGTTTCGTTTATCTTTATTTCATAATTTATTTTATATGAATTTTTGCTTACTCTTAGGGATCCACTTCCACTAAATATACTTCAAGCTAACAAAACAAATACACAAGTTTTTTAAAAAAAGTCTAAGCTTAGTTTATATCCTTGTTCTAAAACTCGGCCGAGTCACCGATTTTGCGGCCGAGAATACGGTGATCGGAGCTGCACCGTGGCGAGTCAGGGGTGATCGGTATCATTATACGGTGAGGTGAGTTATGTCCGCCTGGACCGTAGAATTAAAGAACGCGGCGTATAAAAAGTAAAAACTCGGAATCTCAGATCAATTAGAATTACAACAATAGCGTGATTCTCAAAAAATAATGAGCCCGGAAGTGTTGCATAAACATATGATTCGAAGTTGTACACATGATACCGTTGATGATTGATACCGTGGTTGTTTCTGCATGTCCGGTGGTTCGATAAATCAATCCAAACGAAGAAGACGACATTCCTCAAGCTTATTATCAGGACTTCACGATTTTCAGTTTATTTTCTAAAGGCCCAATTAGTTGTAATATTCATAAGCCCAACACATTAACCGTAAATAATAAGTCTTTATACTTTTAATTTGCATGTTAGTCTCATGATCCAAACTATATATATTTTTGGTAATTTTTGTGAGTGTATTATTTTTTGATTTTTGTTTTTATATTATCTATTTTGGTATTTGATGAATCTTTTATATATTTTTACAACTATAAACTCACTAAAAATTACTCCCGAGTATACTCTGACTTTATCTCGATCTTTTAACAATTCGGGATTGCCGCACGGATAACGCGTAGCGCGATTCCGTACAAAGGTAAAAAGTAACATAACAATATATAGAAGAAGTCGAATCCTGCCCTGGTTGAAGATTCCAATGATCATACCTTTCACTTTCTCAATTTACAATGCATCAAAAATTACTTTGGCTACGTAAATTCTTTGTACAGTTATGAAACCATATTATATAGTGACTGCATCTTAAAATGTTAATTTTATGTATAAAATATGGTATTATATGTATAAAAATACAAAAAATTCCGCCCCGCGTACTCCCCGATTTTTTCCGATTTTTCAATAAATCGCTAGACCCGGGTGTGCCGCACGCGTAGCGCCTAGCGAGTTTCCGAACAAGGGTTCATATAGGCATACACAATTTTGTTGAATCCTTTATTATATAAAATGTAACAATATTTTTTCTATGATTTTTACCTTTGTAATACCTATATATTTAAAGTGACAAACTATTTAAGTCTATTTACTCCGCGCAGGGCGCGGATTATCACCTAGTGAATTATATATATCACTGCAATATATAAATAAAAATAATTCAATCATAAAAATATAATAGAGCTACAATATCATAGCGAAAACATTATTAAATGGAAGAACAACGATAAATTTTTGCAAAGTCGCAGCATCGATCTGCTATTTAGGTCATTTAAAAATAACAAAAAAGGACATAGCTAGATAATTGGTAACATGAGTTATTCATCGCCCCAACACCGTTTGATGAGTTTTGGGGCGCAATACAAGCCAGCAACAATAGCCGAGATGATGATGAGCGCCACAAAGACGATGGTTAGGATGTAACCTGTATCCATTTTTTCTTGACCAAACCACCAAGCCTTTGGGTCTTTCTAATTTTTCTTCTCTTCTTCTTGTAACCTCCTAGTCAATTTTACTCGTATATTTATACTGTATTGTCGACACTAAGTTTAGATTTTTGTGGGTTAGTCAGAGAATTTTGGAAATTTTATATTTTCTCATTAAGGAGCATTAACCAGTGAAAATTCGGAATGTTTACACTTATCTATACTATTAAAGCAGAATCTTTCTTAGAATTATGCCCCTGACTTTTCCAATTAATTACAAAAATTTCCATAAATTTTTCAATTGTTTTTAATGGTTTTCAGAAATTAAAAGCCCAACATTGCTTCAGTCCAACTAAACAAAACAGCCCAATAATTTAAAAACTTAAAGTCAAAGAAGTCCAACACTATTTTTTTTTAAAACAATTATAAGTCAATTTAAATACATAATTATTATTTAATATTTGTGTAATTATAATTTAAAATTTATGCATTATTTAAAAATATGTAGAATGAAAAACGTAATGTCTATTACATTTTTCATATAATATTCAATTAATAAGTTAAAATTGTAAATAAATAACCTTAGCAAATATATAATCACAATATGATTAAATTTATTGAGTAGAAATTTACCATTTTAAAATCTTTTAACTAATTAATTAGTACACAAATTTATTATTATATAATAAAAAAATAAAGAAGACAAGATTATAAAATTGACTATAGATTAGACAAATATTTATTAATTTAAATAAAATTTTAAAAAGAATCGATTCCGCGCTTTGAAAACGCGGGTCAAAATCTAGTGGTATTAGTAAATGTCACGAATATATCACTATATTCTTTCTTAAACATTCTAAGAAAGCATAAAATTGGGATATTTACATATAGTAAAAATGTATCTTTTTGTACCATATATAACTCATTATTCCCTTTTCCCCAATATTTGTTTCTCACATGCTCACTTAATTCCTTTTTTATCTTTTAAGTTCAAAAGCTTCCTTTTCTACGATCTTATTTTTTTAATTTTTTCTTTTTGCTAAAGTTATTATGGTGTATCTTTTTGTATACTAGGCAAAGAGCCCGTGCGATATCGCACGGAAACTCATTTAATAAAGAATATATTATAATCTATAATTTATAATTTTATATGCCTGATAAAAAAATTAAATTACATAAATAATTAAATTTAATTTTGATGATTAAAATATGATTTACAAAGTATTCAAATATATATATATATTATAAACCTTAATGTTCCCTTTAATTTTTTTTATCAAAACACATATTGCATACAATTGTGTCTTCATCCTTTTTTAAGTTTTTTCATAAAATTTTTCACATGATAGTTATCTTCAACCACTTTTTGAACAAAATGCAATTCTTTTTTTGCATGATATATAATTTTTTTTCCTATTTAAGACATAATATTAAAATTATTAGTTTATAATTTTAAACAATTATAATTTATATGTTGGTAATTGTTATTTTGTATATTTATCTACCTGCTTTATTTATTGAAAATGAATATTCAGAAAATTGAATATTGTAATAAATATATGTTGATTTACGTTAATATGACCCGTCTCATTTATAATCTTTTTTTTAATTTTTGGGAGAGTTCTTATAAAATACAAACACTTATTATATAAACTAACACATTACTTAAATAAAACCAATATTTTTTAAAGCAATCCCACTTTGAGAAGAAAAGACACCTTGTTTTAGATGAAAAGTTGCAACTTTGACATTATTTTTTTTACCATTTTATTATTAGTAGATTAGTGAAAATTTGATTTGAAAAATGCATGGGAGAGATTAATTATAGATTTTTTAAAGCCTATTTGAATAGTCACAACCCTTCAATATGAATAGTCGCATTCTTCTAATACTCACAACTTCTCACTTTTTAAAAGATACTAGTGAATAGTCACAACTTTTAGACTATTTTTAGAAGGACACAACCTTACAACATATAACTTTTAGAAAAGACACAACTCTCTACACATATTTTTCAAAAGACACAACATTTCAACATAATTGAAGTTCACAACCTTAGGAATTAATTGGAAAAGACACAACCTTACAACATAGAACTTTTAGAAAAAACACAACCCTTTACACTACTTTTTCAAAAGACACAATCTTTCAATATAAGTGGATTCACAACCTTAGAAATTAATTGGAAAAGACACAACCTTCCAACATAGAACTTTTAGAAAAGACACAACCCTTTACACTTCTTTTTTAAAAAACACAACTTTTCAACATAAGTGGACTCACAATCTTTGGAATTAATTGGAATTGCTATTATTAGTAGATATAACGGTTATAATTAGTTTAATTTTTTTTTGAGAAAATATAATTAGTTTAACTCATTCAGAAGATAATATTATTATAAAACTGAAGGTGTGTTAGAAAGATTATAAAGTTGGCAAGTGTTATTTATGAAGCCCATTATTTATTCAAATTACGAACAAGTATTGGCTGGACACTTATTAAAGTTATGGTTTAACCATCGTAACCATTCGTTCATAGTTCATACCTTTTCCAAGTCATTTTGTTTTTGTAACCACACCTTTTCCAAGTCATTATAGTGTTTATAAATCCTTCTTTTAATCCACGAATTTTCAAACTAAAACATTTATCATGGAACTACCTAAAGAAATTGTGTGTAATATTTTATTGAAGGTTTTCGATCAGTCAATAATTTTTTTGGGAATTGTAGATTAGTAAATAAAGAAATTGAAGGAATTTCTAAATCATCTTTTGTTTTAAAAAATCTACTGATAAGTAATATGTTCAAGCCCCCATATAATTTGGAATTTCTTTCTAAGCATGATAACTTTTAGAGGATTGCGCTTGTAATAACAACGATGAAGCATTGTTTTTATCGGGCATTAATGTATTTTATTTTAAAAGAGACAAACATAAAGGTCTTAAAACTTGCTGCATCTTATTTGCATTCCAAATCGATATATATATATAGAAATCATGTATATATTAGGTATTATTCTTATTGGAGAAGGAGACTTAACATAAGGTACTGCTTCAATTTCTAGGTAGTGTAGTAATGGTAACTTTTAAGAACGGAATTGTACATTTAACAGTTTTCTAATGGTGTCATTGATAACTTTCTGATCAAACCCATATTCTTTCATTGCATCTTTCGCAGCATCACTTCGCAGTAATCCAATCTTCTCTAAAAGCCATATAAGGAAAATAATTCAAAAACAATTTGTTTAAATCTAGTTTAGCGAATTTCTAACTCGTAACTATAAAAAAGTCATTAATTGTTAACTATACAGCAACTGTACAGAGATCATTTGTTTGGACGTTCTGCTTGAAAACGTAGACAAAGTTAAAGCGAATGTTGAATACGTTACTTATGGTTATAATATAGAAAAAGTTAAAGCACATGTTTAAGACCCGGTTCAATAATTACCCTAAAAGTCCTATGTGGCAATCCTTCTTCCACGACTTGTCGGTCATGTTATTTTCAACTCCGACGGTGACACTCCTATTTCAACGTAAAGCCGACGCGCTCGAATTCACATCAAGGTATCTAATTAATACTCTCAATTAATACACCTTTACCAAACCGCTCTGTTTTAATACTAATTTTCTCAAAGCCATCAGGTACTTATATTGAGCAAATCCATTTCTCGTACGGTTTAATAGAATTATTAAAACAAAAACCTTTCTCCTAGAGTTGTGTCCGTTCAACCGGGTGCATCTTTCTAATTTTTAAATCAATAGTTGCACCTTTTAGCACTCATGACTTTTCAAATATATTTGTATGTTATGTGTGTGTTGTGAACACTGTTGCGAATGCCTTTTTATTTGACATATTAGGTTTCTGATGATATTAAATAGCCCAAAAAATATGTTTGTACAATTATTTGTTTAAAGAGTTGTGTATTAGTTAGTGTAAATGATCATGTTTTTAAATTAAACAGTTTTAAAATTATGTTTTATTCATAATTTTTTTTAAATAATATTATTTTGAATAACTATCTTCAGATTGAAAAGTTGTAACTATCATGTTTTTTCAAAATAAATATACTTAAATTGAAAGAATGTTACTATTCAAATTGGAAAAGACACAACTTTTAAAGTTAATTTAGAAAGCTGATATATCATTTTAAATGAAAAGACACAACTTTTAAAGTTGATACTTTTTAGATTGGCTTGTTGGAAACACACATATAAATTGACAACTTTTAAAATCAACATCTGGGCAAACTGAAGGTGGAAAATAAGTGTGTGACTAATCTTGATGTTTGTTGCGAAGATTGTGTAGTATACAAAGTAATTGTTAGATATCTTGAATATTTTTTTTGAATTAAATGAAACGTTAAACTGCGTTAATATTTCCTAATAAAAATAAAAGAGAAAATGCATTGACAATATGAGTTTCCAAGTGAGATTTCTCTTGTTGTCTATTAATTACGGCACATACTGCAAATCTGCAATACAATCCAGTGGAAGGTTTTTTACGTGTACATTCAGACTTAAGAATTTTATTTTTCTATAAACTTAATGCAAAAAAAAAAATTGTAAATATGTATGTAAGTTACTTTGGATATGTACATAATAAAACTAGACTTGGTTTGCGTGATCACTAGACTTGTAAAGTTCGCTGCTTACTACCATATTATCCACGACATTTTCTCAAACCCTTTTACCGGGATGTTCACGCCGTATGTGTTTCTAGGATGTTATCTATTTTAGATTTTTTTAATTTTATTGTTTAAAACTATCATGAAAAGTTGAGGATATATATATATATATATATATAAGCGAATAGAACCATTACAGAAGTTATATGAACAATTGCAACTTTACAATTCAAACAATGCAGTTTATGGTAAAAACTATCGATGATAGCAACTTTTGGTAAAAACTATTTTATATATTGCTTATGTCTTTTCAATCTTAAGATATATAGTATAGATAAAAGTTTAGATCATTTAATTTATAATATATATTTATAATTTTTTTTACTTATTTACTAATAATAATATAATTCTTAAAATTAATTTGTAACTAAATAACTGCATAGAACTTTTTTTTCATCATTTTATAATCAGTGAGATTATTGAAAATTTTACTTTGACAAATGCATGAACATCCACTATTTATAGATTTTAAAAATCTATTTGAATAATCACAACTCTTCAATATGAATAGTCACAACTCTTCAATTTGAATAATTGTATTCTTCTAATTTAAATATAATTATTTTTAAAAGACACTTATAAGAATAGTCACAACTTTTTACCTTTTAATAGATACTTATATGAATAGTCACAACTTTACAATATTTAAAAGACACAACCTTCTAACATTTTTGTAAAAGACACAACCTTTTAATTATCTTTTACAAAAGACACAACTTTTCAACATAAACAAATTCACAACTTTTGGAATTAATTGGGATTGCTATTATTAGTAGATGACAAGTAAATAAATTTATGGTAACATTTTACCGTCTCTACACGTTTACATTAACACATTGCAAGTGTGTTTTTGCCAGAAGACAAGGCACACACCAACAAACTAGAATAGCATAATTTATTCTTTTCTTTCAACAGCTCTGGTTTGGTCCTTGTTATATAATTACATGAGTTGATAGAACCATATATGGTTATTTTGTGTGACAGAGACTGTCAAAGAGCGATACTAATAAACTCTTCATCAATCGATACCGAGTTGCTTGGAGGGGAATAGATTATCAAGATATGTGATTACTGGTGCCGATGCATTGACATAGCTTTCCATCTGTATCTTAGCCTCCGCTTCTGTAATAAACAAACCAGAGAGAAAGAGAGATGTATCAAAACATATTGAACTCTCAGTTAACTGAAGTAGAAACTCCTATATACTAAATCAAATCTTTAAACCATAATGTGTCTACTGCAGATGCCAAGATCAATCTAAAAGATATTTCTCTCATCAAGAATATATAGAGTGCATTACGAGAATATGAATCAAGTTAGTAGAGTGCATCAAGAGTATATAGAGTATGAGGACTAACCTTCCTCATTGAGCATCTTAAGTAGGTGAGTTCTTGTGGGAAGAACGTACATCCCTAAAGCAGCAGCTTTCCGTTTAGCCCACCTATGGTGGGGAGCAAACACTTGAGCATAAGACTTGGATAATTTGGAGTTAAGTGTAATTAAATTCGTCCGTTATGAAATTCGATTCGATTCGATTCGTACTTAAAACAAAGTTGCTGCTACTTGGCAAGATGAAGATGGAACCCACACTTTAGGCCTCATTAGATCGAAATGAAAACACACAACAAGGATACTTAAAGATCAGAGAGAGAAGCTTGAATGAAGAAGATAACTTTAACTTTACTTTTGTTATTCAACTTAATCCAACGTTACATCATCGTTTCCTATTTATATACAAGATAGATCTTATCCTCTTAGTTTGTCAGCATGTGACAGCACATGAGGTAAGGCATTCAAATCTGTTGGATGTACCGATGATGTGAGCTGGAGCCGTCGTACATCGAGAGCTCCTTTGAACGTTGAATGTTGACGACTTTACCGTTGGTGCTAAAGTAATGGGCTTCACCTTTGCTTCTTCATTCTGGGCTATCTCAGTCTGGCCCAACTTGCTATTACTCCCCCTCAAACTTAGTGTCGTCAGAAGTGAGACACTCAGTTTGTTCCTCAACCGATAGAATGCTTCCTGGCTCAGAGACTTTGTAAACACGTCTGCAGTTTGAAGTGACGCTGGAATGTGCTTCACTTCTAACAACTTCATGGCAACTCTTTCCCGGACATAATGAAAGTCAACCTCAAAATGTTTTGTGCGTTTGTGAAACCTCGGATTCGCCGTAAGACAAACCGCCGAAAGATTATCACACAGAAGCAATGGAGTCACCCTCTGTTCCAATCCCATTATCTTCAGCAAATTTTGTAGCCAAGCAACTTCGGATGCAGCCATGGACATGGTTCGATACTCAGCCTCAGTTGATGATTTCGAGACTGTATCATGTCGTTTAGCCGACCAGGAAATGATATTACTCCCAAGAAATGTACAAAAACCTCCAGTTGATCTTCTGGTATCCTTGCAACCAGCCCAATCACTATCACTATAGCAAAGAAGTGTTGAGTCCGTGGACTTCTTGATGCTTATACCCATCTCAGTAGTACCTTTAACATATCTCAGGATACGCTTGAGTAAAAAGAAGTCTGACATACTCGGCTGATGCATCTTTTGACAAATGTAGTTCACAGAAAACTGAAGATCAGGTCTTGTGAGTGTCAAATATTGCAGCTTCCCAGCAAGACTTCGAAAATAGCTTGGTTCCGGAAAAATCTCATCTTCTCCTTGAAGCTTATCTAGCTTGATCGGCAAAGGAGTTGGCATTGGAGCACTGTCTTGCATCCCTGCAGTTACCAGAAGATCTTGAGCATACTTGGACTGGTTCATAAACAGACCCTCTGCAGTGTGATGAACTTGAATACCAAGAAAGTAGTGTATGTCACCCATATCTTTCATACGAAATTCACCATTCAGCTGTTCAAGCAAACGATCAATCAGTGTGTTGTTGTTCCCTGTCAAGATCATATCATCAACGTATAGCAGGAGGTATATCACATCAGTTCCTTGATGATATATGAATAATGATGGATCAGGGAAGCTACACTGAAAACCAAACTTCAGAAGAAACAGACTGAACTTGTCAAACCATGCTCTTGGAGCTTGTTTAAGGCCATAGATTGCCTTCTTCAGTCGACACACATAGTCTGGCCTTGCTGGATCTTCATAACCCGGTGGTTGTATCATAAAGACTTTCTCCTTCAAGTCACCATGTAGGAATGCGTTTTGAACATCCAGTTGCTTAATCTTCCAAGACTTTGTAACCGCAACATGAAGCACAGTCCTGATGGTTGCTGTTCTTATAACTGGGCTAAATGTTTCTAAGAAGTCCACTCCTTCTTCTTGCTCATTTCCCTTTGCTACAAGCCTTGATCTGTACTTTAAGACCGTTCCATCTGCGTTTAGTTTGATCTTGTGAACCCAACGACATCCCAATGGATTCTGTCCTTCTTCTGGTGGAACCAACTCAAACGTTTCTGTCTCTTCCATATTCTTCATTTCTACATCCATCGCAGCAGTCCAGTTTTTATCCTTCAGCGCAGCTTTCAGAGACTTTGGTTCAACTGCATCTGTCTTTACTGTAAATAAAGCATAGCGAGGGTTTGACTTCAAAATTCCTGCTCGTGCTCTAGTAACCATAGTGTGGACCGGTGGAGCAGGAAAAGGTTCTTGAATCACAGGTGGAACTTGATCTTGATCATCATTACTAGCACTTGAAGATGAATCACTTGAAGATGAATCACTTGACTCCGTTGTGTGACTTTCATCTGCATTCAGCGAAGGCAGCTGAACCGGAGCAGAAACCTTCTTCTTCAAAGGAGGAACTTCTTCATCGTTATACACAACGTCTGACTCCTCCACATTGATAGCTGCTGTGACTGCAGTTTTTAACCAAGCACTTCTCAGAGGAGATGTTTGTTGATCATGACACTTGCTGTAGAGATCAGCAAACGGAAAAGAACTCTCATCGAAAAGAACATGACGACTTATATAGACCTTATCTGTAGGAGGATGATAACATCTATACCCTTTGTATTTCTCATTGTAGCCCAAAAACACACAGGGAAGAGATTTGGGATCAAGTTTATTCTTCATGTAAGGTCTCAAATAAGGAAAACACTTGCACCCAAATACTCTTAGAGAAGTATAAACTGGAACCTGACCATGGAGCTGTTCATAGGGACTCTTGTTATCTTCTAGAACTGACGAGGGAAGAAGATTACCAACGAACGTTGCAGTAAAGAAAGCCTCAAGCCATAGCTTTTGAGGTGCTTTACTGTGATACAACATTGTTAATCCAAGCTCAGTGATATGTCTATGCTTCCTCTCTGATAGACCGTTTTGCTGTGGCGTATGCGGACAAGACACGAGATGTTTAATACCACAACTGGACAGATGCGAAAGGAATTTGTTGTTAATGAACTCTCCCCCTCCATCAGACTGAAACTGTTTAATCTTCACCTGAAACTGATTCTCAACAAGTGTTTGAAACCGAAGAAACACTGAAAAGAAATCTGACTTCATCTTGAGTGGATAAAACCATGTGAACCTTGAATAATTGTCAACAAAAATCACATAATACTTGAATCCCTGAGAGGAAACTACAGGACTTGGACCCCAAAGATCACAGTGAAGCCTCTCTAAAGGTTTTGTAGAAACAGTTTCAGAAGGTAAAAATGGAAGTCTGCAACTCTTCCCTAGTTGACATGAATCACAAAACAACTGACAGTCTTTCTTATTCAAAACTATAGATTTATTTTTGGCCAGAAGTTGAAGAATGTCCTTGTGAGGATGACCCAGCCTTTGATGCCAAACCCCATCACTTGTGACTTGCTGCCTTGAAGAGTAGAAAGCCTTAAACCGATTATCCTTCAACATGTAGAGATCCTTATGCCTTCTTCCTGCTGCTATCACTCGCTTTGTTTCCTTGTCCTTTACACACACAGAGTCAGAATCAAAAGTAAACTCACATGGGTAATCTTTTGTGAGCTTTGAAACAGAGAGCAGTGACTTTGTTATAGTAGGACAGACTAACACATCTTTGAGAGGTAGAGTACCTTGGGGCGTGTGAATAGCAACTGAACCGACATGAGTGATAGGTAGATAATCACCATTACCTACAATGACTTGATCATTACCAAGATATGGCTCTGAAGATTGGAGCTGAGACTCATTGTTGGTAATGTGAGCTGAGGCAGCAGAGTCGGGAAACCACTCTTGTCCTGACTGTTGTTGTTGATCAGACAACCTGATTGTTGTGAAGGCGTTGTGAAGATTCTCCGGACTTTCATACTCCTGATCAAAACGATTGTAACACCTAGCAGCAGAGTGCCCATAGCGTCCACAGATTTGACATGTTGGTCTTGAGTTGTTGTTCGAACCACCTGTGAACTGCTGCTGAAAACCTCTACCACGAGTAGAGTAAGACTGAGAACCTCTTCCTCTGTATCCTCCTCTGTAAGTACCACTTCCACGACCACGGTTAGAATACCCACGACCAGCATGAAACGCCATATGAGGACTTGTCTCAGTAGGTTGGCTCTGCGCTTGCAGCTTGTCATCAAAGTTGGTAAGCTTAAAGACTGCATCCTCAAAGCTTAACTCAGCCGTATCCATCGAATGTTCAATTACAGTGCAGATAGACTCATATTCTTTACCCAAACCTCCTAAAGCACCATAAATGACTTCTTGTTCTGACAAAGGACATCCTATAGAATCCAACTGATCGCAAATACTCTTCACATCACTAAGATACTGAGACATAGTCTTGGAGCCTTTAGCCATACCTTGCAGTTTTCGTTGGAGATCCAGCTTCCTTGTAGCTGAAACCCGATTGTACTTCTTTCCAAGGCTGAACCAGACCTCCTGAGCAGAGTGAAGACCATAGACAGAGCGAAGCGCTTCTTCAGTCAGTGAACCAAACAGCCATGCCATGACAAGTTGATCCTTTTTAACCCACTTGCCAAACTCCGGGTTTGCCTGCTCCGTGACTTCATCGCCGTTACGGACAGTGACAGTAGGCGAAGGTCGAACAGAGCCACCATTGACGAACCCTAACAGAGATTGACTTGACAGAAAAGACTCAAACTGAGTTTTCCACAAAAGGTAGTTTGTGGAAGAGAGTTTGAGAGTAACACAGTGTGTGATACTCAGAGAAGGAGACGTGAACGGATCATTGTCTTCCATGCTCTGATACCATAAAGATCAGAGAGAGAAGCTTGAATGAAGAAGATAACTTTAACTTTACTTTTGTTATTCAACTTAATCCAACGTTACATCATCGTTTCCTATTTATATACAAGATAGATCTTATCCTCTTAGTTTGTCAGCATGTGACAGCACATGAGGTAAGGCATTCAAATCTGTTGGATGTACCGATGATGTGAGCTGGAGCCGTCGTACATCGAGAGCTCCTTTGAACGTTGAATGTTGACGACTTTACCGTTGGTGCTAAAGTAATGGGCTTCACCTTTGCTTCTTCATTCTGGGCTATCTCAGTCTGGCCCAACTTGTGACAAACTAAGAGGATAAGATATTCAAATCTGTTGGATGTACCGATGATGTGAGCTGGAGCCGTCGTACATCGAGAGCTCCTTTGAACGTTGAATGTTGACGACTTTACCGTTGGTGCTAAAGTAATGGGCTTCACCTTTGCTTCTTCATTCTGGGCTATCTCAGTCTGGCCCAACTTGCTATTAATACTAAAACTCGAAAAAGGTACGTAATAAAATAAAAGTCATCAGAGTTTTCATCAAAACTATGCGAGAATTTGGCTGTAAATCAACTTTATTGTACTTCATACATATGCATCCTGGTACCAAAATCATCTCTCAGAATCTTAGACCTGGATTTTCGGATATAAACCAGGAGCCAGCCTAGGTTTCGCAGATGCAAGCAGAGGCTTGGCCATGAACAAGTTGGTATTAGCGGCAATGAGCTTGACTTGGCTTGCACCCGCTGGGAGAGTCCATTCGAACCCTTGGAGAAGCCTAGCTAACAACATGACGATCATTGTTGCTCCAAGC
The DNA here is from genome assembly GCF_020379485.1 of Brassica napus. Taxonomy (NCBI): domain Eukaryota; kingdom Viridiplantae; phylum Streptophyta; class Magnoliopsida; order Brassicales; family Brassicaceae; genus Brassica; species Brassica napus. The sequence goes on from NC_063438.1 coordinate 5,472,564, forward strand.
TTAGGACCTGCGCAGCCACGCCGACCGGTTCCGAATACCACGAAACGCATGTCAGGCTCCATCAGGGTCACATCCACTGGGTCCCTAGCATGATCAACAAGGTGTCGCTCTGGCTTGAACGCGTCAGGTTCCTCCCATGTCTTAGGGTTCCGACCAAGTCCTGGACGGCTCACAAGAATTTGACTACCTGTCGTTGCAATTTAAAATATATAACCACGTCATATTATGTTCGATTGGATTCTTTTAAAATGCTCTATGTCATAAACTGTTTGACAGAAGTTAAGCAAGACCCCCTAAACCTCTAATATTTTACTATGGCTTGGATTGGTGACTGTATGTTTAAAGGAAAAACAAAAACAAAATAATGAACAGAAATTCACTTGAAGAATTGAATAAATAAGAAAATAAGAATTTTTGTTCATTTTGTTCCTCATAAAAATTGTAGAGACAAATATTTATTCATAAATTCTTTTTAAACAAGAGAAATTAGAGGACTAGGGTTATGATCCATGTGTAAAAGATTTAACAAAATTTCTAGGTATAAAATTTGATAATCATCATATTGTTTAAAAATGTGGTCATCAATTGAAACCTATCTTTAATAAATTAATTTCTCCATATTGATACAATATTTTTTCTTGACCTTTTATTAATAGTGAGGCTTTATCGTATATAATAAATATGGAAATTTTTTACCTTTGGGGACAAAATAACCAGCAAGAGTAGTATCTTCTCGGGCTCCATGAGGAGGCAAAAATGCATTAGGTGGGTGAAGCCGGAAAGATTCTTTGCAACAAGCTTTGATGTAGTTAAGTTGTGGTATGTCAGATTCCTGGATAAGCCTGTCTTTGCCAACTATAGTGTTCAGTTCTTCTGTAGCTTTCTCAAGAATCTCTTGATGATTCAACATCTCCGCTATCGTCCACTCCACGGTATTCATTGTATTATCGATGGTTGCAACATTGACATCCTACATATGGAATGCATGATAGTATGAAACATGCGTAAGAGATGAAACGCTAATTTGATTTTTTTTTTTTTTAACAATTCTTACCTTGCATTGAGCTCTAATATCCTCAAATGTGAATAAATACATTCCCTGATCATCTTTTTGCGTGATTAGAATATCGAGCCAATCTTCCTCCGTCTCTTTTCCGCCTTTCTCCCTCCACAAATGCATTCTCTCACGGATGATCGGGTCGTTGCACCTGTTGATAATATCAACCGCTTCTCTTACGTCCTTCTCCTCGCCCTCGACGTTCCACCCTCTAAGAAAAGGGAGGTAGTCTGCTACAGTGAAGCCGAATAAACAATCAAGAGCTCGATATATCGCGTCCATGTGCTCTCTTTCTTTCGGTCCGAGACCGCCATCCTTGGCCGGTTTATCAAAATGTCTCTGGCCAAACAGCATCCTCATCATCACGGCGTGGCTGTATGTTAAGGCGACATCCCTCACGTTAACCGGCTTCGTCACGGACCCTGATTGGCATATATTGTACACATACGTGACAATGTTATCAGCTTCTACTGTTCTATCACCGGTAGTCTTGTTAAGAGTTGCAGAAGACAGTAGTTTAGTGACCATCACTTTCTTCGCTAGCTTCCACCGCTCACCGTAGGAAGAGAAACTAACGCCCTTGTAGCCATGACTTATGAGTTTGATCGAGTATGCCTCAGCTCTGTCTGCGAGAGCCTTGTCTTCTGCCCTAAGCACTTCTCGGGCAATCTCGCTTGAGGTTACGACGATGACATGGACGCCGGCAAAACGGAAGCAAGCTATCTCCGTTTCCATAGCTTCCATTACGCGGTGGATCCACTGATGAGCCGGCCGGTTCATGATCATTTGGAACAAGTTTCCAATGATCGGCCATCCCCCTGGGCCCGGAGGAAGTGGACCTTTTGATTTCTTGGATCTCAAGGAACGTATAGCTAAGGCCAGGACCAGCATAATGGAAAGCACAAGCGTGAAACTAGATGGATATGTCACATTCACATTCATGTTCATCTTCATATTATTATTTTTTCTTTTATATTGCGGGAGTGCCAAAGTCTAGAGCTGCTATATATAAAACCGCTCAAACATCCCAAGTTCCCAACCAATGGGTTAAAAACAAAATACAGATAATAATATTCTCTTTTTTTGGTCAAACAGATAATAATATTCTATACACACCATTTTATCAAGACCTAATTTAAAAAACTTCCCTCCCGGAACTCGTCATTTTTAAAGTTATAGTTCTTGATGAAATGGTGTGTATTTCTATAATTATCTGTTTGACCAAAAAAAGGGAATATTATTATCTGTATTTTGTTTTTTACCCATTGGTTGGGAACTTGGGATGTCTGAGTGATTTTATGAGCTCCGGGTTAGGGGTTACCTTGTCAGTTAGTTGGTAACTTTGTATTATTTGGAAGTTATTGGGAATTTAATCGAATATACATCAGTAGATGACCAAAAAAGAATATTGTTATATGTATGATTTTTTTATTTCTAAATACTAATATATTTTAATTGTTTTTTTCATAAAGAGTAAGAATACATGCATCACTGAGAATGGCAGAAATGGGGATCAAAGTTGTTAATGAGAGGTTCATTGATTTTTACAATGACTAGATTCTTTCTCCGCGCTACGCGCGGATAATATATTTAAATTTGTTATATTTATCATTTTTATTTGTATGTGAATTTTTGTATATTAAACTATATATAACTAATTTTTATTTTTTTTTAAATATTTTTAGTTCGAAGTAAGTATTTATATTATATGTAACACAGTTAACTAATACAATATGAAGCATCAAGTCCGAGATTTTAGAGTTATATAAAAAAATATAATTATGTATAGAACATAAATTATCTTAGTTTAAAAGATCGGAATCTCATCTCGAATAGATTAACGAAAAGAAAAAGTACTCCAATCTATACTATTAAAGCAAAATCCTTCTTATGATTATGTCCCTGACTTTTTAAAAAAAATTACAAAACATACCATTGTTTTTTTTTAAATACCTTTAATGATTTACATAAATTTAAAGCCTATTCGATAGGCCCAAATTGAACCATTGTTAACCCATTAGGCCCATTCTGTTTAAAATATATTTAGTGAAAATCATTAAAAATATTGTTTTATTTTTTATGCAGGGATTATACATTTAAGAGATAAACAAATATATTAATCCATTATGCCAATTTGTGTAAAATATCTATACTTAAAATTATAAAAAGCCTGTTTTATTTTTAAAGTTGAGATTATACATTTAAGAACTAAACAAATTAATATATGTGATATATTTAAGAATTAAAAAAACAACGGATTTGAAGTCCAATATGTGTAAACACAATTTTACTAATAACAAATAAATTACAATACAATTTATAAAAATAAAACCATATTAGATAATAAACTATTCAAACACATACTTCCACTAATTAGAATTACAATTTATAAAAATAAAACCATATTAGAAAATAGACTATTGAAACACATCCTCATCTAATTAGAAATAATATTAAAATTGAAAAATGACATTTTAATAGGTAAAATACCCGCCATTTGAAATAGCGGGTCAGTATCTAGTAACCTACTTAAAATATAAAGAGTTATTCTTGGGTTCACTCCCTACATTGGTTATTTAGATATTTTTAGGGTCATATACATCAGAACCGAATTCATCCAGACTCAAAATGATTCAAATCAAAACCTACACATAAGTTTATAATATTCAAGAAATGAGTAATTTTAAAACAAAAAAAAACGATACCCGAAAAGAACAACTCGTACCTAAGTGGATATCTAGTGTTCATGTCTAACTGATTTTATAAACTAATAAAAAAAACATTTTCTATGTGTTTTACTAAATTAAGTGAAATAAAAAGAGTTTTTTTTATTTAGTAAGACAATTATATTGAGTGAAAAATTAAGTTACATTAAATGTAATTTATTTTTATTATTTTGATTTAAGTTATGATTTTCTTCACAAAACATATCTTTGAATTATATTTTTGGCTACATAATTTTCCACCGACTGAAATTAAAAAAAAATGTTTTAGTAAAACAAACTAAACAAAAACGTTTAACCTTATGCAAAACTCAGTTATTTTACTTTTTTTTTTAATTTTATAATTAGCACAAAAGTAATATTGATTAACCTAAATAAAAATCTGCACTATTATTATTATGGTAATATAATTAATAATGTGAAATATTGTTAAGGTAATATAATTAATAAATTTGTTAATATGTGTGAAATATGGAAATACAATTAATGTAATACTATTATCCTCGTTTCCAAACAATTTTTGAATTATATTACTATTCATGTTTCCAAACAGTACTAAAGTACACTTCAGTTTTAATAATATAGATATGATAATAACTTCCATAATCATGGCATAAGTACCCAATTAATAGTAAAATATAAGCTAAAATAGATAATTTTTATATATATTTATATTTTAAACCCAACAAAGCATTTGACTGAAATAAATAATATATAATGATCAAATCTTAGGGGTTTCTATGTTTTTTCGTACTCAGTATATATTATGTGTTGAACTTGAAAAAATGACTATAAATTAATAAGCTGTTAAATTCTCACCAAAATTTTGTGATTAATGTTTAGATATTTATAATATAATACAAAAGAATACAAAATTATTATATTAAACTAAATAATTACTCAAAATTTGATCTAAATAGATGCATTGTATTTTTAATATCAATTGTTAATTAGTAAACAATCACCTTTTTCAAGATTTTTATCTATATAAAATAACCCTTCTTTATAATAATATATTTTGTATTTTTCATATTATCTGTGCATAGTTGATACATCATATTTTCTGAGACTTAAAATCTTAAATTTTGTGGTGTATTGATATCAGTGAACTATTAATAAAACCACTAAACTAAATGAACTTCTAAAAATATATAATTTTTTTAATGATAAAAAAGAATGTCTTTTTGTTTATTTTTCAAAATTGAGAATGATAAACTGATTTCAAGACAGTCACCGGCCTAATGAGCTATGATTAAATAATTACTGTGATATTTCTTGGTTTGTCAACATTACTGTAAAAAATTCTACACATATTAACAAAAGACAGCAAAAATGTCATTTTTCCATGGGAATATAAAGCTTTGCCAAAGTTGTGTAGTCCCAAAGTGATCTCCTCAAACCGTCCATGCTTCTCTCCACACATGTTTGTACAACACTGCCTCACGTTGAAGTCTATAGCTGACCGGTTCGAGGTGCAGTTGCAAAAACTGCTCTCAAACCCTAGGCCTGATCTCCAATCAGGAACCAGAGAAGCAATCTCTCCATCGATCATGTTAGCTATCTTTGTCACATCACGGTCGTCCATCTCCAGCTCTTCCACCATCTCTCTTGCAACGCTAATTGCCGTGTCGCTTTCTATGTCAAACGGGAAGTATATGTTCCTCACAAGCCCTGCAATGAGAGAAAACTATTTATGGTCTGAAACATGGAACTTTAACCAAAAAAAAGGTTGTCTGGTCACAAACCTTCCTTGTGCCCACAATAACACTTCGTGCATCACCACCATGTCCAACAATTCAAACCTGTTTGTGAATGGAAGAAGACATTCAATAAAGAAGATGACCAAGGTGAGAACTGAGTAAAAAAATTAGCAGCAGCTACACCATGCCTAGTATTCAAAAAATAAGAAAATAGCTTCTGTGGTAAATACCATGCCTAGTGGTAAATACATATGTTTACAATATCAAATTTTTACCTTCTAACATAGCATAGACTTCATTATTACTCTCCATGTTGTTTCTTGTCTGCTCTGCTGCCAATAAAAACAGTTTCTCTCTAATGGCGGCACCGACGTAGCGCGACCGACGCTTCTCTCTCTCTTCACCTGGTCATTCAGACAAAACTTGCAAGCCATATAAAAGCAACAAACATGACACAAACTTCTTTTTAACGCTAACGGCAATAAGTAAATGACGAAGACAAAGCCCTCAAGCAGATAATAGAAAAGTAATTACCTCTGTATTTTTTGTACTCTAAATCAACATAAGGTCAAAGAGAACACCAGGAATTCTTGAACACTTGCAAAAACCAAGAGACATCAATTGCCCAATCATATACTCTCGCTCAGGAAAAATGTGAGTAATATGTTTAATCGCAAGGACTGATCCCATCACCTTGAACCAAAAAACAGAACTTTTACATCATCAGGGTTCTAGTAAACAACAATCCAAACCAAAGAAACAGTTGCAATGTGAACAAAATCATCTAATCATCACCTGAAATTTTGTAGTAGCTTGAGAATCTCCGATGAACTGTCCTTGCCTGAGATAAAATCAAACCAGGAAAAAGTTTAAAACTTCTTTACTCATATTCCCACAAGAAATTGATGATACAAAAAAAGAAGAAGAAAAAAACTGTTAACTTGTCTTTTTAGTGTTAGCTTCGGAAGTATCAGTTTTGACTGTTAAGGTGTCGTATTACTCATTCTCCATCACCATACCTTCCTTGTGAAAAACCAAAAACACAAATTAATCAAGACTGAAGCTTGTTAAAATATTAGATCACACCAATTATATAAGAAAGAACACGGGTGGAGGTTATATTATCAATGTGTTCCCATTTCGTTTGTGACGGAAAAAGGAATTATCAGAAAAAAGATCTTATTAAGAAAGCAAGAATCAAGGATCCCCAATCAGAAAAAAAAAAAGCAGAGTCGACGTGAGATGATCATGCATGGAGCTTACTGGTCATGTGGATTATTAAGAAATCACTTAAATAAGCCAATAAGATGAAACATCAGTGGAGATTTGAATTATGACGCTGAAAAGAAACTATCGAATCCACTGGAAACTCCAGAAGGCAAAGCGGCCACATGATTGCAATTTACAAAGTCCGACCTAAGTGAGTTTCTGAAGGCATAACCTTGCTTCTCGATTACAGATCTCGCCTCTTGAATCTCTATCAACTGCTTGTTCTGAACCTTCTTTAGGTTCTCAAGAAGCTCCGTTTTGGCTCTGAAGTCTCCTCTGAGCTTCTCGTTCGCGGCTTTGACTTCGTCTAGCTCTTCGTACACCTTCTCCATCGTTTAAGCTAATAACACTTTCACTGTAACCACCTACAAAAGCAAACGAACAACAAATTGAGCAAATCGAGATCTAAACCCTAACCAATCTAAACGGAATCGAAATCATAAAGAAGGAATTGATGGATAGAGATGTAGTGGAGTTCTGGATCGGGAGAACTGAAACGATGGTGAAGACGAAGAGCGAGAAGCGTAGAGCCTCGTGTTATCCAATGGATTAATGAAATGTTCTTATTGGCCAAATATAATTGATGATGTGGACATGCTAGAATCCCTTTATATTTGGCTTTGAGTATAGGATGGCAACTATCTAATTTTCGGGAAAAAAATTAGTGTTAGAAGTACTAATGATCAAATACGGTTTCACTTCATTTATAAGTATGACAAATACGGTTTCGACTGCAGGAGCGACTGTAAAGCTTGCATGCAACAACACAAAGACAGGTATAACGATGGAGACAAAGGCGGTCAAAAGCGGATACTTCTTCATGTTAGCTCCGAATAAACTCACAACCTACGCTTTCCACACGTGCCGGGCTTGGCCCACGAACCCCGGTCCCGCGGCTGGTACGGTGACAAGCACCGTCCCTTCTAAATCAATCAACATAGCTGAACCGACTACGTTTTATACTCTGTTGGTCCCTTCGCGTTTGAACGGGCATGTACTCGTTGAAGTCTCGACTTTCTTCTTTATGTGTGTGCTTGCTAGTTACTTATGACTCATTGACTATCAGTAAGGCTTTAAAAGTTTATCTTGTCGTTTTTGCTTTTTTAGTATGTTCATGTTTAAAACTTGTCTCAGTAGACATTTTGAGATGGTTAGTGTGTTTGATTTCGTATCCTCAGTCGCTGAATTCCTCGATGAAAGAAGAGACAATATCATGAATGTTGAACCTGCTGCTCTCTTGATGGTATGGTAAATACCGCAGTATCCACAAATCACTAACTCTTTAGTTGAATTCTTACTCATCTTATGGACACTTATGATGTTATATTTGTTGGATCTCAAATTATCCGTCCAGATACGATCATGAGAGGGTGTGTCATCAGCATTTAGAGAGATCGAGGGAAGAAAAGTAGTTCGATCGCTGGATATACTCCTATTAAATCATGCGATTGCACTAGATCTAAAGAAGAAGATAGCGAACTTTTTATCATGTCATAAGGTCATCTACTGATTTGTAGCCTTGTAGGCAGGCTTGACAGTTGACACTATTGACATCCCTCATGACCTCTTTTTGGAGATGATGGTAAATGTATGCACAATTGCACATAGCTAGTGGTTTTTGAATTTGAATATTCTATTTGAGTGTATAAACTAGAGTGTTGTTTTTGTGATTTCTCAACGGCTGGGTTGATGATAAAGATGTACTAGTAATATATAACACAGCAATATATAAAAATCAATAATTCATTTATGAAAAATATAATAGAGCTACAATATCATTAAGCGAAAACATTTTTAAATGGAAGGATAAACGATAAATTTTGCAGAGTCGCAGCATCGATCTGCTATTTAATCAATAAAATAACAAAAAAGACAGCTAATTTAACTGGTAACAAGATACTAATAGTTATGCTGGATCGCTCCCAAACCGTTTGATGAGTTTTGGGGCGCAAACCCAGCAAGCTACAATAGCTGAAATGATGAAGAGCGCCACAAAGACGATGGTTAGGATGAAACCTGTTTCCATTTTTTCTTGATCAAACAACCAAGCCTTTGGGTCTTTCTAATTTTTCTCCTCTTCTTCTTTTACCTACTAGTCAATTGCGCTCATATATTTATACTGTATTGTCCACACTGAGATTACATTTCTGTGGGTAAGTTAGATAATTTTGGAAATTTTAGAGTTTCTCATTATGAGCATTAACTAGTGAAAATTGGAAATGCTTACATTTATTGTATTTTAGTAATTGTCACGCATATATCACTAGATTCTTTCTTTTTTTGTTTGTAACTTTATATCACTAGATTCTTTCTTAAACATTCAAAGAAAACATAAAGTTGTGATATTTACATATAGTAAAAATGTCTCTTTTTGTAACATACATTAGAACCTCTATAAATTAATAATGTTGAAACTTTGAAATTTTCTTAATTTACAAAAAATTTCTTATTTAGATTTTTTTATTTTAAGATATATTTATTTTAAGATAAGAAAAATATTTGATTTTATTGTATATACATTAATTGTTATTTTTTAAGAAATTTGACATTTATATTAATTTTATTATATTATTTGGTGAATATAATATATATTGCATAGAACTTAAATGTGGTTTTAGATACAATACTACTAAATCTTATCAAAAATATATTAAGTGTTAAAAAATATAAAGAAAAATTTATTATAAATATAAAACAAATAATATAATAATAGGTGCTTACTTATATAAATTATGTATACATATAAATTATTAATTTATAATTTTAGTGGAACCATATATTTACATATATAGATTTTTTTTTAAATTATTATCTTATTATTTGTTTTAAATTTTGAATCGAAACAAATTAGGACTAGCAAAATTTATTAACATAAAAATTATTATTTTATACAATATTAATTTATAGAGGTTTTACTGATAATGTAACTCATTATTTCATTTTCCCCAATATTTGTTTCTCATATGCTCACGTAATTCCTTTTGTAACTTTTAAGTTCAAAAGCAATAATTTTCTCTTAATTTTTTGAGTTTTTTTTTTTTTTTGCTAAAGTTATTATGGTGTATCTTTTTGTATTGACAAGATAATAAATTTATGGTAACATTCTACCGTCTCTACACGTTCACACTAACACATTGCAAGTGTGTTCTTGCCAGAAGACAAGCCACACACATGAGTTGATAGAACCACATATGGTTATTTTTTGTGACCGAGACTGTCAAAGAGAGATACTCTAATAAACTCTTCACCAATCGATACCGAGACTGTCAAAGAGAGATACCAAGAGACAAGTCACACACATGAGTTGATAGAACCACATGGTTATTTTTTTAGCATAAGACTTGGATGCTGGATCCTTTATATAGTTATCACCTCTGCAGCAATCATCAGCATATATAAACTGGATAGGGTGATCAGGATAACATTTGGAATGTGTACTATACAAAAATAAACAAAACACTTACTTGAAAGCTATAATTTGTTGAAAGAGAACCCTAACCATGTCAAGACCACGCTTAACCCTCAAAAGGTTTCTAGTATGACTACCAGCTTTCCTTGCACAGTTTGTCTTAATATCTTTCTCCACCATACTTAAACTCGGTCGAGGCTAGTCAGAGATCAACCTCAATACTTAGCTTCTTGATGTTTCTTTCTTGGTGCTACGCAGTGATGTATATGGACTGTAGCGAAACTTATGTTTTCAACTTTGTCCAGCTTTCAAAATTGCATCACAAATATAAAAGGGTATCATTCAGTCATATTCTGCTTTTGAAATTTTCAGAATCCCATTTAGGAGGAGTCGAAGGAAAGTAACTACTCTAATTATCAAAGACGAAATCAAGAACACAGCAAAGTTAAATTTTCTTTGCAGAACAAAATTAAGTTTTAAGGCATCAAAGAGTAACAATTTTGGTTAAGGTAAGAACATGTTTCTCTTCAACTTGATGATGATGACTATAGCTTGACCTGAACTTAATCTACATCTCGACATTGTCCCAGTCAAACGAGTTTCCTTCCAAATTGTAACCTGGTTGTTGCATTCTGTTCCTCGCCAATCTGCTCATCACCGCAAGCCCTGAAAGTTGTAGACAGCAAGAGTTAAAGATAAGAGCAAGAATTGACTACAGAATCATATCTTCAGGTAAGCATTTTGTAGATTATTTACCTTCTACCATTCTATAGAGTGATGACAACCAACCGTCTCTAGATATATTATGTCCCTCAAGCGACTCTGCAATCTCCTTGTCATGCTTCCCCTCCAGAACATTGCGCAAAGTCACAACCGCATCTTTCGTTCTCTTCAAGATACTCCCATCATCTTCTATCTCAAGGATTTGAAGATCGTTGTGCGATGATGTAAGACTCACACCTAGCGCAAACTGAGCAGCTGCAGCCCAGCGAGTAGAAGCCAGCCATTTCCTTTGTCCTTGCAAAGGTTGTTGCGAGTCATCACCATCTCTCTCACGCTTGTTCTCAAGTACTAAACTGCGCAAGTACTCTGCGTTTGCAGCTCCTGTGCTTTGAACCATCTTAGAGAACGAGCTTCTTTCATTTGATAGTAGGTTCTCCGGTGTACTGAACTCTTGAACTCTTCCGGAATCAAGGACGAGGATTTTGTCACAGTCGATGATGGTGTTGAGACGGTGAGCGATGATGAGCATGGTGCATGACTTGAACTCCTCTCGGATAGTCTTTTGGATGAGAGCATCAGTTCTAACATCAACAGCAGCAGTTGCTTCATCAAGGACCAGTATCTTGGATCTCCGCAACAATGCACGTGAGAGACTCAACAACTGCCTCTGTCCCACACTGAAGTTCTCTCCTGCCTCAGAGACCTGAACAGGAACACAACACCAAAGATTGAAGATCAATAATCACCACTTAAAAGAAGATAACAAATAAAACCACACATGGGTTGTGGTCTAGTGGTAAGCAGACTTTGGAAAAAAATAATTAATCCGGACACTAAACATGTGTGACCACACGGATATGGGGCCATGCTTTGGCCTCATTTGAATATCCAGACTACACTTCCTCTTGGAGATTAGTCTGGGTCTTTCCATAGCTCCGGGATATCTCAAGTTAATAAAAACAAAATAATCTCAAGCTACAAGTGGTTAGTTGAGTACCTCAGCATCAAGACCAAGAGGATTTCTCCTAATGGTATCCTTCAAGTGAGCCCTCTCCAGAGACTCCCACAGATCAGCATCATTGTGTTCACCAAACGGATCAAGATTAAACCTCACAGTTCCCGAGAAAAGAACCGGTGACTGTGGAATGATCCCAAGCACTTTACGCAAATCCATAAGTCCAAACTTGCCAATGTCACACTCATCGATTAATATCCTCCCTTTCTCCAGCTCCACGATTCTAAACAAAGCATTCAACAAACTTGACTTCCCAGCTCCCGTCCTTCCAACAATCCCAACCTTATCCGTTGGATGAATAAAGAAAGAAACACCATGAAGCACAGGTGGTAACTGAGGCCTGTAACGTAGAACAGCATCCTCAAACTTTATGCTTCCAGCTGATGGCCATCCGGGAGGTGGACGGTTGCTCTCAATAACAAGCGGAGCCTCTGATGGTATCTCTATATAGTTGCCAACGCGCTCCACTGCGTTCAGACTGTTCTCAGCCAAACTCGCAAGTCTAAGAACACCTGTTAGCAAGCTAGTGATGTTTAACGCGTAGCTGAGTAGCAAACCCATTGTAGATGCAAATGCTTGTTGGTTCTCAGCTTTCCCGTTCTGCATGACGGCGAAGGACGCTGTCAGCCAAATCATGAGACCACCGAGTGTCTCTAAACGGATCCCGAGCCAACGATTGGCACTCATGTTGACGAGAGTGAATCTGATGTTGTTATCCATTGATCTTCCGTTGATCTCAGCCATCCGATCATATGCTTTGTAAGCACGGATGGTTGATAAGCCATTCAGTGCCTCTCCGAACTGTGCATAAACGGGAGATCTTGTGATTGAGTCCATACGCTTAACCTCACGAGCTGTGTTCTGCAATGTAGAAGATTGATTAAATACAAAATCTCTTTAAATGCTGCGGTTAGGAGGTGCAGTTATTACCTGGTAATAGAGATAAGCTCCATAAAACAAGACAAGGAGGGGCATGATGGCCCATAAGGACAAAGTGCTGACAATGCCAATCAAGACAACAGTTGAAAGAAGCTGTGAGACTTGACCCATAAACATGTTTACAAAGACGGCAACAGTTCGATCAATATCACCGAGATCTTTTGCGAACCGGTTGATTATCCGTCCTAATGGATTGGTATGGAAGAAGGACATTGGGGCCCTTAGTATGGAATGAAGCATGTTGTCGTGTAGCCTCTTAGCTGCATAAAGACTGGACATAATCAACCAATATGAATTGGTCAATGTCACCAAAACCTGAAAGCAACAAAGAAACAGACTCAGCACAACATTCATGATCTTTATTAGCTGGTCAGGTTTCATCAAGCACATACCTGTCCAAATGAGAGAAGTGCATATATAAGATTGTAGAAAATGGGTCCATGACTCTTTGGAGTTCCTGCATCAGTCCACTCACTCAACCACGTGCTGCTGGTAACCCGGAATACTTCTGTCAAGACGTAGCATAAAAGGAGCATCATCACTACCCATGCTCCTCCAAGTGCATCCTGGTACCTGAGAGAACATGGTAAGACACCGCACAAGTCACTTTAATATCTGCAAAGGTGCAGTTCAGCCATAGACACAAACAATATGGTGTTCAAGTTACCTCTTCAGGACTCTCCAGCTCACAACTCCAGTTTCACGTTCTTCTTGCTTGATGAGCACAGATTTTCCTCCTTTAATCTCTTCCTTGGCTTTCTTATCGTCAGTGCCATTCATCTGAAGAGTATTTGTGGTTCCGTTCGTTAACGGTGCTATGGCAGTTTGAACAGCCTCAGCTTCTCCGTTTTCTTCAGAATATTCTTCAACCTTCCCTGCATTTTCCATTAACCTCTGAAACAAAGGGCCGTTATTGGATAGCTCTTCATATGTTCCTTCCTCTTTCACCGTGCCTTCATGGACAAGTATGATCCTATCCACTTGCGATAAGAAATGGAGTTGGTTTGTAACAAGAACTCTCGTTTTGTTCCCCAATTCTCTTTTTATGCATTTCTCAAAAACCTGAAACAAATTTATCTTTATGAAAATGAAAAGGACCAGTTTTACTATAAAAAAAAGAGCCAACGAGTTGTTTACCTGTTGACCAACATGAGCATCAAGGGCACTTAAGGGGTCATCAAAGATGAATACGTCTGAGTTTGAGTAAACGGCTCTAGCCATTGACACCCTCTGCTTCTGTCCTCCACTGATGTTAACACCTCTTTCTCCAATCTCAGTGAGATCACCACCCTATCAATCAAGACAAAGAGGTTGGAACAAACTTAAAAATACGAGAGCTAGGCAAAGCAGACCCTTGTTATCTAAACTTACAGGCAGTAACTCTAGGTCATGCTTGAGAGCAGTCACATCAAGAACCCTTTCATATCTTTCACGGTCAAAAGGAGATCCAAACAATATATTGTCGCGTACCTAGAATTTTTAATAAGAAAATAGATATCAGTCAGTCATCGGCTCAGAACAGCTTTAAATCAAAAACTTAAGAAACAATCAACTAAGTGTATGAAGTAACTGATCCTCTGAGAAGGATAGAAGAACATACTGTTGCATTAAAGATCCATGAAACTTGTGGAACATAAGCAACTGATCCTCTGAGAGTAACCATTGCATCAGATGTTGCAGGAAGTTCCCCAAGGATAGCAGATATCAAGGAGGTCTTTCCTTCTCCTGTACTACCAACCACAGCAACTAGGCTGCCAAGAGGCACATCCAAGTTAATATTTGACAGCGTCGGCCTATCCCCCTGCAGATATACACACATATATGGTTAGCTCGAGTGTTCTACTTCTGACAAAGTGAAAGAATGAACATGGTACAAAGAATACACAAGCGGCACCTTAGCATCCCAAGAGAAAAATCCATTTCTTATTGAGATGGCTGGCTGTCCAGGTTCAATGGGAGGATTTGGTAAGAGAATTCTCTCTTCTGTCGCTAACACTTCCTCTAAACGTTTTAAGGATACATTCGCATTCACCACCTACATGTAAACACTAGTCAACACATGCAACACAAACTCTTCCATTGTTCTTCCGCAGCAGAAGTGAAAACATGGCTGGCTGCACAAAAGTATTCAAGAACTTACCTGAGTTATAATGTTTGGAAGCATGAATAGAGGGAAACGAAGCACAGCAAAGAGAGAGAGCGATGTAAACGCTCTTGCAGGAGTCAGGTCTCCTCCAAGCAATGTGAACACACCAAATGAAACAATAGTCACGAGAACAGGAATGCTGTTCAGTATGAACATATTCAACTGCAAAAAAAAAAAGGCAAGAGTGAGAAACAAACAACCATAAAGAGGAAATATATAAACAATCCAAAAGTTTGAAGAAAGCACAACATGATCATCAGTCACATATAATTTACTTGGATTTTTCCTTTACAGAAACATAATGTACATTATAAAGACGCAATAAAAAGAAAGGTAGTACAATGCTGAATCATACCGCTCCCAGGAGCTGTGATTTCCGGAACCAAGATAATTCATCATCACGTACAGTTTGGACCTTGGACTGAAAACTGTTTTCCCATGCATAACACCTGTAGCATATTTGGTTTAGTAAAAATTGCCTAATTTGTAACACCATGCATCAACAACAACAAAAATTGGTTTTAGAGTGTCTTACTTTACTGTATCCATTGCAGCTAAAACCTCATTCATAAGACCAATTCGCTTGTCAGTACGCTGAAGACCTTCCTTAGTCAGATTCTGCATTTTGCTTATAATAATAGTCTGTTTCAAGAAAACAGAGAACTAGTTCAGGAGAGGGAGATGGAGAATTACTAACGTTTAGGAGTATAAGTGATCAAGTAAACAGTGGATAGCAAAATAACATAAAGATGAGGAAACATGAAGGTAGACTGACCTGTAAAGGGAACATAAGGACCAACAACAAAGCACCAATGAGCGAGGCAACACCCAATTGCTGGTAGAGGAGAATCAGTGCTACAATTATACGAAATGGAGCCGACCACATGGTATGAAGTGATTGGCAAATTTGCTGCCACAGGAGAGTAAAAAAACAATTAGTACAAAGTACACATGGTCAATTAGATACATAATACTGATGGGGCACGCTACGCACCTGAAGAGATTCGGCATCAGTGGTCATTAAGTTAGTTATCTTTCCCGTTTGAAACTTTCTTCGACCTTCATTAGTCAACCTCAACGATTTGCGAAATACAGCAGCAATCTAAGAAGTGGACAAAAAAAAACACATATGGTTTAAGAACAAGGCCATGGTAGCAGATTGAAAGTGAAGTGAAAGTTAAAATATACCAGAGCTGATCTTAGTCGGTAACCAACACGCATGACATTCTGGAAATATTGAGCTTCACATAGCACCCCCAGTACCTGGAAAATGTATCCATCAACATCAATCACAAGCTGGGGCTTCTACTATGGGCCATGAATTAGCTAAATCCATGGAAAGAGAGAGAAGGATTTCATTTCATACCACTCCAACAAAGATGGAGAACGCATAGATGTAACCCATGTAAGCGGGCTCATCTTGTTGCATTGACTGCAAATAGTTTAACGAACAAAGTGAGATTAGAGATGAGATCGACCGTGATCCATGTGAAATGAAAAACATGGGAAAAGAACAAACCTTTAAGAGTTGATTCAGTAAAAGAGGCCCTACAAATTGTGAGCAATCATTCCCAATCTGTGAATATGAATGTAAATAAACATGTTAAATTACAATAACTAGGTAGACAAAAAAATTAAGGATGCACTACTTCCTTCTATTTGTCACATTATGTAAATTTAAAGAACATCCTGAGGCATCAAGACTATCATGTCATACGAATAGAAGAGAGGAAAGACTCTGGACGAGAGAATCAAGAGAGAAAATGTGAAAGATGTAGAAGAAAATACCTTCCAAAATCCTCCCCACCAAAACCTTCACAATGCAAAGGAAAATAAAAACAAATTTACATCAGACATGTAGTTCAAAAATGAAATAGTGATAAGGCAATTTATGAACCAGGAAAAGGCATATCTAACCAAACTGCAGTAAAAAAATACTTAAAAGACTCTCAGTGGTAACAGTTACCTTCCTCCCAGACTACTGTTTAATGCTCTCAACAACCACGGTTTCGGCTTTTGTAATTCCTTATCCCAGGATTGCTGGAAGCTAAAAAAGGATACATAAAATATCAAGAACCATGTCACTTACATACACTTTAAGAGATTTAATCAGTTTTCGAAGTACCTGGTGAATAGAGTTTCAGTCTGATCCCAAGTGTCCAGATGCCACACATCCGTCTCTGTGAGAGGCCTTTTAGATCCCAGAGTCATCAACGGATTAATCCATGAGAAGAAGATCTCTGTGGCATTTCAACAATTGTTTAAGAATAGAGTGTGCAAAACACTACGGTATGGTAAATGGTTAGTCAATAAGCATAGACTATACTATGTATTACAATCACAATCCAGTATTCACAGAACTGAAACAAGGCTAAAGAGGTGACTTACTGTCAAATATGTTTGCATGCCTTTCTGGACAAATTTGTTGTCCCTCAGAAAGCTCTTCATACTCATGATCATCCACAGTTTCACTCCCCAATGGCATGTAGCCAGGGTAAGGTTCCAAATTGGGAAGATGCACAAACAATAGAATTCCAAATAGGACCTGAAATAAAAACCAAAACTCACCATCTTAAGTTGTTATAAGAGATTAAAAAATTGTATATGAGTGTGCTTTAGGCATAGCACACAACAACTATTTATAAGGTTGTATGCTTTTAGGCAGTGTTTTGAAAACAGGACCAGTCTCGTTGAAGAAGTAGAGTCGTTTAAAACCCGGATTTGAGAAAAACCGGTGACCCATGTCAACTTTAAAACCCGGTTCTAAAAATCCGTTTATTACAATTTAGGTTTTAAACTCTAATAAGGAGTTTGGTGAGCTCACCTGAACTGCCACCTCGCTTATATAGAGATACAGTACATAACTGCAATGAAAAACAAAGCTTGAGTTCACCCTTCTAAACACAATGACTTGCATAAAACCAAATAACACCAAAAACCTCCTAACCTGGTATAGAACTCCTTGACTGAGAGAACAAGATTTAGCAAGACCATATCCCCCACAAGAGCATATACGACAGCAAACCTAACGTACCAACGGAGTTCATGGATGTAAATTTTAGTTTCCATACAAATCATGATCATCACAGACCCCCAAGTCAAAGCTTCAACCCCCAAACCAAACGCCTGCCAAAAAAAACCACAACAAACATCAATATCTTTCAAGGTAAAACATAAAGAACACGGTTAAAAACAGCACCTCATAAGGAGGAAGCCCATCTCCATCCAAATCCAAAACAGAAACCCCCATGATCAATCTAAACAACGGCTCAGCAGTACCATAAGCAGCCAAGAGAGCCAGCAAATAGCTATACAATCTCGACCACATGCAGAACCTCTCCACTTTGTGGTCCTTCATGGTGCGCCATATACGGTACAGACACAGAACCAACAGAACCACATGAGAGATTACAAGGACAAAAGAGTCAGTAGCACAGGGCGTGTAAGCGCCAAACGCGTTATCAACTTGTTTCGTCCAAACGCCGTTAGGCGCCGGCTTGCAGTACCACTCCAACGCCTCCTCAAACCCCATTTCTTCTCTCCTCCTTCCTCAGATACAGAGCATCAACAAAAGCTTTCTCTAACCTGTAAAGAGATTCAAGAAGAAAGTTATAAGCTTCCATTATAAAACCAATCATACATGTACGTTTCTAGCATTCAATGAAAAGCAAATGGTCCCCCCGGGTTGATAAATGAGTAGAAAACATTCGCGCTATAAAGGTGTGGACTTTTGCATGTAATCAATTTCAGTGGACGCTGTATAATCATTTCAAAATGATACAACAGTTACAAAAGCAAAGAACAGAGGAAGCTCCACGCGGCGAAAACGAATCCATATTATTATTTCTATCGCGGACAAGGATGAAGATGAGATCTTGTAAGAACATATGAATATTAATTCACGAGGAAACTCAAAACTATTATGTAGAGTTAATCCCACTTTGTCGTGGGGGACAAAACAGAGGAGGAGAACAGAGAGAGAGATGAAAAGATGAAAGCTTTATTACCTGGAGATTTGGCAAATCACGAGGAAACGAAAAAGGGATCTTATGTACTCACTCGTATGGCTTTGGGAGAAAGTGGGTTCTCTCTTTTTTGATGGAAGGAGAATATTTGAGAGACAGAGAGAAGAGTGATACGTCACCGCTTACGATGCAAAAGATGCAGAATATATGGACGAAAGGGAAGCTCTCTCTCTCTCTCTCTCTTTCTAACTGGAAATAAGGCTTTTTAACAAACAAAAAACATTTGATAATATATACTATTTTTTACTTAATTTTATGTTATCATTTTCTCTGAGAACGTTTTCTATAAATACTATATTTCAAAAATAGTATATGTTGACAGTATATGGCTCCTTTTGTATCAGTTTTGATTTTCTATATCTAAGAGTATAAATAATGCATATATAAACTAGTAGCAACTGTAATCCAAATCAATAATGTAACCAAAAATATAACCTATGGTTTAGATAAAATATTATATTATATGAGATTTTAGGAGCTATAAATACTTTTATAAATATTAAAAAAATAGAGAGCTACAAAACTTAAATTACGGGAGTTAAATGTTTATTCGGCTAATGTTCCGAACCTATTACCTTTAAAAATATTATTTATTAAATTTTGAAATTGTGTATCTAATCTATTAATTTAGAATTCTATTTTTATCTACCATTAACAAGTCATAATAGGACAACTTAAACAATGAGCTATTATGACATAGTTGATTATTTACATTAATAATAAATTTTATTTTATTTTTTAATTATAACAAAATCATTTGAGAAAAAATCTAACAAAATCTAATTTAAATTTAAATATGTTTTATAAAATAACATATTATTTAATTTCGTGATTAGTAATATAATATGTTATAAGTCAATGTTAAATAGAATTTTATTATAAAATAAAAAAAATAACTTATATATTTTTATTTTTATAAATTCTATAATTATATTCTGTATTATATAAAAACAAAACTGCTATATGAATTAAATATCAAAAAAATTATATTAAATAGGTAAATTAAGAAAAAAAATTAAAAAATTGTTTCATTTAATAAATTATCAATCATCATTAAAATAGGTTAAAATTTGTAAACTATATAATATTTTATACAAAAATAATTTTATTAACATAGCTTAAACTTTTATATCTACAACTATATATTATATTTTTATTTATTTTGAAACTCTCAATAATATATTGTTCAAATTTTTCATATACAAAAATATAATAGTATATAATAACCTTTAGTTCATATACTATTTAAAAATAGGAGAAATTACATGTTTACCACTTTCATGCTACCACTTTTTATTTTTACCACCACTACAAGGACATTTTCAAAAATATCTTCTTTATTAAGTGGCAAAAGACTATTATATTCTTGTTATTTATATATATAATAAATCATTATTTAAATAAAACAAATAAAAAAATAAAAACAAATAAAAAATATATAAAAAAAAAATTATGTTTTCGAATTATACTTTTTCAAATTCGAACTTTTTTATAAAAAAAATTTTTGAATTTTTTTTTTGAATTTTTTTTTGAATTTTTTTATTTATTCTTTTTCAAATTTTTTTTTCAAATTTCTTTTTGAAAATCGAAAATTATCTTTGAAACTATTTTTAAATTTTAAAAAAAAAAATTAAGTATTTATTTATATATTTATTAGAATTCCTAAATTTCATATTCCAAAAACCCTACCCCCACCTCTCAACTCTAAACCCTAAGTCTAGATTAGTTAACTCTAAGGGTATAAGTGTCTTTTACCTTTCATTAAAAGTGAGGGTAAAAATGATTAGTGTAAACATGAAAAGTGGTATTATGAATGTGTTATTTGTGGCAATTTCCCTTAAAAATATATGTTATTAGAAAACTATGAAATTTCAGTAATTCATTGGAAATATTAATGGCATATAAATTTTTAATTATTATTTATTTAAGTTATAACAAAATATGTTGAAAAAATTAGAAAATATTACCAAAAATTAAAATATTTTTTTATAAAATAATGTATTAATTTAGTATCAAAATTAAATTCAAAATTCATGTAATCTTCCAAACTTAAAAACAATAGTGTGATTTTCAAACTTTCTTGACAAAATATAAAATTTTGGAAATAAAAATTCAAACTCAAAATAGTAATATTTCAAATTTTACAAAAGATAAAATCATAGATAATAAAGAATCACTTTTTGAAATGCACCACGAAGAAAAAAACTATATATATTGTAAAAATTAAAGCAATCTAATATTTTTAAATTTTTTTATTAAAAATAAAAAGAAAACTTAATATCATAGCATCCAAAAATATCCTATATCAATAATATTTACAAAAATATTATGATGGATGCTATTATGTATAAAATTTACTAAAATAATATGGTTATAGAATTTAAACAAAATAGTGTTTTTACTTATAAATCCCATAAAATACTAAAATAATATATGTTAAAGTAATACACAACATGTAAATATAAATTATCTGAAACATATTTATTTTCTATAATATAAATAAATAAATTCTAAAAATGTATTCTAGCAAAATATATAAATTAAAAAAATAAATTAATAACTAACTCAAAAATAAATTATTAAGTAATAAAAATTAATAACTACGTAAAATATATTAAACAAATCACTATATATTAATAATATCGAATAAGAAATAAAAATATTATAGAGTTACATAATATATAATACTAAAATAAAAATTACATATTTAATAAAAAAAACTAAATTATAACCCGTACATATGTGCAGATATCTCTAATCCGATCCTAAATCTTCTTTTCATTTATTTTATACACGGCTCTTGGTTAGTGTTCTTAACTATCAGAGCATGCAAGTTGTTTTGTAAGAAACTAAAACAGTTCTAACTGAAAGAACAATAAGCCAATAATACAACACAAAATTAAACAATTTTGTTTACTAAGTCTGTACTATTCCAAAAACATAAGTGGTCACTTATATGATAACATCAATACTATTAAAACAGCAACATGTCCAATTGATAAATGTTTGGTCCAATACATATTTTATAACTGCATCTAAATTAACCACTTCTACTAACAACGAATTTTATGCAACCGTAATATTCGTTTTTTTTTAAACTAACCGTAATTTACCTCATACTATTAAAAATTGAGATGTATAATATTATTTATTAGTACGAAAGTTATATGTGATTATATAGACTTCATGCAATATTCCTTTGATGATGATCAACTATTCCACATACAAATCATTAATAGCAATACCTATACAACCCAAATACAAACCCAATTTTAATAATTTGTGTTAGTTTTAGACAAAAATAAATAATATTTATTAGCTTAATAATATTTTTTTGTCAGCGTTAGCTTTATAATATATAATTATAAATATTTGTTATTATCATGATATACAACTACCAACAGCCCATGAGTAAAAATTATAGCAAATATATATAACGTAATAATATATAGTTTTCAAAACAGATTAAAGTTAGACCAAGACAATAAAAATTCATTAATCAATTAAGATAAACAAGAAATATAAATAGTTTTTTATAAGAAAATTAAATTATTTAATATGTCTATTCTATTAAATTAGGAACATGATCAGTTGATATTATTATGGAAGTATTATTTATAAAAATATATCCTACGGGTTTTAGTTTAACGGGTTTTAAATAGGTTATTCGATTAAAAAATATTTATTAAATGTTTAGTGAAGACCTTATTAACCCATTTACATATATATATTTAACAAAATATATTAAAAATTTATTTTTCAAATATTTTTCAAAACTTTTGTTCAGTTTTCTTTGCGTGTTGAATTTGATATTAGTTTTTGGATATAACACTTAAGAACCATTCGAGTATATATGCCAAATCTAATAGATTATGAGACTTTGATTTTTGGATCGATTCCGAGTCAGATTTTTTGGATACAAATATTTTTCTTGACTAATTATGTTAGGTAACTACTAAGAGAATATAATATGTTGCAAATTTTAGGAATAAAGTTTAAAAATAATTTCTGAAATACATATGACATATAATTATGCAATTTGATATATTTAATATAGTTACCAAAAATTATATTGAATTAAACTAATACAAAACACAATTACAAAAATAACATAAATATAAAAATTAAATTTCTCAAAAAAAGTAAAACAAAAAATATATCCGTCCTTTAAGGACGGGTCAGAATCTAGTTATAAATTTTAAAAATGAATCGAAAACATGATTACATAATATATTATATGAATGTTGAAATATCAGTAACTCGTGTCACGTGATCGATGAAAATATTTCATTCAATTAGAAAAATAATGCTGTTCACGTGCAGTGAAAATAACCAATGCCTTTTTGTGTGTTTCTCATTTTATCCTCGTCGGTCGATGAATTGGTTATCCACGTCTATTTATAAATAAATCCCCAATCCTGATTACATTAGTTTTCCCGTGGCCGGTCTTGGAACAAAGACAAAGATTGAACTCTGTTTTTTTTTACATAAGAGGTTGATTTTGGCATGTACTTTTTTATTTCTATAAATTTTAATGTTATAATAATACTGACACTTCTTAAAAGCCACAAAGCCTCGCGTCTGTCTTCTCCCTCCGGGGGTTGGACATGTACGTGGTGGGTACATCTTGGCATGTGGTGGGTGAGAGAACTGAGAAGTCGCAGGGGTGTTTTAATCTTTTAGCGATCTGTAGGAGTACAACTTCTCAAAAAGAAATGTAACTTTATCACAGCTACTAGGACATCCATTTTTTTTTGTTCAACGATATCCAAATTTATATAAAAATAAAAATATGTATGTTTATCTGACTAAAAATTATCAACACACATGAACAAAAATATATACATCGAAAACTACATTCCATCTAAAAACGTGGCGGATATTTCTAAGGATTTGGTTGATAATCCATTCCGAAGCAAAGTTTATCCAATATCTATGTGTAAGATTTAATAAAAGAAAAAAGAGTTTGAAAATGTAATAATGGTTCACTAAGAGCTTTATAAACCACTAAAAATAAAGAGATTTTGATCAACATCATAGGTATGAAGGAGAGATTTTTAAGACATTTTCTAAGGTCACAATCCACAGTGATATATGACGCATAGTTGTATTTATAAACTTGTAAAACTTTCAAACACATGGGTTTGCTAATACCCATGTTTATTGGCATATTCATTAAGAGCCATATTTCATTGGAGTATCAAGGTGTTTTCACAAGTCTCTAAACATTAATTATTTTTTCTGAAAATTTGGAAAAAATGGAGAAACAGTTGTATGAGAAACTCAAATGGTTGGTTTAACTTTGGATGTGGTCTTTTTATACTTAATTTTATGAGAAACTCAAATCTATGTGTTTGAGATTAGCAAAACTATACAAAAAAGGTCTATGAATATTAAATTGATCGAGAAACTCAAATGGTTGGTTTAACTTCGGATGTGGCCTTTTCTATACTTTAATTATTGTTACGCAACAAAATTATATGAATATTAAATTGATGAGATGATCTTTAGAGAGACTGCACCATGACTGATGCTTTTAGGCTTTTTAGACTTGTGATGGGTTTGTCCCATAGGGCCATAGCTGGTTTAATAGGAATCCACTAGTTTCGAGTCTTTCGACTACTAATAATCAGTACATGGACTTGTAATAAAACAATAAAGAATACTTTCATCTAAATACCATTTCAACCCATGTACGAAGTCTAATTGCATAGTCTACACAAACTAAGTTCAGTCCTTTGTTCAAAAAAAAAAAACTAAGTCCAGTCCAAAATATCTGTGTTCCTTTAAAGATGTGCCTCTAGCTTTTTAATTCCCTTTCAAATGTTGTTGTCCTTGCTATAGCCATCTCTACTACCTAATCTCAATTGCTAGGTCGACGAAAAAATTTGTGGCACGCTTATTTGACAGACAAAACCACATGCTAGTGGTTGGGTGGTAGCATGGCGTTCCAGCGTCGCTAAGCGAGCTGAGTTCGAATCCAACTACATTCAGATATCTCTAACACGTGGTTACCGGTGATTTAACATTTTCTCGCCGGGGAGCGGTTTACCATATTTTTTATTTGACGGACAAAAAAAAACTAATAGACCATTTCACATACAGCCACGGTTCCCATTCACATATGTGAAATACCTTCTAGATTTGGAACCAATCACATCATTTTAAACTTTTCCACAACGGTTGACAAGGAGCAAAAGAGATGTAGATTCTTTTTTCAGGTCAACAAATGAGAGAATATATCATGTGTATGGTGCTTTCTCGTGTGATACCTTTTTTAGTTGCGTGTTTGCATTGATCCCGTCTTCTCTTGTTTTAGCCATGTCAAAAGTAACCGAGTTGGTAAAACAACTGGCTTAGTCTTAAGTCTTAGTGTCTTTTCCCGTTTGCTTATATTAGATTTTTTTGTGACTATTTATTCCGTGATGGAAAATAAAAGTTTCATTATAAAACATACGAACACAGAACACAAGGTAGTGACATTACAGAGCACCAATGTTCTCAAGGCCGAGCACAACTCCGACGCGGATGATGTGTCCTACGTTGCCGGCGAGCATCTACTGGCTTCTTTGGAAATCACAGAAATCGATTCTGTTTGGGCTAGATAAGGTTGCCGAGGAATGCATCTCAAAGAGCAAGGCCCATTAGGCACTTTAGTGCTATTACTCTTTGAAGAAAACAAAATTGTGAATTAGCCCATATATTATATTTCGTTCAAAAATTAACTAACCCATGTTGTGGATATATACTATATGTGAAGCCACTGCCACAAACCATATTTGAACTGTTCGGTAAAGATCATAGTCGGAACTTGTTGAGAATAGCATGCATACTAAACTCGAAAAAGCAAGAAATTAGAGAGTACACTTGACTGAGACAAACTTTTGTATCAATGATGTCAACAATAAGTTATAAACCTTTAGACATGTACTTATAAGCCTCAAATCACAGTTTTCTATTTCGACCAAAAATGAGTTTCCTAATCCAACAGAGTACTATATCATGGGAGTCTCCTACCTTGACTTTTTACTATTTTACTAATATGTCGAAATATAATTCTCAGCAACTCAAGTGTAAGAGAGCTGCTATCATCTTTTTATTCAAGTTCAGCTCAATCTCTTGAGTGTGTTGTTGAGGCACTTTTCCAAATTTGTTTTACAAAATTGACATTTTATGGAAAAAAAAACACTTATGTCAATCATGAGATTTTGACTCATAGATATTTAGAAAAAAAATAATTAAAAAGTAAACAATTTGAGAGTTAAGCCATTTGCACGGAAAATAATAACTAAGTTAGTAATTTGCAAATATGAAAAACAGCCAGAAATTGGAAAAAGAAACATATTAAAAAGACTTTGATATCCCTGTGAATGTTTGAAAGAGAGAGAGAAACAAGAAACAATAACTGATGTATTTCTTCTATTACTTTAGAATTTACTTTAAACTTCATCTCTGTTGAGAGAAAGAGAAAGAGAAAGAGACAACAGAGAGATAAAAGAGCAAACTTTGGTTAATAAATATCTAACTAAATGATCCGTTTGAAGCTCTAATTTGAGGCAAGAGATACAAGCTGTGATTCATGGTGGAGCGGTGATGAACGGAAGATAGGCTCAGGTGCATTGGCGGTACACCACCAGAGGATTACGGATACTATGCTGGAGGTCGCCAACTATACAAGGTTCTAGAAACCAGAGTTAGCGGCGGTGATCATTCGCGTGAAGGCGTGATTGGGCTGCTGTAACCGGCGGTGAACAATGACGAAAGAGTCGATTGAGGCGAGCCAGATTGGAGCGAGTCAACTCTGGAAGGTTCTCATCTTCGTCTTTCTTTTATGGCTTTTGTGAAACCGAGTCTTCTGATACGATGTCACGCATGTATGTGATTGGAGTGAAGATAGTCTTTTTTAACCATAAAAACAATACTCAACGAATGAGTGAACCAAGTTGAGTTCGTGTGAGCCAAGTTGAGTTCGTGTGCTTGTAAACATAGCTAAAGAAATCTATATCTTGTAGTTTAGTAGATTTCTTGTCTAGAAAAAATAGAGATATATGTATGTTTAGCCGGCAAAAAAAAATATGTTTTGGTATTTATTTTCCTTGATTTTATTTTGGATAATGTTAGCTTAACTCCTTTTTTGAAACAATGCAAGCTTAACTTATATTGTTGATAAGTTAATTAGCTGGTTATAATGTGACTTTTTAGATCTTTTATAAATTAGCATTTTTATATTATGTTTTTTTTTTTTTTTGACATCAAACATTTACAGACTCATATTGACTCTGTAAACCAAAGTGGTAACTCTGCATCCATGTGCACAACAAAAAACGGTTGGTTTCTAGCACTGCGTGCTAAGCTATCCGCCTTGAGGTTCGCCGTCCGAGGAACATGAATGATATCTGAGTTGAAGAAGCTGCTTCTGAGAAGCTTAATGTCTTCCAGGTAGCTTTCAAATGCTGGCCATTCTTCAGGTTCTGAAACCATCTTCACCAATTGAGAACAATCCGTAGCAAAAGTAACCTGAAACTGTCTTAAATTCTTCATACATTCCATTGCCCAAATTAATGCCTCAATCTCCGAATGGAGAGGGGAGAGACATGCCCGTACATTCCTTGCCCCTAGCAAACTATCAAAACCCGGGAGAGTACTACACCAGCCTTGCCCTGAAAATAAGTCTTTATCCTTCCATGAACCGTCTGTAAAACACCATCTTCCTACATTTTCCCGAGTGGGTCTGGTCTGTGCTTCTTGTATCAAACTCTGATTCCTTAATACCTGCGCTTCAGCCCAAAGTGTAGATTCCAGCTCCGCTAGTTTGAGAGTATCCCTCGGATCAGTATCAATGTTACAAAACACTTTGTTATTCCGACTTTTCCATATATACCATATTATCCTTGCAAACTGATGATCCTCCATCTTAGGGTTAACTCTCCAAAAGAGATGGTCCATATTAGCAAAAAAAGAGCTTATAGGAAAGAGATTCGGATTCGATGGTATCTTTGATAGCGCCCACACTTGTCGTGCTGGGGGACATTCAAAGAAAACATGATTAATTGATTCTTCCTGGTCTCCACACCGTACACAACAAGTGTCTCCTTGTATACCTCTTGCCTTTAAATTTTTCATCACTGCTAAACAACCTGAAAGTAATTGCCACAAGAAATGCTTTATCTTTGGAGGACACCTTATTTTCCAGCAATAGGCTTTAAGTATATCCACTGTTGGTCCATAAAATTCCGGTGGTTTTTCCTTGTCTGGATAGACTCGTTTCACTTGATACCCAGATTGTACAGTATATTTTCCGTTGCTAGTGAAGTGCCAACCATTTCTATCTTCCATCTGATTCCTACTTAAAGGAATACTTTCAATAATTTTGACATCATCAGGGTCCACCAAAATCCTAATTACCGATGATTTCCATGTTCGGGATTCCCAATTAATGAGAGAATCCACTGTAAGATCCGGGTAACAGTGAAGAGGGTTTTTGTTTGCTGGTCTCGGGCGGGTGGCTGGGATCCAAGGGTCATTCCACACAGAAATAGTTGACCCTGTTCCCACCCTTTTAATTAGTCCTTTACAAACCAGAGATCTAGCAGAGATAATACTCCTCCAGCCATATGACGGGGAGTATGATCGGATCGGTTCCAGGGGTGAAGCATTCCTGAAGTACCGTCCTTTGAAAACTCGAGAAAAAAGAGTATTCGGCTTCTCGATCAGCCGCCACAATTGTTTTCCAAGCATCGCCGTATTAAAGTCAGTAAGGTCTTTAAACCCTAATCCGCCATTATCTTTAGGAACACATAATTTGTCCCATGATTTCCAATGCATGCCTCTTGTACTTCCATTTGGGCTCCACCAAAACTGAGCTACTGCGCTCGTCAGCTTCTTAACCGTAGCTTTTGGTAACCGATAAACAGACATCACATGGTTTGGTAAAGCTGTAACCACCGATTTTATAATCACTTCTTTTCCCCCTTTAGTAAAAAATCTAAAAGTCCATCCATTAACTCTCTTATTTAGCTTCTCTTGCACAAAACCAAACACTTGTACCTTAGATCCTTCAAGACTTTCCGGCAATCCCAAATAAGATCCCATTCCTACTAAGTTCTGAATTTCCAAAACATCCCTCAATTCTTGACGACTAGATTCTTCAATTTTGTGACCAAATTGAATTGAGGATTTCTGAAAATTAATTTGCTGTCCTGAGACAATTTCATATTCCTTTAGAATCCTGAGAATGGTTTGACACTCTTCTTTCTTTGCCCGACAAAAGAAGAGACTATCATCCGCAAACAACAGATGAGATATTGCCGGACAAGCTCTTGCTACCTTCATACCCGTTAATTGTTTCAACCTCTCTGCCTTCTTTATATTCACTATTAAGGCCTCAGTACACATAATAAATAGATAAGGAGATAAAGGATCCCCTTGACGTAACCCACGCTGAGGAATTATTAAGCCTCTTGGCTGACCATTAAGAAGTACCCTATATTGAACCGAAGATATACACTCCCGCATCAATCTGATCCAACGAGGGTCAAAACCCATTTTGTGGAGAAGAGCCGCAATAAAATTTCATTCTATCCGGTCATATGCTTTACTCATATCCGTTTTAATCGCCATAAACATATTTTGACAAGATTTGTTAGCTCTCAGTCCATGGAACATTTCCTGCGCAATAAGAATATTATCCGAAATTAACCTTTCTGCCACAAAAGCCGATTGTGTTTCCGATATTAGTCGTGGGAGGCAAATTTTCAGTCTTTGACACAAGACTTTTGAAATAATCTTGTAACCAACATTACACAGACTTATCGGCCTTAAATCTGTCATCCTAGTGGGTCTTTCCGTCTTCGGAATCATACAAATATTGGTTATATTTAACCGTGGATCCAGATCACCTGAGACCAGAAAATTATTCACCATTTCGACCACATCATTCTTAATAATATGCCAGGAGTGCTGGAAGAAAAGAGCTGTCATTCCATCAGGACCTCGTGCTTTCTCAGGATGCATCATAAATAGAGCTTGTCGAACCTCTTCTTCAGTTGCTATTCTCAGTAGCAATTGATTCATTTGAGGGGAAATGGAAGGTACAACCTCCACAAGAAAACCCTCAAACTCCGTCGGAGTAGTACTCCTAAACAGTCCATCAAAATAATCGACCGCCACTTTTTCAACCCCATTCTCGTCTGTAATCCAGTTGCCCACGTCATCATGAAGTCCCACTATTTTATTACGAACCCGGCGTTGCTTCGTTAGTGCATGATAGAACTTAGTATTAAGATCTCCTGATGAATACCACAAATTCCTACTTTTCTGATGACAATATTCTTCCTCATCCTTATAAGCCTCCTAAAGTTTCCTAGAAACCTCAAGAATATCTTCTTGTGATCTATTATTATCCGTTTGTACTTCTTCTAACACCTGTTGAAGATCTTTAATTTTGTCCTTCCCATAAGATGGATTATCTTTCCGCCATGAAGATATCTCATGCCGGCAATTACTAATTTTTGTGACAAAATCCTCAGCTTGTCCTCCCTGGTTTCCTGTCCATCCTGACATAATTGAATCCATAAGACCCTCTTGACCAATCCACCGCTTATCGAACCTAAATTGTCCCCTTTTTCTTCTTTGTATTTTATCATCCAGAAAAGCCACTACGGGTCGATGGTCTGATCCCACCAACCTCAAATTTTTATACTATGTTTTAACTTGATATTTTATATGTTAACTGATATTTAGATTTAAAATTACCAGTTATACATATAGCTTCTAAATATCATTTTTAAATTAGTATTTTAATATTTTGATTTATCCAGATATTTTACAATTTAGCTAATTTTTAATTTATATTTACCGGCTATATGATTAGTTGGTGGTTGTTATTTTGTATCACTTAGGATAAACAAAAAATTAACTCTCTAATAAATCACAATACATATGATTAGATTTACATGTTCGGCTAAACATAGAATTAACTCATTAACAAATCACAATACATATGATAAAAATGGTTGTTTAGCCGGCTAAGATTTTACTTGACCTCTTTTTTATAGTTAACCGGTAATATATACGAATTATCTAGACATTGTTATAGTTAGCTGGTAATATATACTAATTAATTTAGTTTGTGAAATAGCCAGTAATATATACTAATTATCTCAGCATTGCTATAGTTAGCCGGTAATGCATACTAATTATCTTGACATTGTTATAGTTAGCTGGTAATATATACCAAATTATCTTAATATTTGCATATAACAGGGCCTGAGTTGCACAATCGAAAGTTTGAGGTGAAACTAAGGTGTTATTTCTGGAAATTAAAGTTTGGGGCATAATTTAAAACATCTAAGACTCTCAAGACCATTTGGACAATTCTTAAAAGTGTTGAAATATAGAATCTGAAAGTCTAGGGCCTATTTGTGAAGTTATTTGTACACTTGGAAATATTGGAGCCAAATCGAAAATACCCAAAAGTTGGAGGGATTTTTGCAAAATTGACCTACAACTTAAAGTCATACACAAAACTAACCTCCTTTTTTTTTGAAAATTGGTTTTGCCCTATTCACCCTACAAGTTCATATAATTTACGAAAATGCCATAAATTTTTTTTTATTTTTTTTTTCGAAAATGACATTTTTACTCTCTCACCCTCATCATCTTCAAGTAATTACAAGATTGCCATTGTCATCAATACCACAACCACCATGAACAATCAATTTGAAGCTCTTAATGCTCCTAAAATCGATTTACCCTTCTTCTTTTTCCATTCTTGTGAACTAAACACAACATATCTCTCACTTTCTCTCCACAATGAGCTAAAAAAACCCAAGATTTTGATTCTAATTTTTTTATGGTTCATAGAGTCATAGAAGCTAACGATTATGGGTGGGTGACTTCCGTTTGTGATTCTGTGTGCTTGGAGAAGCCTTATGTATGCTAAGGAACTTATCTCACCAATTTAAGGTATGACATCGAGTTTTTTTCCAGATCTGTTCGTCAGACGACTTACTTGGGAAGTCGTCTGGCTGTAGACGACTTACCTTTCAGTCGTCTGGCTGTAGACGACTTACCTGGAAGTCGTCTGGTCAACGCAGAGGTTATTTTTGCAATTGACTTTGAAATCTGTAACCTGAGACGACTGAAAGTTAAGTCGTCTACTATTGTTTGGTTTCAAAAAAAATTCCAAAGAACCTAGACGACTTACATTTCAGTCGTCATAGGTTAGTTTTGTATTTGACTGGATAATTTCAGAAGTTTGACTTCCCCAGACGACTTACATTTCAGTCGTCTCGCGAAAATTAAAATAATAATATTTTTTTTAAAGTAAACGACTTACAATTAAGTAGTCATAGGTTAGTTTTGCAATTGAAAAAAAAACTTCAAGATTTAATTATACACAGACGACTTATAATTCAGTCGTCCACCAGACGACTTAATTGTAAGTCGTCCAGGATTTTTTTCCGAGATTCTGGTCAAACCTCGTAAATCCTGGACGACTTACATTTCAGTCGTCTCGTGGACGACTGAATTATAAGTCGTCTGTATATAATTAAATCTTGAAGATTTTTTTTTCAATTGCAAAACTAACCTATGACGACTTAACTGTAAGTCGTCTACTTTTAAAAAAAATATTATTATTTTAATTTTCACTAGACGACTGAAATGTAAGTCGTCCAAAAAGTCAAACTTCTGAAATAATCCAGTCAAATGCAAAACTAACCTCTGACGACTGAAATGTAAGTCGTCTAGCTTTTTTGGAGTTTTTTTTTAACCAAACAATAGTAGACGACTTAACTTTCAGTCGTCCGAAATAACAGATTTCAAAGTCAATTGCAAAAATAACTTCTGCGGTGACCAGACGACATATAGTTTAGTCGTCTAGACAACTTAGATTGAAGTCGTCCGCGTCTTCTCCACTAGTTTTTAAGTCTTCTACGTTAGTTTTTGAATAACTTGTATTTTTAAGAGTGATAAGTAACTTCAAGATATGTAAAACTCATATTTACAAAATATGTTCTCTCCCTTAATTTTACTAAATTTGACTAAGTTTTTCAATGCAAACTTATAAAAAATATGATATGCTTTGACTAGTTACTATTGTTTGTTTCCATCTCTTACCAACATTCTTGTTTATTAAGATGAGAAAAAGGCTATTGGAGTTTATTATTGCATATGAGAGATCCAAAGATAAGAAAAAGGCTACTGAAGTCTATTATTTCATTGATTTGTAAATGTGTAAACACATTGTTAGCACATTTAATACATCTTGGAAAACATTATTACTGATTTTACAAAAAATTCACAACTAAAAGAGTATACATGCAATTCATAAAACAGACCACAAACAAAATTATTATAGATCATTCATCGACAAAGACAAGCTTGGATTCCACTTGAGTAGACAAGACCAGACAACTTTTAAGAAGTCCAGACGACTTCTAAGAAGTCCAGACGACTTCCAGGAAGTTCAGACTAGGGGTGTTCAATCCGGATATCGGTTCGGTTTCGGTTCGGTTTTTTTCGGTTTTCGGTATTTCGGTTAGTAAAATATGACTACCATTCTAAATCCATATTTACTTCGGTTCGGTTCGGTATATATACCGTCGGTTTTCGGTTTATTCGGTTTTATACCAAAAAACATAATTATTTTGTTTGAAATCATATTATATGAATTTTAGAGTCATAGTCTCAACACAATCATTTATTAAAAATATATTACATGTTCAAATAAATGAACAAAAAAGTAAAAATGCTTCTACCATCAAATAATATAATCAAATCTATAACTAAAATCAAAATTTGAAATTTTGAAAATAAAAATATGAAACAAAACAGAAACATGTAAGAAAAGTTTTTTCACTCTTCTATATTTAGTGTTCATTAAATTCATGCTTTTTCAATTGAAAATTTTCCATTATTTATTGTCCCTCAAATTTATAATCTTCGTATTAATTTAGTAAACACTAAAATAAAACAAAAATATCAAAAAAAAGACTTAGAAAATAACATGTCTGAATTGTGATGTATTGTTATTTAGTTATATTTCAAGTATTTTACAAATTAAGGTTTTTTATTACTATAAAATTATAATAGTTATTAACACAAATTTAACTTATGTAACAAATAGATTTTAATGTATTGTTATAAAATAGATACATATTTACATGTTTCTAATTTTAATCGGTTTTGTTCGGTTTATTCGGTTTAATCGGTTATATACCAAACCATATCCAAATCCTACGGTTTTTATAAAATTATATCCATTCGGTTTATATGGTATATACCAAAACCAAACCATATTGTCTATTTCGGTTCGGTTCGGTTCGGTACGGTTCGGTTTTACCATATTGGACAGCCCTAGCTAAGGCCCATGCATTGTTGTTGACTGGATCAGCCAAATGGTCAGCGAGATTCTCCAACGGTCCCTTTCTAGTGACAATGGCCTGTACAAAGAATCCAAACATAGAGAACATAGCCAACCTTCCGTTCTTGATCTCCTTCACCTTTAACTCTGCGAAGGCCTCTGGGTCAGCAGCGAGGCCCAATGGGTCGAAGCTACCACCTGGGTATAACAAGTCCTCTCCTTCTCCCAATGGTCCGTCTCCAGCGATTCTGAAACCTTCAACAGCCCCCATGAGAATCACCTGAGTAGCCCAAATGGCTAAGATGCTTTGAGCGTGGACCAAGCTCAGGTTGCCCAAGTAGTTGAGCCCTCCTTCGCTGAAGATCTGTGAACCGGCTTTGAACCAAACCGCTTCTCCGAACTTCACTCCGTTACGAGCCAAGAGTTCAGGGAAAACACAGCCTAGGGCTCCAAGCATGGCCCATCTGCAGTGGATAACTTCTAGCTCACGGTTCCTGGCGAATGTCTCGGGGTCAGTGGATAGACCAGCGGTGTCCCATCCGTAGTCAACGGGGAACTCTCCGGTGAGGTAGCTCGTGGGCTCTCCGGAGAATGGACCCAAGTACTTGACCCTGTCGGATCCGTACTGTAACGGCCCGGTTCCTGGCCCATAAAAATTTCCCAAAGATTATGGGCTTCTCTACAGCCCATTTGACAAAACCCTAGGGCTTCCCCTTCCCTTTACTATAAAAAGAGATGCAGTCTCCCTTTCTGCCTCATCACAAATCTGAAGCGAAGCCCTGCAGAGAATTCCCGGAGGTCGAAAACCCTAGCCGTCGAGCTCTCTCTCTTTCTCTCCTGCGCCGTCTCTCTCTCTCTCTCTCTCTCTCTCTCTCCCGCGTCTCGCTCTCTCTCTCTCCTCGCCGTCACCCTCTCTCTCTCCTTGCCGTCGCACGCTCTCTCTCTCTCTCCCTCTCGCCGGCGCCGTGAAGGGGTGGTGCTGACCAGATCTCAACCTTCTCAATCCTCGTTTCCAGATCCAGATCCAGATCTAAAACTAAGGTGGAGTGTTTCGAACCCAACCTTCTTTCATGGTTCTCTATACTCCTATATGTTGGAGTTGGGTTTGATTAGACCCTGTTTGGGAGTTAGGTTGATAGTACATGGTATTGCTAGGATGATAGAGGAATGAATCATGATGCATAAGAACCCTCATATTGATAAATGGGACTTGATGAACTGAATTGAATTGTTGTGGTAATGGCTGATTGGTAGTTGATACTTGGTTGCTTGGTTGTGATGTCCCATGTGTGGTTGCGATTGAAGTTAGGATGCTAGAGAGAAATAAATGCTAGGGTGATAGATGAACAATGATTATAAAAGTTATTGAAGTAGAACTTGAATGCGATGTGTATTGTGTGTGACACCGATAACGGGTGGCGTCTAGTGATTGAGTCCAAGTACAAGTAGAAATGAAAAGGGGAAGTAATTGGGAATGGAAAGGGTTAAGCGATAGCGATAAGGAAGTGAAAGGATAAGTAAGAGTATGAAAGAACGTTGTTAAGGTTAAGCATGGGTGGGAAAGCATATAGAGAGTCTAAGGAAAGTAGGTGGGGTAAGTAGTCCACGCTAGGTATCCATAGGAGATGTGGCGAATCCACATGAATATGGAGGCACCCATAGGAGATGTGGCGAATCCACATGAGTATGGGGTAGAAGCCTAGTGGGGGGCTACCCACTGAGGAAAAGAGGAAAAGAGGAAAAGATGAAAAGAGGAAAAGACGAAAAGGATATGCATTGTAGGGTTTTAGCTCATGGTCGGGTACAGAAAGTTAAAGAAGTCATAGGATTGAGTCGGACTGGTAAGATGAGTCGGTTAAGTCTAGGGATGGCGTGTGTGGCAATGAGTGAGATCATTGTATTGATTGATTACTAGGTTGTTAGAAATGAATGGAAGTGTGTGTAGAAATTACAGATGGTGATAGGAAATGATAAAATGCATTAACTGATTGTAGTGGCTAGTCAGTCCTAGTTCCCGCATAGAGTAGTATAGAGTGTCATGCGGGCAGGCTGGTCTAGAGCCACTTCACTGAGTAACTTGTTGCTCACCCCCTCCATTTCCATTTTTCCCTGTGTGCAGGACTGTAAGTAGAAGTATATGGATGTGGGTGTGACGGTATTTCAAAGAAGGTTATGCGCTCGTCTCTCGGGACCAGTAACGGGACACGTAGGGTTGTCTAAATGAGTAGACACGTGTCCATAACGCCCCTTCGATAACCCCGGTCGGACGCCGGGGGATCGGGCTGTTACAATTGGTATCAGAGCGGGTTAAGATCCCTTAGTTCTGTCCTAAGGGATCGGCATTTCCGACGTTTTAAAAAAAAAAAAAAAAAAAAAAAAAATAAAATAAAATAATTTTTTTGCAATATTACTAAGTATTTTCGGATTGTGAAAGATTAATTGAAAATCCCACTATATCCATACTTCTATTATGGTTCTGATTGAAAAAAAAATTTCGGATGTTTTCGCTTGACCATTACGAGTGGAGGATGCCGCGTATGCACTACGGACGGAGGAACACCAGGGAGTATGCCCAAAGGCGTCACTATGACAGGGAGGGTAACTTGGTGCTACCCATGTTTCCGGATCCTGAAGAACAGTACAGGGAGTTCCCATTCAGGTACCCGCACGAGCAGACTGTGAGGCATAAGGTGTTGATGCCTCATTTCCAGAGGATGGCTATGGAGACACGCCTACTGCAGGGCAATGCGAGATTCCAGCTTGCAACCGAAGAGGGACCCCCGAGGAAGCGTGGCCGTCCCTGCAAGACGCCAAGTGCAGCAGGGGGACCCCCAAGGGTGTTCACCGGGAAGTGCCAGTGTGGAGTACTGAGCAAGAATGCTCAGGAGGACCGATCAGTCGCTGGATACACGGAGGACTTCATCAACCAAGCCAAGCTGTGCAAACCGAAGAATGCAGAGACGTGGTGCATATGGTATAAGAACGGGCTACACAAGGAGCTCCAGGCGCAGTTGAGGGGTGTTTTGGAGCCCTTGGAGTTCGCGTTAGTGAGGCGGATGGCAGGCTTCGCCATGGAGGCAGAAGAGAAGATTGCAGCCGATGTGGCCGCTCTCTCGAACATGGAAGGAGGAAACCCGGGTGGGGACGTCGATGGCCATGAGGTGCCGGTAGGGGCACCCGCTAAGGGAAAGCGGGGGCGTCCGCGAAAACCACCTACAGTAACATGTGATTGTGACGTACTGGTCCAGATGGTTCAGAAGCCACGCAAGGTGAGAGATTACCTGGAGGAGTTCTTGGATACGGCCAAGATGTGTCAACCGAAGCCAGCTGAGGAGTGGTGTCATCTGTTTAGGGCCGGGCTACGTGGGGATATTCGTGAAGAACTCGTGGGAGTCCTGGAGCCTCTGGAATTTGCACTGGTGAGAAGGATGGCTAACCAAGCACTGCACGCGGAGGAGTGGTTGGCGGAAAAGGAGGTGGAGGCCGAGGAGGACCGCGTCGCAGAGGGCGATGAAGACCTGGGATCCGAGTCCCGCTGCCCCTCGCCATGTCAATGTGGCTAGACGAGATCCTAGAGACGATTCGTAGGAGTAGGACACGTGTTTCGCTATTGGTTTTATTTTATTTATTGGTTATTGGAGTTGGTGTTCCTTCCCTTATTTACGGCATTCTGTATTTGTGCAGATGTGCTGAGTTTCTTTTATAAACTATTGTAGTCCTACTCCTTTTATTATTTATGACATTCCTTCGTTGGTTTTAAAGATTCCAGTAGAGTTATCGTGTCATGTATGCCTCCCTTGATTGTTGTGTGAATGTGTGAACCCATTTTGGTAACGAACGATTGGTCTGAAAGATGTGGGCTTTGGAATTCGGGGACGAATTCCGATTAACGGGGGAGGATTGTAACGGCCCGGTTCCTGGCCCATAAAAATTTCCCAAAGATTATGGGCTTCTCTACAGCCCATTTGACAAAACCCTAGGGCTTCCCCTTCCCTTTACTATAAAAAGAGATGCAGTCTCCCTTTCTGCCTCATCACAAATCTGAAGCGAAGCCCTGCAGAGAATTCCCGGAGGTCGAAAACCCTAGCCGTCGAGCTCTCTCTCTTTCTCTCCTGCGCCGTCTCTCTCTCTCTCCTCTCTCTCTCCCGCGTGTCGCTCTCTCTCTCTCTCTCCTCGCCGTCACCCTCTCTCTCTCCTTGCCGTCGCACGCTCTCTCTCTCTCTCTCCCTCTCGCCGGCGCCGTGAAGGGGTGGTGCTGACCAGATCTCAACCTTCTCAATCCTCGTTTCCAGATCCAGATCCAGATCTAAAACTAAGGTGGAGTGTTTCGAACCCAACCTTCTTTCATGGTTCTCTATACTCCTATATGTTGGAGTTGGGTTTGATTAGACCCTGTTTGGGAGTTAGGTTGATAGTACATGGTATTGCTAGGATGATAGAGGAATGAATCATGATGCATAAGAACCCTCATATTGATAAATGGGACTTGATGAACTGAATTGAATTGTTGTGGTAATGGCTGATTGGTAGTTGATACTTGGTTGCTTGGTTGTGATGTCCCATGTGTGGTTGCGATTGAAGTTAGGATGCTAGAGAGAAATAAATGCTAGGGTGATAGATGAACAATGATTATAAAAGTTATTGAAGTAGAACTTGAATGCGATGTGTATTGTGTGTGACACCGATAACGGGTGGCGTCTAGTGATTGAGTCCAAGTACAAGTAGAAATGAAAAGGGGAAGTAATTGGGAATGGAAAGGGTTAAGCGATAGCGATAAGGAAGTGAAAGGATAAGTAAGAGTATGAAAGAACGTTGTTAAGGTTAAGCATGGGTGGGAAAGCATATAGAGAGTCTAAGGAAAGTAGGTGGGGTAAGTAGTCCACGCTAGGTATCCATAGGAGATGTGGCGAATCCACATGAATATGGAGGCACCCATAGGAGATGTGGCGAATCCACATGAGTATGGGGTAGAAGCCTAGTGGGGGGCTACCCACTGAGGAAAAGAGGAAAAGAGGAAAAGATGAAAAGAGGAAAAGACGAAAAGGATATGCATTGTAGGGTTTTAGCTCATGGTCGGGTACAGAAAGTTAAAGAAGTCATAGGATTGAGTCGGACTGGTAAGATGAGTCGGTTAAGTCTAGGGATGGCGTGTGTGGCAATGAGTGAGATCATTGTATTGATTGATTACTAGGTTGTTAGAAATGAATGGAAGTGTGTGTAGAAATTACAGATGGTGATAGGAAATGATAAAATGCATTAACTGATTGTAGTGGCTAGTCAGTCCTAGTTCCCGCATAGAGTAGTATAGAGTGTCATGCGGGCAGGCTGGTCTAGAGCCACTTCACTGAGTAACTTGTTGCTCACCCCCTCCATTTCCATTTTTCCCTGTGTGCAGGACTGTAAGTAGAAGTATATGGATGTGGGTGTGACGGTATTTCAAAGAAGGTTATGCGCTCGTCTCTTGGGACCAGTAACGGGACACGTAGGGTTGTCTAAATGAGTAGACACGTGTCCATAACGCCCCTTCGATAACCCCGGTCGGACGCCGGGGGATCGGGCTGTTACACGTACCATGGGCTGCCGGATAGGCCGGCTGGTTTGGTGGTTTTGCGCATGGTGAATAGGTACTTCTTGAGGAAGCTCAAGAAGGTCAAGAAGAGTAACGGTCAGATGCTCGCCATTAACGAGGTACTTACTCATGGAATGATAATCCTACGGAACGAACTGTAGTTATGCTAGGAAACGTTGTGGTTCGGTTATGTATTTTCTGGTTAGACGATGTTGGTTTGTTTGTAGATCTTTGAAAAGAACCCGACAACGATCAAGAACTTTGGAATCTGGTTGAGGTACCAGAGCAGAACTGGATACCACAACATGTACAAGGAGTACCGTGACACTACCTTGAACGGTGCCGTTGAGCAGATGTACACCGAGATGGCGTCCCGACACCGTGTCAGGTTCCCTTGCATCCAGATCATTAAGACAGCGACTGTTCCGGCCAAGCTTTGCAAGAGGGAGAGCACCAAACAGTTTCACAATAGTAAGATCAAGTTCCCGTTGGTGTTCCGTAAGGTGAGACCACCAACCAGGAAGCTCAAGACCACCTACAAGGCCTCTAAGCCCAACTTGTTTA
Organism: Brassica napus; assembly: GCF_020379485.1. Lineage (NCBI taxonomy): Eukaryota > Viridiplantae > Streptophyta > Magnoliopsida > Brassicales > Brassicaceae > Brassica > Brassica napus. The sequence goes on from NC_063438.1 coordinate 5,513,070, forward strand.
TGTAATGAAGTTGTCCGATCTGCTGCTTTTGCCTCTTTCTCGGATATTTTTTGTTTACTTTAGGCCTATCAATGGAACTAAACTCGACTTTCTTTGGATTTTGTGGTTTTTGTTACTTTCATGCTTATGAAAAACACCTTTTGTTTCTTATTTTATATGTTCTCCTTTATGATTACTAACCTCAGTATTGGATCACAATTATTTAAGAATAGATACTCTGTAAAACATATAAGACACATTACATAGCGATTGGTTTATATTCTAGGAACGTTTTGGAGTATAGGCAGAAAAAACTATCTTCTCAACAATGAAAGATCATGATTCTTCTTTGACTGTATTTAATTGAAAATCTTGAATTGCCTTATTTCTAGTTGTGTATTCAAACATTCAACCAATATAGCTAACACAATTAGAAACTATTCAAATAAAGAATGAGAATATTTTATAAACTGACAAAAATCTGAGACAAGACATCAATCTAGTTCTGAGAGACTAGAAAGAAGAACAAAGTAAATAGTAATAGTAAAATAGATTCAGAGCTTAGTTTAGAGCCTATCAATCTCATCATCACCAAACTCAAAATAGTCCTGACCACATTCAACGTCATCCTCCACATCAAACACATCAGCAACCCCTTCGTTAAGACGAAGGTCACGAGGAAGCTCATCACAACTCTTGAGAAAACGAGCTTCGTCAGGAGTATACTTATGGATGATGTCAGCTTTGGTGTCGTTGTCCATATCCATCCTTAGTCCCACAAGAATAACGTCACCAGCGCTAATCCAAACCTTCTTGTGCATCTTACCTCTGATGTGACACATCCTTGTGATTCCATCTATGCACTTGGCTTCGCACCGTCCGTTGCCACACATGCGGAGAACTATAGCGTATTCTTGGCCGTCTTCTTTGAATATGATCTCTCGTTTATCGTCGTCTGCTTCTTTTTTTCCTCTCTTAATGTTCTTTCCTCCTTTTCCTTTGTTCTTCGGCATGATTTAAAAACCTAAAGTGTAAAGAGCTGAGCTTAGATATGAACTTGCTGTGCTCTCTTCTCTCTTTCTGTCTTTATTGCTCGTTGATTATTTAGGGGACGTCTTCTTTTATACCCAAAGACGTGCTTCATAATTTCCTTTTCACAATTGAAATCAACTTTTCCATTTTTTTTGTCTTTGCCAATTCTTATTGCTCAGTTTCCTTTTATCTTCTTATAGAAAATAAGAAACTAGGTCAGAGAGAGACTTTAAAGCCCATCTTGTTTCGCTAGAGAGTTATGTGGAACTATTATCTATAGATTGATTTGCTTTTCTTGACCTAAAAAAAGGGTAAAAAGATATTAATTGGCTTGATCCTTTTTCTAGTGAATTTTAGATTCTCCGTGTAGCTATAAAGCTTGCGGAGCAAGCAATATCAAATCTTTGTCGAAATCAAGTTGGTTTACATAGTTATAATGCCGACTCGATTATCGTAGTTAAACGGGTTTGGTCGTCTACGCATAACCGGTTTATGCCCATCAAATCACGCAAAACCATCTTTTCAATTATTTATTAGAAAAATAATTCTCAGTTCTTGTTTTCTCCGGGTGTTCAATCCGGATATCGGTTCGGTTTCGGTTCGGTTTTTTTCGGTTTTCGGTATTTCGGTTAGTAAAATATAACTACCATTCTAAATCCATATTTACTTCGGTTCGGTTCGGTTTATATACCGTCGGTTTTCGGTTTATTCGGTTTTATACCAAAAAACATAATTATTTTGTTTGAGATCATATTATATGAATTTTAGAGTCATATTGTCAACACAGTCATTTATTAAAAATATATTACATGTTCAAATAAATGAACAAAAAAGTAAAAATGCTTATACCATCAAATAAAATAATCAAATCTATAACTAAAATCAAAGCTTGAAATTTTGAAAATAAAAATATGAAACAAAACAGAAACATGAATGAAAATTTATTCCACTCTTCCATATTTAGTGTTCATTAAAGTCATGCTTTTTCAATTGAAAATTTTCCATTAATTATTGTCTATCAAATTTATAATCTTCATATTAATATAGTGAAGACTAAAATAAATCAAAAAGATCAAAAAAGACTTAGAAAATAAGATGTCTGAATTGCGATGTATTGTTATTTAGTTATAGTTCAAGTGTTTTACAAATTAAGATTTTTTATTACTATAAAATTATGGTAATAGTTATTAACACAAATTTAACTTATGTAACAAATTGATTTTCATGTATTATTATAAAATAGATACATATTTACATGTTTTTACTTTTAATCGGTTTTGTTCGGTTTATTCGGTTTAATCGGTTATATACCAAACTATATCCAAATCCTACGGTTTTTATAAAATTATATCCATTCGGTTTATATGGTATATACCAAAACCAAACCATATTGTCTATTTCGGTTCGGTTCGGTTCGGTACGGTTCGGTTTTACCATATTGAACAGCCCTAGTTCAGACGACTTTGCCAGAAGACTTTTAGGAAGTTCAGACGACTTCCAGACGACTTTACAGGAAGTCCAGACGACTTTTAGGAAGTCCAGACGACTTCCAGACGACTTCCAGATGACTTCCAGACGACTAACAAGTAAGTCGTCCTAGAAGTCTTCCAGATCTGAAAAACCTGCATATTAAATCCAGATCTGAAAAACCTGCATATTCAAAAACGTTCAAATGGCTTAAAAACAGAAAAAATGAGTGGAAGATTAGATAAATCTACATTTATAGAACACACAAAAATACATATCTAAAATTAATAGATCTACCTCTAAATTAGTGGAAGATGAGTACCATTTGATTAAAAACCTGCAAAAGAGATAGATTAGTAAGAAATACATGAGACAAAACTGAAAAATTCATATAAAGTTTGGTGTTTTCAAGTCAAAGAGATTAGAGAGAGGTTGGAGAGTTTTAGAATGATGAACATTACATTTTTGTTGCAGCCATTTGAGAGGAGGAGAGAGAATGTGTAAATTTTTCTTTATATAGGGAGACAAAAAATCTAATTAGATTAAATATTTTTGACTCAGACGACTTCCTGGACGACTTACATTTCAGTCGTCTGGTGAAGAAATTAAAACAGACGACTTACATGTAAGTCGTCCAGAAGAGTTTAATATTTTTAGCGGGAAATTAAATATTTTTAGCGGGAAACTAAAATAGAAGACTTTCCAGACGACTTACAAGTAAGTCGTTTGGACGACTGAAATATACGTCGTCCGGGTAAATTATTCAACAGACGACTGAAATATAAGTCGTCCACACCCTAAACATAACCCCTAAACTTAATTATCTAATTAAACACTTCATAAAACCAAATCAAACTTGAAAAGTGTTTACTATACACAGAAATAAACACATATAGGTGAAAACTAATTTTTGAAAAAAACATTTTAGTTTTCCAAAATATAACCCTAACAATACATACAATACTACAACATATGTTTGCCAAACTCCTAAACCAAAGTATTTCATGATTCACTACTTCCACTCATATATCTTCAAAACAAATCAATTTTATCATATCTTAATTTATATCAGTTAAAACTGTTTATAATTACTTGATTTTTATTTTTTACGCATCAAAATATTTTTTACAAGATTTATAAATTTTTTAAAATAAACTGGTACCAGACGACTTACAATTCAGTCGTCCAGACGACTTCCAACATCTCAGACGACTCAGACGATTTACTGGGGCTATATTCGTAAAAATGGCTTCTGTTTTTTTTGTTTGGTCACAAGGGGCTGAGCTGTAATTTCACTAGGCTTTTAGGTTAGTTTTGCATTTGATTCAAGTTTGGGTATAGGTTTGGAATTAAAATCAAGTTGTGGGTTAGTTTTGGCAAAAACCCCAAAGTTGGAAGGCTTGTAATGCAAAACGTAAGAAATAGCCATTGTTTTTTTTTTTTGAAAAAAGAAATAGCCATTGTTGCTCGATTTATTTCGTAACCAGACAGCGAGGATGAGCACGGCAGCGAGGCTTAAATCCGAGCATGGCGACGTCGGTAGGACAAGACGATGGAGATGGTCTGGTCACAACCCACAAAAACACACCATAAATCTGAGATTTCAAAATAAATCGAATGAAAAAAAATATTTGTTTTTTGTCTGTCAAACAACGAATTAAAGACGAACAATAAGCTTACAAGAACTAGCTGAAATAATTTCAAGAATTGTTTTGAAGGTGAAAAGTTGAATTTTTGGTAGAAAATGAATTTAGAAGAAAAGAGAGAGAGATGTCGACGGATAGGAAAAAAAAGAAAAATAAAAATATTAAGTTTGTTTAGGGTTGATAGAGGCAGTGTTGCCATTACTGAAAGTAAACAGTTAAGTTCCAAATTTGCAAATTACGGGATTAGCGAAAGTGAACAAGTTGGTGTTTATGCACTGCAAATTTCCCTGAGAGTTTATGTTTTTATATATTACTTCTAAAATAATTGGAACCCTAAATTGAATATTTTATTGGGTTGTGTCCATAACTGACTGACCTGGAAGCAATTTGGACGTTTGCTTGTTTGAAACCCAAACTTATCTCCAGATTCGACGAGATTGAGATAGAATTAGAATTGAATATAAAAAGAAGAAAAGATCTATGCCGGGTCTTCAACATAGAAAGACAAATAAGTCAAAACAGTTTCTTCTCATGATATATTATGTTTGAATTTAAACCACGCAAGTAGTTATATTCAGGTCGTTAAAAACAACGTTGTTAACAAGAGTGAAAAAGGTTCTTTCAAATCGGGAGACAGGCCATGACTCGATGTGCTACTTAGTGTCGCTACCGCGATCCCTTAACTATATATATATAACTTGATAAGTTCATAGTATTCACCATCAACCCTAGATTTTGTTTCAATACTTGGAAGTAGATATTTTAAAGCTCTTCATGTCAACAAAAATGATTTATTATTTAATTACTTGCACAAAGATGAAAACGTTTTGTCTCCCGAATCTAATCGTCTCTCCTTCTCATTATCTTACTATATAAAAGGGTAAACTATAGTAGTTCTTAATTTAACTAGAGATTTTGCCCGGGCTACGCCCGGGTTTATTCAAATAACATTTAATTTAATATTTCTTACATTATATTACTAATATGTTATAAAAATTGAATTAGAATCGAGTAAAATTTACAATTTTTTTACTATCTAAAATTGTATGGGATTATCCAAAATATATTTTTGTATATCAATTAGGGAAGTTTTAAATATATTTTAGTCCAAAACTATGATCCAAAAACATTTTTTTCTTATTACTTTTTCATTTCCAGTAAAAACATTCTAAAATTTTGTACTAATATCACAAATTGAAAATACAAATTATTTCTAATTCGATATAACCTTATTGGGGGTGACTGGTGACCAAGGGAATGAGGAGAAGAACACAATATTCCTTAACATTCCTTATAAAAATTACCATTTATGAGGTATAGCTGTGCATCTTCGCTACTTTTCATTCTTTTTTTTTTGTAGAGAATTATAATAAAAAATTGTTTCTTGTTAATTTTGATAAAAAACTATCATTTCTCATCATTCCCAAAATTTTATTCCTATGCATTATTTTCTTATTCATTCTTAATGTTCTTGCGATGGTTACCAGTCATACTCATTATTTTAATTTCCATTGAAAAAATAGTGATTTAGTTTTTTTTCTTACGTCGTGTCTTTAATATTTTTTTGTTAAAGTTCATACACTATATTACAAATAATGTTGTATTTAATAACTATATTACAATATATTACTTCTATGTTATAAAAATATAAATAGAAATTGAATCAGAAATGAGTAAAACTTACAATTTTTTTTTTAATCCAAAATATTTTTTCTTACATATTTAGGTTAGTAGCAAAATATATTTGTAATCTCCACATCACATATTTCTTTATTATATGTATTATTTATATCATATTTATTTTTTTTATTTTTATGTTATTTAATATTTTATGATATATTTTATTATTATTATAATCTATTTTTACAACTGTACTAAGTAAAGCTTATTTAAATACTCATTGCTTTAAATAAAAAACTTCTAAATTTTTTGCATGTGTTAAATACACTGAAAAATCTATGAAAATATTATTATTACTATATTTTTTCCAGCAATTATTATTACTATATTATTTGTTTAGTTATAAGCAAAAACAAATCTTACAATCTAGCTATAGCTAAAATATTAATCTGGATTAAAACTCAATGTAAAATGATAATCAAAATATTCTCAATATATATTCACAATTTATTTAAATTTTATTATTATATATTATTTGATTTAAAATTACTATTTTTTAAATACAATCAGGTTATTACGCTGTTATCAAACATGAATTTTTGTATACTAATTAGAGGAGTTTTTTGTATACTAATTAGAGGAGTTTTCAATATATTTTTAGTCCAAAACTATGATCCAAAAACATTAATTTCTTATTATTTTTTCATTTCCAGTAAAAACATTTAAAATAGTGATTTTGTTTTTTTTTTCTTACTTCATGTCCTTAATATTTGTTTTGTTAAACTTCAAACACTATTTTTAAAAAAACTTTCTTTACTTTTTATGAACATAAATTTTAAAATGTCTGTTAGCCGTTATTGTCTAATGTGGTACACTATATCCCATTGTAAAATATATTATTGGTTAGGTGTATTAAAAATATAGTTCGTGAAAATAAATCTATAAGAGTAAGCAAAGACTTATATAAAATTAGGTATGAATTTAAGTTAAAAGTAAACATAAACAATAGAATTATTGAATTAGAGCATATAAAATCTTTCTCCTAGCTTCCAAGTTTTACTTTGTTAGTATTTGAAATGACATATAGATGTCCGACAAAGAAATATAAGACCGCATATAATATGAACATATAATCTTTCATGTGACAATGATTTAACCAAAGAATCACTTTAGCTTAATCTTAAGACAAAATTTCCTTCATGTCTTCTTTCTTAGTCCCTATAGCTCTTTCTCGTCTGTAGACTATCATTTTCAAGTCTGCATGTCAGACCAAAATTAGCTGAGAAAATATATTTTCTATCCAAATGAGAAAAGGATAAGTTGTTTAAAAACAACAAAAAGAGAGTTTCATCAGTTCAAGAATGATTTATTTGTTCATGGCTTGGCTCATGTCCTCAGCCGTACTATGGTATATATCATGGAAACCTTGCTCATAGACACATGCATCTTCATAGATCTTTTCATCCTTATCTTAAGCATTCAAAACCTCTGGAGCTATAAGAGGAACATACTTCTTTAGTTCAGCTTGTATAAGTTTTTTCCCAGCTTAGAAGATGAATACACTGATCTCTTCGAAACCACTACATATGAAAACTGAAAAGAGGACTAAATGAGAAGTGATAGCCTTGGCTTTGCTTGTGTAATTTAAGATTAGCTTTGGCTTAGAGTTAAGCAACTTCTTGATCTTTACACAAACTTAAAGTTCCCAAAGCGCAGCTGCAATCCACATTGCTAAGACTGTCATTACATGAAAATATTAGTCCAAGACAAAAGAAAACTTTGCAGTTTCAGGGTTTGAAATAAGCTGATGCCAAAAACTGGTTCCTGGTCACGGTTGGTTGATTTTGATCATGTTGGTTTCTAACAAAGCTTGAAGAGCTAATAAAATTTTTAAAAGGATAACAGCAATGATACTGGAGAAAGGCGGCACACCGAAATCAGGCCCTGAGCCAGGTAGCCAAAACTCTTTTCTTATTACATGGAATCAAATACAAAGACACAAAATCAGTAAAAATAAACAATAAAATAGAAAGCATTGCAGGTTAAGGGGAAATAATAATCCGAGTGGTGGTACCGCAACATGACAATGTTGGGAGAATATGGGATAATCAATAATATTTATAACGATTAGCAAGAAACTCAAAAATACTAAGAAAATAGCTTACATAAAGAGAATCGGAGTACTGGAAGGAATTTTTTGATGAGCAAGAGTAAAGACAGAGTCAGTGTTGAAGTGTTCTTGTAGCTCAACATCTGTTCTTGCAATCTATGTCAAAATGTATCTCATGTCTTTAAGAAAAAGGTTACTAAAAAGTTGGATACGCACCTTCCTTGCTACTTCGGGTTCTTCATTTTTCTATCATCTAGGATTGAGAAGTACACAGTTTGACTCATAAGGTCAAAGATGTAGCCTATGAAATTTTTTTTTCTCTATATGAATGAATAAATGGGCTTCCTTGGTGGAAGTTACCTTTGCAATACAACCATCTCCGGCTGCAGAAAGAGAGACTCTTTTCATCTATCTTGCTCAGATTCTCATGCACCCAGTGTAGAGCCGTCGATGCAGAACCCATCCGGTCAACCGATCATTTGTTTTTTTTTTTCACGAGGTAAACAAACTCTTTCCCTGCAGAGAAAAATATATATCTTATTTGATTAAATTTGCATCCAGCCTGAGCTCAAACTTCCACTGCAAGTGACTTCTTTTAAAGCACATATTGCTATACACAATTAGGGCATGAAACAAAATATCCAGTTAGGTTAAACAATGAGGATCGAAAAGATAGAGATCATTGATCGTTACCCGAACACTCCTACATCGGACAATTTTACCAAAGGGAACCTAAAACAGTAGCATATGTTGTCAATAAACATATACAGCCATGCTATTCTTCAATAGAGGAACAAAAAACTATCTAAAGAATCCATATATTTTCAGGAAAGCTAACCCTAGATTTCAATTCACAGCTTATATCAGCAATCCAGGAATCAAGCAAAAATTAACCAAAATGAGATTTTCTGACTCTTAAACTTAAAAATAAACAAACGATGAAGAAAAAACAAAAGGAAGACCGACTCCGACCATAACAGCCGAGACAAAAGATCCAACATCAGTGAGGAAAAGCACAAAGATCCGATTGTGACAGTTTCTGAAACTCGGTTGATGAAGGCGAGAACACATGGGTTACGATGTGGTTGAGATTCTACGAAAGAAAGAGCGGCGGAGGGAACGGTTTGGGAAGTGGAGATTGGGAGGATATGAGAGTCCGTGGAATCCATTGTTGCAGAGTTTGCAGGTCTGAGAGAGAAAATATAGAAGATGAAGACATTTACATTAATTAAAGGAAATACAAAACGACGCAATGGAAATTTAACTCAGAGATTTTCCATGACGATTCGTTTCACTCCACATCGTGAAAGTCAATTGACCATCGATCGTTTGTTTGTGAAGAACAAATCGATCATCGTGCAGAGCATGGAACCCAAACTACAAAACCAAAGACCACAAAAGCCCAAACCGCGAGTCTATTGTCTGACGTGGAGGAAATGCTGCAACGTGATTGGCTGAATTTTCAGTCTGACGTGGAGGCCTTAAGAGGGCTTTATTTGCTTCTTTTAGTATAGGATAGATTTACATCATGTCCAAGACTAATTTATATGTCTGGCTGTGTCTATATCCTGTTGAAATCGTATTTTCTAAGAATGTATGAGTTTTGATAATTTTTCGTAATAAAGTAAAGATTAAAGAGTAATGGGCCGGCAGAATCTATTCGTTTGAGTGAAACAATCTCTACTAATAAAAGGGAGCTTTTGAGGCTCCATAGGGCGTCCACATCAGCGGAAAAAATTTCTCCCGAAAAATGACATGTGGCATAAAATAAAGTTTTACATTTTAATATTACTTATTTTCGAAAATTGTAAAAAATATGTAAACATACAGCATAAAAAATGAAAAAACTACATTAAACATATGTAAGATTATTATTTTTCACTTAAAAAAAAGACGGCTTATCTCCATAATGTAACATTACCGTTTTATGGCGTCCACATCAGCGGAAAAAATTTCTCCCGAAAGATGACATGTGGCATAAAATAAAGTTTTACATTTTAATATTACTTATTTTCGAAAATTGTAAAAAATATGTAAACATACAGCATAAAAAATGAAAAAACTACATTAAACATATGTAAGATTATTATTTTTCACTTAAAAAAAGATGGCTTATCTCCATAATGTAACATTACCGTTTTATAAAAAAAACAAAAAAAATATCTCTACTAATAAAAGGGAGCTTTTGAGGCTCCATAGGGCGTCCACATCAGCGGAAAAAATTTCTCCCGAAAAATGACATGTGGCATAAAATAAAGTTTTACATTTTAATATTACTTATTTTCGAAAATTGTAAAAAATATGTAAACATACAGCATAAAAATGAAAAAACTACATTAAACATATGTAAGATTATTATTTTTCACTTAAAAAAAAGACGGCTTATCTCCATAATGTAACATTACCGTTTTATGGCGTCCACATCAGCGGAAAAAATTTCTCCCGAAAGATGACATGTGGCATAAAATAAAGTTTTACATTTTAATATTACTTATTTTCGAAAATTGTAAAAAATATGTAAACATACAGCATAAAAAATGAAAAAACTACATTAAACATATGTAAGATTATTATTTTTCACTTAAAAAAAGATGGCTTATCTCCATAATGTAACATTACCGTTTTATAAAAAAAACAAAAAAAATTATATATAATTTCGAAAATAATAAATATATGTAAAACATACAACATAAAAATGGAAACTAGATTTTGACCCGCGCAGGCGCGCGGGTGTACATTTTGAAAAATATGTTGATATTTGTTTTTCATGTAATTATTAAGGTTTTACAAAATGAATCCAAAGAACAGAACCGATACCGATCCGAAAATATAATACCAAACCCGAACATAAATTGATTAAATATTCGAATTATTCAAAATTTTGTTATTTAGAGAACCAAATCTGATCCGAACCGAAGTATTCGGGTACCCGAATTTATCTAAAAATAGATTTATATACTTATATATATATTAATTATTTTTAGATTTAACGTATATAAAACATTAAGAATGATACTTTTAAATTGGTTTAAATACTTGAAAATATATATATAGATAGTCAAAAGTAAATATCTGCAATAGTTAAAGTATACTCAAATCACCAAAAATACTTAAAATAATTATTGATTCCGTATCCAAAATTTTAAATCAAACCAATCTATCTTATTAAAACTCAAGTACAAAATTGGAGTGTTTGGAGACTTGAATAGGACTATTAAAAAAATTTGGAGTGTTTGGAAACATAAATTGTAGTCTTTTAAAAAAAAATTAATTTTGTTTGGAAACAAGGATAGTAGTATTAAGAAAAAAAAAGTAATGGGCTTATGTTTTTAAGAAAAATTAAAAGTCCATCATATTATAAAAAACTATCTATCTAGGCGAGATTTAAAATATACGAAAACGGGTCAATCTAATCGCCTAAAACTTTTTCTTTTCTAAACTAACCATAAAACAAAATTTAAACTTTATACACATATTTCAAATCAAAATAATAATTTAAAGTTGATTTATATCAAAAATTGATTAAAAACTAATACATATATTCAAAAATGGATTTTTACTAAACTATTTTTCAATAACCATTATACAAAAATGTTGTCAATATATATAATAAAAATACAATACAAAGCCCAATTTGAAATACCAACTCAAATTATCGTTTTTATATTTCCTATTAAGTTTTATAAATATAATATATGTAATTATTTATATGATGGTACGTATAAAATACTATTAATTATATGATTACTTATATGATGGTACGTATAAAATACAATTAATTATATGATGACAGTATACGATATATAATAATGAATAGGGATGAGATTTCGGGCACCCATACGGGTTTGGTTCTGATCGGTTTGTGTTTCGGGTTTTCGGAGTCAAAGATTTAAGCCCTGTTAGGATGTTTCTAAATTTTGGTTTGAGTTTGATTCGGATCTTTGCGGGTTTGGTTCGCGTTTGGATAACCCATTTAAATTATTTTTAAAGTTTTAAATCATTATCTATTTTAAATTTCTCAAAATCTATAAATAAAATAATATATTACCTATAAATTTGAATAACATATGTCAGAATACCTAAGCTTAACATATCAATTGGTTTGATTTTGACCCGAAACACAAACCGATCAGAACCAAACCCGTATGGGGCCCAAAATCTCATCCCTATTCATTATTATATATCGTATACTGTCATCATATAATTAATTGTATTTTATACGTACCATCATATAAGTAATCATATAATTAATAGTATTTTATACGTACCATCATATAAATAATTACATATATTATATTTATAAAACTTAATAGGAAATATAAAAACTATAATTTGAGTTGGTATTTCAAATTGGGCTTTGTATTGTATTTTTATTATATATATTGACAACATTTTTGTATAATGGTTATTGAAAAATAGTTTAGTAAAAATCCATTTTTGAATATATGTATTAGTTTTTAATCAATTTTTGATATAAATCAACTTTAAATTATTATTTTGATTTGAAATATGTGTATAAAGTTTAAATTTTGTTTTATGGTTAGTTTAGAAAAGAAAAAGTTTTAGGCGATTAGATTGACCCGTTTTCGTATATTTTAAATCTCGCCTAGATAGATAGTTTTTTATAATATGATGGACTTTTAATTTTTCTTAAAAACATAAGCCCATTACTTTTTTTTTCTTAATACTACTATCCTTGTTTCCAAACAAAATTAATTTTTTTTTAAAAGACTACAATTTATGTTTCCAAACACTCCAAATTTTTTTAATAGTCCTATTCAAGTCTCCAAACACTCCAATTTTGTACTTGAGTTTTAATAAGATAGATACTACATTAAACATATTTGTCTAAGTTCTTCTATTAAACATTGCCGTTTTACATTAAAAATGGAAAAATACATAAATATTTAAACATCTATCTTAAAATATAAAATATTGACATTAACTAAATATAAAGTATAAGAAAGAGAAATACTCAATATATATATAAATAAATAATAAGTAAATATTATAAATATACGAATTATATATACAATAATAAGTAAATGCACAATTTAAAAAAAAAATGGAAAGAGTACATTAAATATTAAACATCTATCTTAAATGTAAAATATAGATATTAAGTAAACAGAAAGTATAAGAAAAAGAAATACACAACTTAAAAACAATGGAAAAAGTATATTAAGATTTAAACATCTATATTAAAATGTAAAATATAGATATTATGCAAATAGAAAGTATAAGAAAGGGAAATACACAATTTAAAAAAATGGAAAAAGTACATTAGTATTTAAACATCTATCTTAAAATGTAAATCAATCTTAAAATATAAAATTATTAGTAAATAGAAAGTATAACAAATAGAAATACACAATATAAAGAAAAGTAAATAATAAGTAAATATATAATATAAGTAAATACCAAATTTTAAAAATGGGAAATTACATTAAGATTTAAAAATATATTTTAAAATTTAAAATATAGATATTATGTAAATAGAAAGTATAACAAATGGAAATATACAATTTAAAAAAAATAGAAAACGTACATTAAGATTTAAACATCTATCTTAAAATGTAAAATATAGATATTAAGTAAATGAAAAGTACAAGAAATGGAAATACATATACACGAAAATAAATAATAAGTAAATAATGTAAATATATAATATATGAATTATATATGTAATAATAAGTAAATACACAATTTGTTTAAAAATGGAAAAAGATCATCAAGCATTAAACATCTATCTTAAAATGTAAAATATATAATATAAGTAAATACACAATTTAAAAAATGGAAAAAGTACATTAATATTTAAATATCTATTTTAAAATATAAAATATAGATATTACGTAAATAAAAATATATGAAATGGAAATAAACATTTAAAAAAATGAAAAAGTACATTAAGATTTAAGCATATATCTTAAAATGTACTTCTATCTTAAAATGGTAGTAAATTATATAAAAATGGAAATACCACATTAAAAAAAAATGTATAGTTTTTCATCAAGAAAGTCCCTATAAATCTCATTATTCTATCCACATCAACCTCACACTATTAAGGAAAATTTCAAAGCACTCGAGCAAAAAATGGTTTCACCATCAACTCTTGCCGTCCCAGAAACCTTTAATGACCTTGAATGAGATTTTTGTATAACAACAAACTTTTTGTTAGGTGGATTCATTGTTGGGAAACCCGCAACTTCCAAAAGCCAAACTTATTCATGGGAATTGAATTGCTTTTCATATACTCAAAGGTATTCTTACAAATTTAAATTAATCTAATCCATAATTTTATTGTTAATATTCATACTAACTCTTTCATGATCAAACCATTTCAGTTAATAACCATTCAAGCGTTTATCCCGAAACACTTATTTCCTCGCCGAATCAGGTATTGGTTCATGTTGGTTTAGTATTGTTTTTGGTTTACTAACCGGTTTAGGATGGTCCTATTGTAAATATAATTTAAGTTGGTTTAGCATATATTATGTTTAAAATAACTTAAATTAAATAATAATAATATTATGCTTAAAATATAATTTTAGAGAGCTTTCGAATATAGTTTACAGAACATTATAGGTGATGAATTTAATTTATTAAATTCGTTTATTACTTAAAACTAAGTTTTTTAAAAAACATATTGAGTTATAAATATCAATGATGGATTGGTGAGTATAACATGAAGACAAAAATATAAATATCTGATTTTCAAGATAAGAAATTCAGCTTTTATTCAGATACTCAATATATAATATTTTAAATTATTTTTTAAAAAATATACATAATTTATATATATAGATTAATCTTCCAAACTTAAACTATTATATTATATATGAATAATTGTTTTAAATAAAAATAATTTCTGATTTAAAATAAAAATAAAAACAACAAATTGTTATTTTCAAATAATGGATGTAATTTACATTATACTATCATTTAACAAATATTAGATACATTTTGATATATCATTATTTTCTATTTCCAGAACACAATAAATTGTTAAACATCAATATCATCTACGTTAAGTATACGAACAACACAAATTCAAACATCACAAAAAATATTTACATAACCATTATAATACAATAATTTAATCAAAAATACAATTAAAAAAATTAAAAAGAATAGTTATATACTTAATATTTGAAAATAAAAGATATTTTTGCTAAAATTGTACTTACCTGGCCAAGGAGATCGACCATCTTTTTACGGATCGATCGAATGTTGAGCATGTGGTTGATCCGAAAATACACTGCAGTTTAATAAAATCTCTAAAACATTTATTCCAACACTCAAAAGATAGTTTTGCTAAATATGATAACTAGATAGCCAATAAAATTACAAAAAAATATTTAAATAGTAAAAAATATGTTAATTTAACGTGTTAAAATTTAAAAATAAATTTTAATTATGACATGCATTTAACATTTATATAAATATATATCATAGCCTAAATATAAATAATTTAACAACTTAAATTAGAAAAAAATAAAAATCCCGGGCGTAGCCCGGGTTAATCCCTAGTCTCTACTAATAAAAGGGACCTTTTGAGGCTCCATAGAGCGTCCACATCAGCAAAAAAAACTTCTCTCGAAAGATGACACGTGGCATAAAATATTACAAATTTTTGAAAATTATAAATAATATGTAAACATACAACACAAAAAATAGAAAAACTACATTAAACATATGTAAGATTACCATTTTTCACTTAAAAAAAAAAGACGGATTATCTCCATAATATAACATTACCGTTTTATAAAAAAAAACAAAAAACATTATATATAATTTCAAAAATAATAAATATATGTAAACATACAACATAAAAAAATAGAAATACTACATTAAACATATGTAAGATTACCATTTTACATTTTTATTTAAAAATAATAATATGTAAACATACAACATAAAAAATGGAAAAACTACATTAATTAAACATATGTAAGATTACCATTTTTCACTAAAAAAAAACGGATTATCTCCATAATGTAATATTACTATTTTGTAAAAAAACATTATATATAATTTCGAAAATAATAAATAATATGTAAACATACAACATAAAAAATGGAAATACTACATTAAACATATGTAAGATTACCATTTTACATTTAAAAATAACAATAATATGTAAACACACAACATAAAAAAAATAGAAAAACTACATTAAACATATGTAAGCTTACAATTTTCACTAAAAAAACGGCTTATCTCCATAATGTAACATTACCATTATATAAAAAAAGAAAAAAAACATAAATATAACTATTTGACTATTTGTCCAAGTTCTTCTATTAAACATTGCCGCTTTACACTAAAAATGGAAAAATACATTAAGATTTAACCATCTATCTTAAAATATAAAATATATAAATTAACTAAATATAAAGTATAAGAAAGAGAAATACTCAATATATAGAAAAATAAATAATAAGTAAATATTATAAATATACAAATTATATATACAATAATAAGTAAATGCACAATTTATAAAAAATGGAAAGAGTATATTAAATATTAAACATCTATCTTAAAATGCAAAATATAGATATTAAGTAAATAGAAAGTATAAGAAAAAGAAATACACAACTTAAAAACAATGGAAAAAGTATATTAAGATTTAAGCATCCATCTTAAAATGTAAAATATAGATATTACGCAAATAGAAAGTATAAGAAAAGGAAATACACATATTAAAAAATGGACAAAGTACATTAGTATTTAAACATCTATCTTAAAATGTAAATCTATCTTAAAATATAAAATTATTAGTAAATAGAAAGTATAAGAAATAGAAATACACAATATAAAAAAAATTAGTAAATATATAATATAAGTAAATACCCAATTAAAAAAATGGAAAATTACATTAAGTTTTAAAAATATATCTTAAAATTTAAAATATAGATATTACGTAAATAGAAAGTATAACAAATGAAAATATACAATTAAAAAAAATGAAAAACGTACATTAAGATTTAAACATCTATATTAAAATGTAAAATAGAGATATTAAGTAAATAAAAAGTACAAGAAATAGAAATACATATACAGGAAAATAAATAATAAGTAAATAATAAGTAAATAATGTAAATATATAATATATGAATTATATATATAATAATAAGTAAATACACAACAAAATTTAAAAAATGGAAAAAGTTCATTAAGCATTAATCATCTATCTTAAAATGTAAAATATATAATATAAGGAAATACACAATTTAAAAAAATGGAAAAAGTACATTAAGATTTAAATATCTATTTTAAAATATAAAATATAGATATTACGTAAAAAAAAATAAGAAATGGAAATAAACATTTTAAAAAATGGAAAAAGTATATTAAGATTTAAACATCTCTCTTAAAATGTACATCTATCTTAAAATGGTAATAAATTATATAAAAATGGAAATACCACATTAAAAAAAAGTATAGTTTTACATCAAGAAAGTCCCTATAAAACTCATTATACCATCAACATCAACCTCACACTATCAAGGAAAGCTTCAAAGCACTCGAGCAAAAAAATGGTTCCACCATTAACTCTTGCCGTCCCAAAAACTTTTAATGACCTTGAAGGAGATTTTTTATAAGAACGAACTTTTTATTAGGTGGATTCATTGTTGGGAACCCCGCAACTTCCAAAGGGCAAACTTATTCATGAGAATTGAATTGTTTTTCATAGACTCAAAGGTATTCTTACAAATTTAAATTAATCTAATCCATAATTTTATTGTTAATATTCATACTAACTCTTTCATGATCAAACCATTATAGTTAATATCCATTCAAGCGTTTATCCCGGAACACTTCCTTCATCG
Organism: Brassica napus; assembly: GCF_020379485.1. NCBI lineage: Eukaryota > Viridiplantae > Streptophyta > Magnoliopsida > Brassicales > Brassicaceae > Brassica > Brassica napus. Next base: position 5,530,760 of record NC_063438.1, read on the forward strand.
CCGAATCAGGTATTAGTTCATGTTGGTTTAGTATTGTTTTTGGTTTATTAACCGGTTTAGGATGGTCCTATTGTAAATATAATTTAAGTTGATTTAGCATATATTATGCTTAAAATAACTTAAATTAAGTAATAGTAATTATGCTTAAAATATAATTGTAGAGAGTTTTCAAATATAGTTTACAGAACATTATAGGTGATGAATTTAATTTATTAAATTCATTTATTACTTCAAACTAAGTTTTTTTTTAAGCATACTGAGTTATAAATATCAATGATGGATTGATGAGTATAACATGAAGACAAAAATATAATTATTTGATTTTCAAGATAAGAAATTCAGATTTTATTCAGTTACTCAATATATAACATCTTAAATTATTTTTTAAAACATACACATAATTCATATATATATATATATATTAATCTTCCAAACTTAAACTATTATATTATATATGAATAATGTTTTTAAATAAAAATAATTTCTGATTTAAAAAAAAATAAAAACAACAAATGGTTATTTTCAAATAATGGATGTAATTTACATTATAGTATCATTTAACAAGTATTAGATACGTTTTGATATATCATTATTTTTTATTTCTAGAAAATAATAAATTGTTAAACATCAATATCATCTAGGTTAAGTATACGAACAAAACAAATTCAAACATCACAAAAAAATATTTACATAAACATTATAATACAATAATTTAATCAAAAAATACAATTCAAAAAGAGAATATCCAAAAGAATAGTTATATACTTAATATTTGAAAATCAAAGATATTTTTACTAAAATTGTACTTACCTGGCCAAGGAGATCGACCAAATCTTTTTACGGATCGATCGATTGTTGAGCATGTGATCGATCCGAAAATACTCTGCAGTTTAATTAAATATCTAAAACATTTATTCCAACACTCAACAGATAGTTTTGCTAAATATGATAATTAGATAGCCAACAAAATTACAAAAAAATATTTAAATAGTAAAAATATGTTAATTGAACGTGTTAAAATTTAAAATAAATTTTAATTATGACATGCATCTTAAGATTTATAAAAAATATATATCATAACCTAAATATAAATAATTTAACAACTTAAATTAGAAAAAAATAAAAATCCCGGGCGTAGCCCGGGTTAATCCCTAGTTTATAATGTTAATAAGGGAGATTAAATTATTGGAGGAGACATGGGAACAATGTCAACAGTTTTGGGGAGTAATAATATAACGTACAATTAATTTGCTAGAAATATTTTTTCTTAAGCTACAAGCATATTGTAGAATTCCAAGGGGCAAAGTTGGATTCTCTATGATTTTTCCAATTTTAGGTGTCTTTGGCTAAATTCTAAAACAACTACATTTACCCTAATGGAGGGTTATTTTTGTTTTATACTTCTTTCGTTTCATTTTAATTGTCGTTTTAGAATTGGACACACAAATTAATAAAAATATTTAATTTTACATATTTTCAAAATAAAAACATTATTACCAATATACGTAACTACATTTTAACCAACAGAAAAATAGATTGGAATATAAAATCAATAATTTTTTCATTAAAATTATAAAATGGCACTTATTTTGAAACGAAAATTTTATATTACAACGGCAATTAAACTAAAACGGAGGGAGTATATTATAACGACAACAACAATTAAATTGAAACGGAAAGATTATATTATAACGAGTTTGTTTCGTTTTAAAAACCTCCATAAAGAACATTTTTATTATACTACTAAGTTTTAATTAGTGCCCTCTATTATTTGCTTTCCTTTCTGTCTGTCTTTCTTTCTTAAATTTCTTGCGTTAGTTATTAGTTTATTCTGTACTAACGTATTCCATTTAGATACTTAAATATGCGTCATGCATGTTCGTTTGGTGGACAAACTGATGCCATGATTTTTGCATATAGTATAGATCTAACCATTTATTTCGCCATGCATTTTTAATAATGCCATAAAACTTCAATCAGTTTTCTAAACACAATATGTCCGTGTGTCGGCTACCACGGCACCGGGAATATTGGCGGCCGGTTTGCCCTCTTGGTTAGTACTTAGTATTAAAATTGTAGAAAATCAATTAATTAATAAATTAACTTATTAAGATATCAACATCAGAACAGCAGCAGCGGTCGAGGTAATAACTTCGGAACCTCACGTAACTTCCCTACAGTTTACATTTATGTATATACTAACTGTTCTTTCATCCATTATATATTATAATCTTCTTCTTTTTTGATAAAATATGTTATGATCTTCTTGGATAGCAGCTTAATTACTTGTTTCATGTTCTTAGTTCTTCCGGAATTATCAAAACGTTGTTATCTCGAAGATTAAGGTATAAAAGTAATCTAGATCTCTGAGTCTAACCCTATCTGTCCACTTTTTCATGCAATAATTTCCGTCCAAAAACTTTGACGCTATAATGGTTACTTTTTTTTTTGTTCACATGACGCTATAATGGTTACTAAAAACTAAATTAGACTCATGAAACGACAAGGAAAGTACGTGTTAGATAATTAATAGTTATATATATATAATATATATTGTTCTCTCTATGAATCTATAGCAATTCCAAAATGAAAAAGATAGATTGAAAGAAATATATAGCATATAATAAGTTATTTATTTTACACCAAAGATAAATAAATATAATAAGGTATTTATTTTACACCAGAAATAAAACAAATATAATAAGGTATTTATTTCTTGTGTTGTAGAATTTGACATTGGATTTTAAAAAGTAGCAACAAATCAAAATCATATAGTAATCCGTATATATGAACAATTTAGAAACCATGCTTAGTTAGTTTTGGATTCAGAGAACACAGCTCCGCTAGTAAGCATGGTTATCTGAACTTTTAAAGGATTTCTACTTTAAAAAAAATGTTTAAAACAAATTGATATGTTACACCAAACAAAACAAAATACTATGCTGTTAAATATATGTATAAGAATAGTAACGGTATCGTTTGGCTGGTAGCTCTGCATGACACCGATAGACAGAAGAATATAAAGAAATTGTTTGACTGATTCTGATGATGTAAATTACAAACAAAGTTTTATAATTATAAGTTTTTTAGCACTAAAATAGTTGTATGAAATAAATGTATGTCGTCTTATGTTTCTGGAATGAGTGTATTCTTTGCTGGTTTAAATGTGTAAGACTTGCACACTATTCATTTTAATATAATCTTCAGATGATAAAAAAATGTTAATTTTATCTACAGAAGCGCCAAAGATACAATGAGAAGCACATTAAATCTTGAAACATTACTTTGAGAGATGGAGTAATATTTAATCAGCCAGAGATTACCGATCAGTTTCAATAATATTAAATTTTGTGCTATAAAATCGTAGGGTTGTTTTCTTTTTCCTTTAACCTAAGTAGATCACCAACAGTATTTCGTCTGGATTTAGAGTGAATATAGAGTATAGACCAAATCCAGGGTGCTTAAAATTAGTATTATATGCCATGTGGTCTACACGATATCATGTTGGGGTTTTAGTATTTCACCTTTGCTTAACTTTATATTAGTAATTAAAGTTTTAAAAACCTTGTTTTCAACATAAAATCTATACCAAATCTTAAAGAGATCTCGATCTGGCAAGGAAAGGGATAGTTGAGTTTACAATAAGCACGCCTTTACATTTTTCACACACGATTTGTAAGGACCTCGTCTTATTGCGCACATACCAAAATATGTCTAGTTAAGTATCTAAGTTAGTAAATTACAGTATGTAAAAGTCATGTAGTTAGGACTTCGTTGTTTAAAATATAATGACTTTTGCATACTGTATCTAAGTAAGTAAATTACATTTCTCACACACGATAAAGTAGAAAATGTCTTAGATACAGTATGTAAAATAAAGTCATATAGGTAGGACTTCATTGTTTAAAAATATAATTTTGAATTAGAGAAAACATTGTATTATTATTATTTATAGTTGATAAATTTACTTTTCAAATTATAAAAATATGATTATTAAAGCAACTCTATTTTAAATAAAAATATAAAGAGTCACCGTCGAATTAATTATACGATTCGGTTCTCGGTAGTTGCGTGATTAACTATTAAATCACTATCATGCTATTTGAAACCCTACTCGTCTAGCTATTGCCAAAGTCCAGGTATGTAACATTGTCACACATGCCATGTGAAATTTTTAGCCGATGATGTGGACCTTAGCATGATTAAGAAATTATTTGGGTAGTTTCCCAATTTATATCAAACAAGTTTTATGATATGGGTCGCTATTATAAAGAAAAGTCTAGCAGTTTTATTTTATTCTGCGCTAACAATCAAAATATAAATGCGCTAACAATCAAAAGATACACACCTCTATGCATACGTATAGTGACTAGTGTGTATATATGTATATGTTATTATATTAATCATTCTCATTCTTAAGTATGACATGCCCACAAGCAGTCTCACTTGCCATGTCTTTTTTAATGTGTATAGAATGTGACACTAGTGTGTGTTTGTTGTATGTATACCGATTGTTGTGTGTATATATGACATATCTAATCAAGCATGTAAGCGTACGTGTACGTAGATATGACACATATCGTGAAGTATATATGCATGTATACATATCATTATTTTAGGTATTAATGTATGTATTTCTTATCTGCATATACACGAGAAACAAATGATTTGATATGGCGCAATTCTTATAAGCAATTAATTTTATAAATATCGATATATATGTTACACTTTCTGCTGCACTTTTTATGCACGCAACATTATTTAACTGATTAATGGTGGCTCGCTCACTGTATAACTCAATTCTAATCGGTTCCCCACATTATCTTCTCCTTTTGTGCATGGAATGGATCATCAGCTAATTTATCTTTTCTTAAATACATGGTATCACATGGAAACAAGCATTGGAAGGTGATCACTCCGAATTTGCAAGATCACTGTTCTTCTAATTGCATAAATTTTTCTTCTTTCTGGGTTGTAAGCAACTGTGTCTTTCGGAAGATCAGTATTTTTTTTTAGCAAGTCGGAAGATCAGTATATATATTAAGGGATTTATTTGCATTCTTGTCCTAACTTACTAGAGTTCTTTTGTCCTTAGAGTCTTGAGACTATAAACCAAACGAATTATTTATTAGGTAGTTTCCAATTTATGTTTGGACCCAAAAGCTGTCGCGTTAGAGAAAGAGACCCCACAATTCCTAAATGTTGCCGCTTGTCTTCCTCACATCCTATGCTTTTAATTAAGTACACTGTTTTAGTTAATCTCTGCGAACCAATCTTTAATATTCTCACTATCCACTTTTAGGTACAAGTTAAGCCCGTCATGAACCTTAATCATCATCCATTTCTATGTAATCTTTTGCAGAATATATTGCGATTTTAAACACAAAAACTAACGGATTAAATCGTCTTAAAATAAATTCGAGGGAGAAGTAATTGGACCGCTGTGGGAACTAATCCGTACAAAACATGGACCCCCACAAGATACAGTACGTAGAAGACAGAAGTCATTCGATGTAGTAGTTAGTCAAAGGTCGGGATATAGGTAAACCAGTGACCAAACACTTAAACTAAGAGCTTGAGAATATCCTATTAGTAACGGAACAGTTACTGCCTTTACGAACCAACGAGGAAGGGAATATCTCTTTGGGGTTTTATTAAAACAGAGTTCAGAGAGGTCAGTTATGTTCTCTTCTTGCCTCTCTCAGCTGCTGCATTTAATGACTTTGTGCCTCTTCCACCAAACAATCAAATATTTTTCCACATCATGCTATCAATTTTTTTTTCCTATGTTTCCAATACTTAAGTACTTAAATTTATGTATTGTGTTGATTACGATGTATTTTAATTTAAACTAAACTCAGGGAAACAGATCTATATAACCTAAGAATTATGTTTGCAATAGAAGAAAAATAAATTGTAAGAAATAGTATTAAAGTTTAAATAATAGTATATGTATATATATATATCAACTATTCCACTTATTATTAATTAGTTTTAAGTTCTAATTCTATATAAATATTAGCATGATATATTAGATTGCTAACTTAAGTAAGTAAGTGATCCAAATAGGTTTTGTTGCAAATCTAAAAAGTACGGTATGCTTCGAAATGGACCAAAAATAACATGATAATGAGTGTTATACATGAAACTATAAGATGTTTGAAGTAATATATAATAGACCACTCTCTTGTTTCTAATTACTTTTAATTAGAAACCAATGAATCGTAAAGAATAGAATTCTTAGTTTGTCGAATACAATCTTATTATTAATATTAAAATAAGCAATAAACATTAAAAAACAACGAAAAGAATTTTCTCGAATATTTTTCATCTTTTCAAAACGTGTTCTTATGGTAGCCAAGCGGAGGAGCATAGGTATTATGCGACAAATGTGTCGTAGGCGTTGGGCATATTTATGTTTGTCCATTTTTAAGTTTTTTAAGGCTTTTGAAAAAAAAATTAAAAATTAAAATAATCGTGCATGGAAATTTAGCTACGTTTCCCCTCTATTCCCCATTCATTCATGTTCAAAACTTATAGTCTTACATCAACTGCGGTGATAGATTCATTTTAGCTGAATTCAGAAATTGAAAAGCTAGGCATTGTAAAGAATTAATACTTTTGTCGTATGAGCATATATAATCAAACCATTTGTTCAAATCGGGAATAATAATTTCGATCAAAGTGTCTTATGCACAAACAAACAATCAACGTAAAGCCTTTTCTGGAACACGAAGAAAAAGCTTTTCACAGTGATCAGTCCACAAGATTTGAGAGTTGTACGTCTAAGATGCATTCAAGTAGCAAAACAATATTCAATTTAACCACACACAATATGTAGGAGAGGTGGAACTGAATCAGATCGATAAAACAAATTAGGTAGATAGCATATAATATTTGCATCGATAAAGAACTTACCAGCTTTCTTGGATTCGAATCCAAAACTTGGAACGTGACATAATACGAAGCCACACAATGCCAACAACATCCTAGTACATAGGTTGGGTCCCTTCGAGTTCCAGCCTCTGCATCTTCTTTAATGATAATTAGGCATATCCATAGTCGGCATATTATAATCATATCAAATCATTAGAAACAATAAAACTGATAATAATAAGTATACCTAATTACCTATTGTTTCTTAACCTATATGAATGAAACATTAGTCGCTAAATTTTAAAATCCATATTTGGAGTTTTGCACCGTTACCAAAAGAAAACAAGAAGATAGTGGGGAAGGAAGCTACTACTGCTGCATCTTGAGGCACGTGACAAGTTCCCACACGTGTCATAATCGCTTACGTCACGAAAGGTCTCTTTGCTCCCTTTTATTTTTCTCTGTTCCATTCACATGGCGTTAAAAAGTGTAAAACACAGTATCTATTTAATTATTAACCACTGTTAAAAAGAAGAAAGCTTCTGTAACGTCTTTTTACTGTTACAGCCTTATTTTAACCTCCCTTCATAGCATAAATACACCTCACCAACTCTCTCGCCTCTCTCTAAACCCGAACACACTCCTACTTCCTTCCCTTGTCTCTCTCAACTTCTTTCTCAAACATAAACCTTGTTTCTTGATTTTCTTTCTTTCATTTCCATCGATGTTACGAGAATCAGACGGTGAGATGAGCTTAGAGACCACAAACTCCCCTATTAGCAGCGGGACAGAGAGTTGCAGCAGTTTCAGCCGGTTATCTTTCGACACACCGCCGTCAACCACCGCGACTATCCCCGAGGAAGAAAGCTTCCTCTCCCTTAAACCGCACCGCTCCTCAGACTTCGCCTACGCAGAGATCCGCCGGCGGAGGAAACACGGCCTCACCTTCCGAGACTTTCGCCTCATGCGCCGCATAGGCGCCGGAGACATTGGAACAGTGTACCTATGCCGTCTCGCCGGAGACGAAGAAGAGAGCCGGAGGTCGTATTTCGCGATGAAGGTCGTGGATAAAGAAGCTCTTGCGTTGAAGAAGAAGATGCACAGAGCTGAGATGGAGAAGAAGATTCTAAAGATGCTCGACCATCCTTTTTTACCGACCCTTTACGCCGAGTTTGAAGCTTCGCATTTCTCTTGCATCGTCATGGAGTATTGCTCCGGCGGAGACTTGCACTCGCTTCGTCATAGACAGCCCGACGGAAGATTCTCCCTTTCCTCCGCCAGGTAATAAAAAAATTTCTTATTTATTTTATTTTAACGAATAAAAATTCGATTATTAAAAAGGAAATTATTAATGTCATACGAACTTGCATGCATTGACTCTGTACATCTTTTGGTATCTTCTCTTACAAAACCTGACCTGTTCTTGTCATGTCGGCTTTTTCAGTTCTTTGAATTGTTGAGAAGAGTCTTTATCAACCCATCACATTAACATTAATTATTTTTATATTTGTTACTAGTATTAGTGAAAAATATTATTGTACATGTTAATAATTTATTTTGTTTTGAAATAATTTTGTAACAGATTTTACGCGGCTGAAGTTCTAGTGGCGTTAGAATATCTACACATGTTGGGCATCATCTACAGAGATCTCAAGCCTGAAAATATCCTAGTTAGATCGGACGGTCACATCATGCTCTCGGACTTTGACCTCTCCCTATGCTCCGACTCAATCGCAGCCGTCGAATCCTCGTCCTCCTCGCCGGAGAATCAACCCCGCTCTTCCCCGCGTAGACTCACACGTCTAGCCAAGCTTTTCCACCGCGTCTTGCGGTCTAAAAAGGTTCAGACGCTAGAGCCGAACCGTCTCTTTGTTGCTGAACCGGTTACCGCCCGGTCCGGTTCTTTCGTTGGTACGCATGAGTACGTTGCACCAGAAGTCGCTTCGGGTGGGTCCCATGGGAATGCCGTTGACTGGTGGGCCTTTGGAGTGTTTCTATACGAGATTATTTACGGTCGGACTCCGTTTGCCGCGCCGACTAATGACGTCATACTCCGTAACATCGTGAAAAGACAGTTGACTTTCCCGACCGATACGCCGGCTACTATGTTAGAGCTTCATGCGAGGAGTTTGATCTCCGGGTTGCTCAACAAGGACCAGACCAAACGACTCGGGTCGCGGCGAGGCGCCGCGGAGGTTAAAGTGCATCCGTTTTTCAAAGGTCTAAACTTTGCGCTTATCCGTACGTTGACTCCGCCGGAGATTCCTTCCGACGTAAGGAGACCGAAGAAAGCGGTAACGTTTAGTGGTAGGAGTAATAAACCAGCGGCGTTCGATTTCTTTTGAAGCGAACGGTAGTGATTAGCGCCACGTTCTGGTCGGTTCAAGTCGGTGACTGACTTGTGACGATAGATCTTTTAGCTGTACATATTCTCTTGAAGCTGTCCTTGATTTTTAAAAAATACTATTAGTTTTATCTGACTTTTTATATGATTATAATTAGATGACTCTCACGCGATTTGTACTATAAGCTTATAAATCTAAAACTAATCTTGTCATAATTATCAAATCTTCGGGAGTTGGAAACATCTTAGTTGTGTGTTTAATTGTTATGGCATTATATAATTGGCCATTTAGTCAACATATCTTACGGGGATGATTAACTTCTTTACACCGCAATGTTTATCTCCGTAGCAAATAGTTAAAATGGTAATTACTTTATATTATACTCTCCACGCCTACTTTTTTTTGTAGCTCGAACGATATGAAAATAAAAACGAAGATTCCTCTTTTGACAATTGTTACACAATGAAGTCATGTTGCGCTTTGTTTAACCATAAGGGGTCTTTTGAATGTCAAAAAAGGAAGAAAAAACGTTATCCATAAGGGTAGGAATATGCTTTATGAGATCCGACCAGTTGCATGATCTCTTCTGTTTTTGATTCTCTCTGTCCATCTTTCAAACTAAGAGAACAATAAACTATTTGAAAGGTGAGTCGAATTGTTCTCTTGGTTTAAAGTATGAAAAACGGGATCTTTCTAGTAAGATTTCATTTTGTTCAATGATTTGATTACATACATTCACTTGACCGCAGGTTTTATAGATTTTAAATGTTATCCGAATTATATTGAAAACTTGTAAAACGATAGTGCATATATAACCAAGTACGTGAATCATTCAGCTAAGATTTGTGGGCATGTTTCAAGCATGTTCTCAACTGCATGTTCATCCATTGCATAATGTGGCAATCTAGAAAGTAGCAAAACCCTCTGGCATTTGGTTTGCGTAAAGAGGAATTGTCTGTAGACCTATATTCATTTGACTTAAGTGTGTGAAAACAATGCAAAACTAAAAGAAAACAGAGAGTTCAATAGATGTTTTTGTCTATCATGTGAGTAACTAAACAATATAGGTACAGTACTTGCTATAGTTATGTATTCACCACGTCGAGAGTTAATGAAGTTAGTACAGTGTTCAACCAACCAACCAACATTGCTCGATTTATCTATCTCTCTTATTAAATGTATGTATATATGAATTATGTAAGTTTCTTATAACTCATAGTTTGCAATTCGGCGTAGTAATACTCTTTCTTAACAAACAATATGATTTTGATATTCTATGTTATACAATGAATAATATTTTAAAATTTTAATAAATTTATAATTATTTTATTTTAAAATTAATTACAAAATGCATTGAGTTTATAAACAATAACTCAAAGACTATTAATTAAACATGTAACTATTAAAATCATAAATAATTTTTTTTAATTTGTGTAAAAACTGCCAAACTGATATTCTTAATGAAATTAGAGGTAAATTTTATTTTAGATATTGTATTGGTAATAATAAATGCAAACAAATAAGTTCGTAATTAAATATTCGGCACCAACTAAAATATCTTGGAGAGCTTGGTCTTTGAATACAATACCTGAATTTTACCATTACATAAAAACACTAGTAAAAGTACAAAAGGGATGGAAGAGCTTACTAGAACTGTAGAAGGCACTGAAAATAAATGGAATGATTATTTCATAATTATAAACAAGTTAATCACATCACCGTGGAAAGGGTGACCAATAATAACTGTACTTAAAGGAGATATAAAAAGCTGAAATGTCAATGATTAGTCAATTCAATACAAATTGTTTTGGACAATGCATAGAAGTTTTGTCCCTCCTAAAATGTGTAAACATGGACCACAAACAAGATTACCATCACGGTATGCTATTGTTAATTATAATTAAGTCTCGTCACAATAAGTAACATCGAGCTTAAAATAACTGATGCGTTTTACTGTTCGCAGTTTGAAAAAAGAAAATATAAACAATAACTTAAAAGTCAAAGTCTTCTTATGGGGAGAGGTGTTTCTTTCGCTAAAGCCGAGGTATGTAACTTGTCATTATTCCATTCTCACTCGCCTACGTGGACCCAAGAAACTTCCCATGCACTTAATAACGGTACTGAATTATGCATATTCTTTCTTAATTGATAATTAAATCACTTTTCATATATTTATATATCTGCATAATTTTAAAGAGGTTTAAATACGCACAGTTTGGTAGTTGCATATGTAAATGTATAATTTTCTGTTCATAAATGTAACAAATTATCACTTAAGAGGTTTATGAACTAAATTAAAGATAGTAAAGTTATAGGGAACGAGTACAAAGCTAAGTCCAGTTACGAATCTAAATACATACGGAATTAATAACATCATCAAAACGTATGTTAATCTTGAAATGGAGTGATGATTTCCTAGAAAGCTGATGCAGATTACCTTATTTAAACTACTCACTGAATTTTGTTTCAAAAAACCTACTCACTGAATTTTCAATGTTTTATGTTTGAACTATTGGCACTTGTTTTATGTTTGAACTGCCTCTGGTCTTTGAACTTGAGAAGTGGAGATACACTATGATATTTCATCAACGACAAAAAAACAAAAATTCAATGTATTGCTTCAATATCGACGGTTTTTGGCATAATAATTGATAACCTTTTTGAGAAAATAATAATTAATAACTAACTTGTATGTATATTGCTAGTCTCGTTACTGCACAGATACAATGGAACACATTAGGTGATTGGAAATTTAGTTGTACAATCGGACTAATGCTTGCAAACAAAAAAAGGTTTGGTTGCACAAAAAAACAAAAAAAAGGTTTGTGGCCATGAGATAGAAAATAATTGATTATAGAATAGTTGTAATTAATAATTGAGATCACATAGAATAACACGATTTGTTAGAAATTATATACAAAAGAAAGAAGAGAAGTGTGACAACACATGGGATGTGCCCAACAGCACAAGAGACAGCTTCAACAGTCTGATTTATGCCAATGTCCCGCTCTTGTCCACTCTCTGCCCCACCACTTTCATTAGTAATATTACTATATAGTTAGTGTTTAATTTAATAACAATGCAATAACATGGTACAATGAATAAACAAAGTGAAATATTCGTAGAAACTAATAAAATAACAGTAGCTCATGTTTATACACATGTTTTACTGAATAAGGGCGCAAATGTTAGCAGAATACATATGGTAATGGTACATCTCTCTTTCAAAGAAGGAAAAGAATCTTAACTACTGAAATGCGTTTAATTCTTTGTGCGCGTGCATGCATATCAGTTAAATGCTTTTGATACGTCCACATCTGCTCTATACTCATCGAGGTATTCATTCTCTTCGCAGTTATACAATATACACAAACACATGTAACACACACTCACGTTACACATCTATACATATAGTCCATTTGTTTAGCAAAAGAAGACTAGGCGCCTCGTGGCGTTGAAAAAACGTAGCCACTTGTGAGATTCTGTGCCGATTACTTGCGGAATGAACTATGTCGCAGAAAAGATTGACGAAGTTTTCAATTAGCCACTCATTTATTAACGGTCACAAAAGCATCAAACATACAGTTTTTTAGTGCTTTGAGCGAGCAACTTCTCTGTTAAATTTTCTAAAATAAATACTAAATTAAACTCGAGAAATGTATTACTACTAGCTTAAATATCAATATTATTGTATTTGTGTATAAATATTTAACTACTCTTACGGTTTCTAGAGTTTTATATTTTGTTTCCTCCCCGTGGGACAGGCAATAAACTTACGTGTGTATTTCGCGTCTCCAGCTTAGCATAAGGCTATATGCAAGCATACTAGGTTTTAATATATTGTAGAATACTCTTTCCATTTTTTTTTCTCCAAAATGTATAATGTTTTAAAGAATTGTGAGTTTAAAATGTAATACTTTCTCTGTTAATGTTTTAGAGAGTTTTTGATCTTTCAAAATAGATAATGTTTTGATATTTTTATATTAATCTTAGTTTTATTGAAAACTGTGTGACCAATGATGTTTTATACTTATTTTTCAGTATTAACTGAATTAATTTTAGTTTGTATTTTTAATGTCACTTTTTAGGAAAGATTGTATACCTTAATTCTTGTGAATACACCCAAAATATCAAGTATTTTGAAACAAAGAAAGTATAATTTAATATTTATTTTAGAAATTCTCTAGAATATTCTTTTTTAATTTATTTTCACAAAAAAACTTTCAATGAAAAAAATGACGAAAATAAGCTTATTAAAAGGTAAAAATATATTTTTACCCTATGGTTAACTAATATAGACTTAGGATTTTAAAGTTAATGGATAGGGTTTTAGGAATATGTTTTCAAACTTTAAAAAAAAAATATATTAAAAAATTTTAAATAAAAAAGAGCTATTTTAGTTATTTTCTTTTTTTGAGTGATATTTTTGTAACAAAACTTAAAAAAAAACTATTTGAAAGAATTGTCATATTTATTTTATATTTTAATATATATATTTATGTTAATTGCTTTTATATTTTAAACATAGGTGTCTCGTTGCACGAATAGTTTTTAAACGTGATGATAGGCCCGTTCGGGCCACCGAAACTTGTGCCTAGTCAGACCTTTGTGGTCATAGTCTTACGTGGTCTACCTCTGCAACAATTCAGAAGCAAAAGCAAAAATTATTTTTCTTATATATATGATCTACAGATAATAAATAATTATCGTCGTTTTGCGAGTTTGAAACAATTAAAATTAAGAACTATTATAATGTATATTTAGGTTAGAATAGGCCTGTGATAGATACCGTAATGTCAATGATGTGTCTGGTCAGAGTCATTTAATATTGGTACTGACCACATTGGTACATTAGCCTATTGCCACTCACATTTGTTCCAAAATCCAAATCCAAATCCAAATCCAAATCTTTATGTTCAACCATAGCACAATAATTTGATTATGTTCGTACTAACATTTCTTTACAGTGGTTGATTAATTGTAGCGGAACCCACACAATATTTTGACTGTTTTCTTTTACTGGTCCATTGTAGAGCCCATTCTATCTATCTTATTAAAACTCAAGTACAAAATGAGATTGTTTGGCAATATGAATAGTAGTTAAAAAATAGTAATGTTTGGAAACATGGATAGTAGTAAGTTAGAAAAAAAATAATGGGCTTATGCTACTAAAAAAATTAAAAGTCCATTACATTATATTAAAAAGTAATGGGGTGTATATATATATATATATATTTAAATCAAAATAATAATTTAAAATTAATTTATATCAAAAATTCATTCAAAAATTTATATATATATATATATTCAAATTTTGATTTTTACTAACATATTTTCCAATAACTATTATAAAAATGTTTTCAATATATATAATAAAAATACAATACAAAGCCCAATTTCAAACACCAACTTAAATTATGGTTTTATATTTCACATTAAATTTTAAAATATAATATATCTATCTTATTAAAATTCAAGTACAAAATGAGATTGTTTAGCAATATGGATAGTAGTTAAAAAAATAATACTGTTTGAAACATGAATAGTAGTAAGTTACAAAAAAAATAAAGGGCTTATGCTACTAGAAAAATTGAAAGTCCATTATATTATATTAAAAAGTATTGGATCTATGTTGATATATATATTCAAATTAAAATAATAATTTAAAATTGATTTATATCAAAAATTCATTCAAAAATATACATATATTCAAAATTTGATTTTTACTAACATATTTTCCAGTAACTATTATAAAAATATTTTCAATATATATAATAAAAATACAATACAAAACCCAATTTCAAACACCAACTTAAATTATGGTTTTTATATTTCACATTAAATTTTAAAATATAATATATGTGATTATTTATATGATTGTACATATAAAATATTATTAGTTATAAGAAAACTTATTTGATGGTACATATAAAATACGATTAATTATATGATAACACATATTTTGTAACCTATGATAACACATATATGGATATATATATAATAGTGATTATGGGTGGGCGTTCGGGTTCGTTTTCGGGTCTTTTTGGAATTTCGTGTTCAGTTCAGATCTTTGAGGATTTGGTTCTGATTTGGATAACCAATTTAAATAGGTTTGGTTTAAATATTTGGATAGAGAATTAATAATTATTTAAGTATTTTTAGAGTTTTGAGTATTTTTAACTATTTAAGATATTTACGTTTAATTATTTGTATATATTTTCAAGCATTTATGCGAACATAAAAGTGTCATATATATTCTGGATGTTTTTATATATATTAAAAATAATTCAGTTCAGATCGGATTAGGTTTCAATTCTTCAAATACCAAAATTTTGAATAATTCAGATATTTAATCAATTCTGGTTCGGATTTAGTACTACTTATTTAGGTTGGGATCGGTTCGATTCTTCGAATTCGAGTTTTTTGCCCAACTCTAAATAGTGACATAAAAAACAAATAGCATCATATTTTTTTTAAAAATACACCCGCACGGACGTGCGGGTCAAAATCTAGTTCTTACATTATGAGGAAAGACAAAACTACATATATTCAAAAGTCAAAACTAACATTTGTCTGCATACAAAAATCCATAATTATTTTTTACATTTATATGTTTAAATCATGGTTTCGGTTTTAGATTTTTTGGTAAAAGTAAAATGTAAAAATGATCAAATTATCTTCTAATAAGGAAATCTAAATAATGCGAAGTAATATTAAATTTCAATACGAAGTTTTTGTATTTTGCAAAATAGTGTATTCTGAATGATTAATTAATATATATAATCAACTCTTTAAAAGTCATCTTCTGTATGTTCTTGTGAGTGAGTGTTAACACAATCAAGAAGATTCCTAGACTGAATAATCCCAAACAGGCTTTAAGCTCCCAATCTCGTGAGGTCCATTACAAATGGGCCTTAGTTAGGCAAGTAAAGCCCATCCATCTCCTCTTCACTAATCCAGATTCTTACACACGCAGGAGATAAATGGATAAACCCAAAAACTGAAAAATCTCCAGAAAACAAAAACCCCTTCAAAATCAACCTCAAGAAGATGAGCTGAGAGAGCTCGATTCTTCTTCTTCTTCCAGATAATTGAAAAACCCTTCATACAGTTTCTCTCGGTAAAGCAAAAAGGTTCGTCCTTTTCTTCTCATTCCTCTCAAAATTCGAGTTTAAAGCGTTGTAGAAATGCTTAAAGATCGGATTTTTATCGTTGGGTTTAGGCTTTTCTCATCTGGGTTTATAGTTCTTGTAGTTCATATTGATTCTGAGCATAATTGAATCCAATGATGTGTGAATTTTTTTTTTATTATGTAAAATTACACAGTGAAGGAAGAGTAGAGAGTGTAATGGCGTCAATATCAACCACCTCCTGGCTCTATCGAGATAAAGTATACACAGAGAGTAGAAAGCTCGGTACTTGTATACTACAGGTTAGTTCTTACACATTCTAGCTGTTTCAAGATGTCAAGTTGGTTACAAAGTTGTTTAATACATGTAGAGGCAGGTTAAATGCGGATTTCCAATAAAGAAATTACATGCTGGGATTACTTCTAAGGATGTGTTACTGCGACATTGTGTGAAATGCAAGAAGGAGGATGAGAATGATGCAAGTGAAGGGTCTTCTAAAAAGGATGGGCAAGGATATGAGTATGTCTCTGTTGAGAGGGCACCTTACCACAGTTACATGGATTCAACTTCTGGTAAAATGGAGCCAGCTTCCGGGGCACGTGCCAGCATTCCAGGCGAGGACTATTGGCCTGAAGGGACTTCGAGCCAGGTTAGAGCTGCTAGAGCTCCTCAGCCAGCTGGCGAGTCTTCGAGCTTCCCTTCGTATGGGAAGAATCCTGGGAGTAGGAGAAAGAAGAACAGGAAAGCTGTTGAGGGGAATGTGAGCGTTGAAACGTATGATGAAGTGTCTGACTCTGAGGATAGCTCTGAGGAAGAGGAGAGTGATTTGTCAAACGGGTTTGTTGTGTATGACAATGAGGTTGAAGAGGAAGAGAGTGGTTTTGAGTTGGACAAGAAGCTTGGACGGCCACATCCGTTTATTGATCCAACTAAGAAGAAACAGATTGAGACGACGCTCACTAGCGATGAGAGTTGGTGGAACTGGAGGAAGCCTGAGAAAGAACAGTGGTCAAGGTGGCAAAGAAGACGTCCTGATGTCGAAACGGTGAGCTCATTATTACAGTGATTTCGAGTTTTAAGTCCCTAATGTTTTGATCCATTGTGGTGTTGTGGTGTTTGCAGGTTTTTCTCAAGGCGATGGCGGAGACAGGACAAGTGAAGCTCTACGGGAAAGAACCAACACTCACTGAAACTTCTCTTTACAGAGCGAGAAGGCATCTTTTCAAGGAGGAGAGGCTGCAAGCTGAGCGAGAGAGGCTAGCGAAAGAAGGTCCAATGGCGTTTTATTCCGAATGGGTGAAAGCGTGGAAGAGAGACACGTCGAGAGAAGCTGTGCAGAAGCATTTTGAAGAGACGGGGGAAGATGAAAACACGCAGCTGATTGAGATGTTCTCTCATCAGACGGATAGAGAGTACAGGATAATGATGGGGACTGATATTAGGATCAAGAGAGATCCTTTGGCTATGCGGATGAAAGAGGATCAGATTAAGCAAAGTATGACACTTTCAACGGTTAAACTAACTCTTCCATGATGATATTAAGATTATTAACTTTGTTGGTTTGTTTGAAGTATGGGGTGGGGATCCGGTTTACCCGACGATAAACTACATTCAAGCTCCAGATGCGGTTATGGATTTCAGGGGACCTGATTTTCATGAGCCAACACCAAACATGCTCTCTCATCTGAAGGAGGTTGGCCTGCTTTGCTAAAACTAACTTGATTGTTGTTTTGTCTTTGGTCTTATTGTTTTTTGTTGTTTTGATTTGGATCAGAATGGCAAAGTCATCTCGAGAGAGATGCATGAAACACTACTGGCGAAAGAGAAAACCGAGCAGATCGAGGTAAAATGACAAATCTTTTCATTCTTGTTGACACAACTCTCACTGAGAGGTTTGTTTGTTTGTTTGATAAATTGTTATGAGTGAATGCAGGTGCCTGACATTGATGATGCAATGGCCCAAGCTGTTGATATTGGTGAAAACGATGTGAGTATCGTACTCGGCGAGTACATCGACATTCTCTTGTTCTTGTTTGTTGATGTTAGCATGCTCTGAGACATCTCTGAACCTTTTATGACACAGGATGAAGAAGAGGATGCAGAAGAAGCAGAAAAAGACGAGAAAGTTGCAAGGAACTGGAGTGTATTGAAGAGTACCCCTGAACTTCGCAACTCCAAAGTAAAAAGACACATTCACACGCTTTTGCCGTCTATATGTATATAAATCTATAAATGTGTGTATTAATGTTATGTGTTTGGTTTGTGAAAACACAGCCTAAACCGAAGAAGGAAGGTCGGATGTCTGTAGACGAGGCCGTGGATGATTCTGAGAACTTAACCGATTTTCTCATGGACTTTGATGAGGAGACTGATCCTTAACTGGTTTTTGTGTTTCTTTTACGGTTAAGACCTCAGTGTAATCACCTATATTTGTAAACTTAGAAGTTTTTTTTGATGGAAGCACTCACTGTTTCCAAAATTTCATGGATGAGAATCACTGTATTGAGTTACTGTTTAGTAGTGCAGACGGTTTGTTTCAGCTTTAGAAGATAGTTTAAAACGGTCAAGTCACAAAACCCAGACCTAAACAACATTCACAAGAGATGGAGAATGATTTAACAAGTAGTGTCACTGTCTCTTCTTTTCTTCTGTGTTTTGTTTAAAATGAAAACCACTTCTTGTCCAACAAATCATTTCGTGAAAAGAGTTGGACAAAAAACAAAATCCTACCAATGGAATGGAATGAAATTGAAATTATGACGATGTTTGGTGTGTATTTTGTATCCTCACTTGTTTCTGGAGATGACTCTATGGGTCAAGTCAATAAGTGCCCGCCTCGATCTTTTGACATCTTCATCGTCTGTTTCAGGTAGAGACCCTATTGCTGCTGCTGCCAGATTCGCATGCTCTATAGCTAACTCTCTTGTCCTTTGTATTCCCTTGCTCTTCCCAAGATACTCTAAAGCCTGGTTTAGTTTTTATGCCATATAATAACATAAGAGACTTCGAAAATGTATTTGATATTGTATTAGGAGAGTGGTTTCATTAAAACTTACAATGTCAACATTTGTTGGATCTTTTTCAAGCTGATCAACAACTGTGCGTAGTTGAGGAAACTCCTCCATGGCAAAGAGGATTGGAGCTGTTATGATCCCATGGCGGATATCCGATAACGATCCCTTTCCGAGAGAAGCTGATGTGCCCGTGAAGTCAAGAACGTCGTCTATCAATTGGAATGCCAAGCCCTTCAAAGTAGAAACGAATCAAACGTTGTGGACAGAATACTAGTTGCAATGGAGCCAACATTTTTTCAGAAGATGGATAGATAACGAACCAGATTCCTTCCGTATTCAAAAGCTAACGTAGCAACTTCTGCTGATTGTCCAGCGAGTAATGCGATTGCTTTGCAGCTATTTGAGATTAGTGAGGCCGTCTTATAATATGTCTTCTGCATGTAGTAGTCCATACTGTAGTCATGACAAAATAAATCATATTTGCATGAACAATACTAGAAGCCGTACTAATCAGGTTATAAATGGGAAAGTCTAGACTTGTTTTTGATTCTCAATCATAATTTGGCAGCACAAAAGACATGAGTAGCTTTTAACAATGGCTGTATGTTAAAAATTTAAAATGAAAGGAGAAGTAAGATTTTTACCTATGACGCTGATCGGTTGTGCTAGTCATTTGCATGGTTTCACCGGTAACAAGATGTTCTACAACAGTTGCAAGTAATGATACAACCTACAAAAGAAGGAAACAATTGGATATCTTGCAAGACTTAACAATAAGATTGATGTCACTGATTCTAAATTACATGATAAGGTAGCGAGTTCTTGAACAAGTTTACAAATGGAAGGGTAAACGTCGTAGTTTCCTTACCTCTGTGTTTTTAAGAGCAGCAAGAGCCACACAAGCCCGAGAGAGCAAAAAGTCTCCTGCTAATACTGATATCTACAACGTGAAGTCAATGGTGATCTTAATAATATCTAACTGCAGCAATCACCAAAATACAAAAGTCATAATGTCTTAGACGGCAGAAGCTTCTGTCAAGTAATTACCTTGTTACCCATTACAAAGTTTAAGGAACCAACACCACGCCTTGTATCCGCATCATCCAAGACATCATCGTGTAGTAAGCTTGCAACCTTCAAATGACCACCAAAGCATTAAATAATTGAAGAATACTGAATCTTGATTTTTATGGACGTGATGAGTTAATAGTATAGTTACTGACATGTATCATTTCGGTGATTTCAGCAATACCCCGCTGCCTTACACGTAATTCTGTTGATGGGACAATATCTGCTGTATCAGCAGCCAATGCTTCTGGTACGCGTACATTCAGAGCTGTCGCCATCAACAGCAAAATCTATAAACATAAAACCAGACCAATTATGATACCGAGAGGGAGAAAATGATGACAAGATACGGAAACAAAAAAAAAAAACGAGAGTATGGTCATTACAGTTGGACGAAACTGTTTGCCTTCCACACCTCTTTTGAAGAAGTATTCAGCCGCAGTGGCAAGCTTCGGCACCTGAATAGCAGAAGCCAGTTACAGTAAAAAAAATTATCTTCATTCACTTCTTTATGAGCAAATGAAAGGCAAATAAAAGGGCAAATACCTCGGCAACTACCATGGCTCTTAACTTATTACTAAGAAGTGACAGCTCATCAGCAACAAGCGAAAAGGGGTCAAGCTCCTCCTAGGGAAAGAACAATCTTACTCTCTCAGCAGTCAGAAAAGAAGAGGAACAGTTCGAAGCAAGAACTCAAAGTTAAAAAAACAATGGCCAGTTCAATAAGACGAGCACCAAAGAATAACACAAGTAAAGCAATGCCCAGTATATGTGAAAGTTCAACAACAGAGGATCAATTAAAGTATAATAAGCTCATCATCCTGATTCAATGGTGTAAACAAGGGAGCAAAGATTAAACCTCAACAACGGAGCTGCTCTGGTGATAGAGCTGATGTCTAAAGCTCCCAAAACCCGGAGAAGTCAATGCACAAGAAGTACCTCTGCAAACGTAACCCTACTAAAACATGACAAAGAGAATTAACACATTGGTTAGGTCACCAAATTCTACATAACACATGAAATTTAAGATAAACTTAAAACATTTTTCTTATCCTAACATCGCATGTAAGAAACTTTCTCAGTGCTGACGTTATTAGAAAGTAGAAAGAGAATGGCTTTTGGATTAATCACTACTATATACACTCCAACAGCAAAACTATAATAAGTATCACAAACACAAAGGGAAAAAAAAACTCAAATCTAAATTACCACAATAAAAACACAACCTTTTTTTTTGGAACACAAAAAAAAAACACAACCTTTATCCAATCTCTTTTGGTAAGAACGATTATAAATAATAAATCGGGGAACCGCAGAAGGGTGAAACAACCTTGTGTGTAGTAGAGTCGGAGCAAGAGGAGTGACTCCGATCGGGTATGATTGCGAGGCGGGGAGAGGAGAGGAGAGATCGAGAGCAGCCATAGAAGCTGCGGAACTTGCGAGAAACACCCCTCGTGATTAACATCTTTTCTTCTTATTTACGGATCCGACGAGAAGCCGAAGACTTTTGTTCGATTGTATAATAGAGAAATCAAAATGTCTTCCGATGTAAGCAGTCGAACGACTTCGTTTTGGCTTATTATCAAAAATGTTTAATGACCAAGACGACGAGTCGACGAACCTCAGCCATGGAAATGCATTAATTAATAAGTTTCCACACAGACCGCTTCTCAGGGCTTAGTAGGGTTT
Source organism: Brassica napus (assembly GCF_020379485.1). Classification (NCBI taxonomy): domain Eukaryota; kingdom Viridiplantae; phylum Streptophyta; class Magnoliopsida; order Brassicales; family Brassicaceae; genus Brassica; species Brassica napus. Next base: position 5,552,882 of record NC_063438.1, read on the forward strand.
AATCATGTTTTCAGAAATTACTAAATCACACTAAACAATTAGAAGAAAAAAAAGTCTTTAGCAAACCCCTAACATGAGGCCCACTCGAACCCAATATCTGCTTTTTCAAAACCAAGACTTTAAGCTAATTTTTTGTCACCACAATTTCTTTCAACTGGTCATTGGTAGTTTGGTACCATATAGCAAGGGGTGGGCACTTCGGTTATTTTCTCGATTTTATTCGGTTTGGTTAGTTCGGTTTTAGTATTTTTCCAACTGAAGTAAACCATAGTTAGTTTAGTTCGGTTTGTATTCGGTTCGGTTTATATTCGCTTCGGTTTGTATTCAGTTCAATTTATTTTTTGGATCAGTTTACTTTTCAGTTGTATAAACAAGTTTTAGAACTTGATATTATAATCTCACTTGAAGTTATTTACAATTGACACCGCAAAAAAGATCTAGATGCTAGAACAAAAATGCAAGAGACAAAGAGGAAAAAGACGCTGGAAAAGAACTTTTGTTTTCAATAAAATTTGCTTTAGATTTTAGGTTTAGATATATAAAAATATATGAATACAGACTTTTCTATTTTTTTTAAATCAAATATTTTGATTATTACATATTAGGTTAGAAGAATATATGTCAATAAATGGAAAATACGTGGTCTAGTATTAGACTTTTAGTATATTGGTATTATTAATATTTTTTAATTTAAATAATTACAAAACACATCGGTTTCGGTTCAGTTCGGTTTAAAACCAAACCGAACCATTCGGATTGAAAAAATCTTCAACCGAATGGTTTGAAATAGACTTTGGTTCGGTTTGAATCGGTTTCGGTTCGGTTGGTTCGGGTTTTTTCCACCCCTAGGCATATACAATCAATTTCACATACACATGGAACAATATTGTTAAAATTACTATTAATAAACACTGTAACATTTTCCCACCATATACAACAATAACATTTACGCATTTACCACTGAGGATTGCTTTGTTTGTAGAAGCAATTGCTCAAACTCTTCATCAGTGCTCTTAAGCATTAACGGTAATGGCAATTCTAAACCTCTCTCCATCGACTCCAGGTGCCTCGGTTTTATCCTTTTCTCTAGACTGAACGCAAAATACTGCGGAAACTCCTTTAGATTCTCCAGTTTACCTTTGATCTCGCACATGAAGTAATCAAGCTTTGGTTTAAAGTTGTTCTCTATGCTGAATGTGAACAGAGCCGGACATCTAAGGATCATTCCAATGGCCTCTGATCTAGTGAATCCTATACTCTCCAAGAATCTGACAAAAAATCACAACATAAGTCAACACTTTTTTTTAACATAAAGTCAACTCTAATCACTAGTCACTTCTCAAGTAACATTTAAAGAAAAGGAAGAATGATTTTTATTTTTTTTACCTAAGCTTTGGGATGAGAGTGTGTTCAACACTAGACACCAACAAGACAGGATCTTGGTAAGCAAGAGCATCAAGATCCTTGAAACCAAGTCTCTGCAAGTAGAATAAAGCTGGCTTGAGCTGGTCTTCCACGCTGCTAATCAGTAGCCTCGGACATTTCTTGATGACTCTTCTGAACGCATTATCGGGGACATGGAGATCACTCGAAAGGAACGTGAAAACAGGGTTGAGTTCTGTTCTGATGTCTGAAGTGAGGATCTTGGGACACATCCCCAAGATTCTTGGCAGGTCGTTTGGGTAGATTCCTTTTGACTGGAGGAAGTTGAGGACGGACTCGACGGAGTCTAGGGAGGCTGAGCGGAGGAAAGGGTTAAGAGAGAGGGCTTTGCCGGAGTCGATTCCCATGAGCTCGAGGCATAGGATCTTCTCTTTCATCTGGAGGGTTACCGCTTGATCGGCTACGGTGAAGAGAGGGTGGGTGTGGAGTGTGGTTTTGATGGTGGTGGGTTTCGTGGAGAGAGATTGCTGTGGACATGAAGGTTTTTTTGGGGAGATGTAGAGAGACGAGCTCAGTGCTGCAGACATGGTGGAAGTGAGTAGAGAGGGGGAGAGAGATGATGTGGCCTTAAGAAGAAAGAAAGAAGAAGGTGATGTGTGTTACTGCCACGTGGCATTATCTTTTGTTGTGATTGGGTGGTTTTAGATTGCAAAAGTGTTTTATTTTTTCTGTGGATAATTTAAAAAGACATCCAAACACGTGGCAGTTCTCTTGTACAATGATTGGCTAATTTGAGATTACATTATTCGTATCCGAAGCTTCTGACCAACGTCGTCGCGGACCGAACTTATCTCTGATCTTCTCTTGGTATCTTACAGTGGATTGCTTTGTGGTTGGATTCACATACTTCACTGCAAGGACAGCAATTTATATGATCATGTCAGGGTAACTAGAGAGGCCAGGTAACTTCAGGTTCAGTTGATAAAGTATATTCAATGATGGATTAAAACAGAGTAATTATCCCAACAATAAACAAGATGATGAACAACAAAATATTGGTTGAATAAAAAAAAACAACAAAAAAAATATTGAAGAGGGGACGAAAACTAGCATTACATATCAGATTCATCAAACTGATTCAACAAAGAAGATTGTCATATATACGTTTGATGCATTTTTCAATTAATGAAAAAATTGTCAAGAAAAGTCTTGAATTACTATTTTCTTTCTAGAGACAGAATGTCATAAGAGAACAGTTTTGGCAACGGAGAAAACATTTACATATTTTATAAACGTTTTTCTATCGACCTATCACAGATTTAAATTCCAAATTTGGCGTTTACTAAACACTTCTAGTCCTATACTGATATTTGATGATAATCACTATATATCTATGTATATAAGTTAAACTAGTCGGCAACAATCTCTCTTTTTAAAAACCATAAACGATTATCTCCTCCATGATCTCATTAATTACCAACTCTTATGACAAACGCATGAAAAGGTAAAACGAAAACAATAAACAAGATGCTACGACCAAGAAATGTTGACTAAATTTGCTACGACAAATTAAATTACATTAACTAGACATAGTTTTGTCGTTTGATATCTCTGTTAAACCGTTGGATGAAATCTTCAACTCGTCTGTTCAACTCCTCGTTCGACATTTTCGCAAATTCTTCCGATTCCTCTCTTACATTCTCCCACTTCTCCTCCGTCTCCTCATGAGCCTTCTTACACTTGTGATCAACCATCCATTTCGAGCTATCGTCGGACTTGCTTCGAACATAACGTTTACGTCTATGTTTGATCTCTCGATGACTAGTACGTTCTGAACGTGCTTTATCCGATTTGCTTCTCCCGTACGGTTTAGGGCTCACTAGGTTTCTTGCACCACAAGTTTCCCCTTTACTAATGGTCATATGAATGCTTTGCTCAGTCTTCGGCTCGTCGCTTAGGACTTGTACGGTTTTCTCAGGAACTTCCTCTTCCTTATGAAACAGATACCGTGTTGTATCTTTCTCCCTGAGTGCTTCTTCTTGCTTCTCACGTTTCATGGTTACTTCCGCCAAACCCACCTCATAGCCTGAGTTTTCAGGTCTAGCGTTTTCTCTCGCGTCTATTCTCATCGCGGCCGTGTATTCTCCGTAAAAGTCGCGGTTCTCTTTCTCAGCGAAGACACCGTAGTCTGCGGCTATGATAAGGATAAGAGCGTTTGAGATGAAGAACAAGATCTTTGGGTCGTTGAAGATCGAAGAAGGAGACATGTCAAGGACGTAGAAGATCAAAATGTATGCTGAGATCGATAAGAAGACAGGGAGCAACGAAGAGTATATGTTGTATTGTTTCTTGGTCTTCGAAGGCTCGAAGTTAGGGTTTTCAACAGTGTACGAGGGCATTTCCGTCATTTTGAGTGAGAGTTCGGGTTGAGTTGGGCATTGGAGTTTGAGGGTGCAGAGTGTATTGTGTTTGATGTTCGAAGTGCATGGTCGGAACTCTTTATATATACTGTGAATTGTGATCATAAAATCTGAATTATTGAGCTCATGAAGTTCCTATTCTACCCTTGACAACCACTAAATCTTTCTTGCGAATCCTGCCACGATTCGCGATTTGTCGTGCCATGGTGATATAACTCTGAGTTACGTGGAAATAAAGCCCAATCATCTCCTGCATGTCTTATTCAATGGTTAATCCTTTGTTTTACCTGAAAGTGTACAAGCTACATTACATTTTAATATATGTGTGTTAAGATAGGAACAAAAATTTAAAATCTTGTCGAGATAGGGTGATGATATAAGCAAATCGGAAAAAACATTTAGGTCAAGTCCAATGTCTACACGTCAATGACGCCATGCATGTGAGAAAATGTTCCATGTTTTGACAGCACAACAAAGTAAAATAAAACAACGTATATACAATAGCTTCGCCTCCACGTATCTGGTAATAGTGAATTTATTTTGTTGCTTCACCTAACGATTCAAATTTACAGAGAGTCAGAGATACAATGCCATTTCAAGATTGAATCGAAACGATTTATCTGAGTTAATCCATTTCTTAATCTCTTATTTTGGCTATAAAGAAAGTATTAGTATACAACAACTTTTTTATTTTAATCGTTCAACACCTCTATTAGTGTTATACAATGTTTTTTTCTTTCAGTTCAAAAGAAAAACACCTCTATGAGTTAAGGCATAGTCATTTTCCAATCATGAATTACTGCGTTATCGAGAAAACGCAATAGTATTTTTTTCTAGTCAAAAAAGTTGTTAATGCGTTATCTAGAAATCATCTTTTTGTGAACAAATAAATTCACCACTTTTATTCAGACATTGTATAAACATTTTCTTCAGAAAGTCACTATATGTAATAGTAATTTAAGAATAATTGAAACAAAAAATAATGGTAAATTTACAAATAGATAAACAGTATACATGTGTATCGACAGTAGATCTTGCTGGTTTAAGCTATTACGTGGCAATAGCGAAGTTCATGTGATTCCACACGTTGGCGGCTGATCCTAAGCTTTCATCGTACAAGTTTTAGATCTTCTAACTTAATTATCTTAACTTGTGGCGTCTAATCTTACACGCTTATTATCATTTCTCAGTTTAATTATTCAACAATCATGCTGTTTTTTTTATTCGTTCGGCTATTTCCGACTTACTGGCAAAAGCTCATCTAATGTTGGCATACCGGCATATATATTCCACAAAATATATATGGAAGGATATAAAAGATTTAAAGAAATGAGGACCTATTTAAAGTTGCGCTATTATAATCTGTAGCTATTAACTTAAAGGATATTGGAGGAAAAATTGAATTGGGTATGAGTTACACCAACATTGAACTTCTCCTTAGCCACAAAACTCTATCACAACCAACCAGTGTATATTGAACATTTTGTGTATATTATGACCCCAATAGATCAAGTTTTTTGATTCGTATTGTTTTAACAAACAAAGACCTCTGAGTTTTTTTCGTAGAGTGATTTGCAACTTCTTCGTTTCTTCTTTCTCACCAGCTGCTTCTTTTTCAATTTTTTTTTTTTTGCTTTAATTCTTTTTCAATTTGTTTCATCTTGCTTTCCATATATATCTTCTTGATCAGTACTAGATCTCTTTACTGATCTTAATCCGCTTTTCACAAAGCTTCCAAAATACAGCTTGAAACCTCACCTTTTATCATTTTACAAATTTCCTAATTTTTTCAATATATACCACCTACCGTACGTAAAGTTTATATGATATAATATTATTGTGAAAGAACCTACTTTAGACTAGTGGCAGGTCCGTCCGGTCCTATTTATTTAGACACCTAAAACACGAAAAATATTTTTGCTTTTAAACCATCAACACTCAAAAAACAATTGTTGTTCTAATACCATTTTATCTAAATTTATAGAGAGTTCTAATATTCATTTACATAAAGGAATCTATAGATTGTGGCAAATACCATTTTATCTAAATTTTTATCTAATTAATTGTGTAAATGAATATTAGAACTCTCTATAGATTCCTTTATGTAAAGCTCCAAAAGTATTCAAAAACTCCGGCTCACCTTTGATAAATTGGCTTTTGCACCGGCAGTTATGTACCCTCCAAGAATTATAACTTTTAATTTGAGACATCATTTGAAGAGTTGAACTTTGTCCCATCTTCATGAGATCGAATAGCGATTGAAATATCTGATATTGTGATGAAGAAATATCAGTATCAGTCCTATATCGCAAAGGATATAGTTCCTTATGCCTCAAAAATCTTATGGACTCCGAAGCCAGTTTGAGCTGATGGAAATTTCTAACCGCTGAGCATTATAGGACATAATTATCTCTATAGTACACATTTAAGTTCTTGGCCAAACTAACTCTTCAACAATTCAAGTATTTGTAATCCGTCAAGAACACGGAAAATCAATCCGTATAAACCAAAAAAAACACTGTGCTAGCGGTAATGTCTTAACATGAAAAATATAAAACTGAAATAAAAATAAACAAAAATTATCAAGAATGGTGGTAAGGACAAGAAGCCTGGATCCGAACATTCCGTTTCTGAAGAAAACTACGAAGAGATCTCTTCATGGAGGCTTTTCGGGTCAAAATGTTAGGGACTGTTGAAGGATCCGAGCCGTCTGAACTTTCCAATGATAATGATTTTTCTTTCATGTCTCCACTTGCTAGTGATAATATAGCTTTTGCCTGCATTAAGTTAAAAACCATTGTTAGAGCAACTCTAATGAGGAGTTCTCAAAATGTTACAAACAATAAATATACTTTTAATAAAATACAATAAATTTATATGCATACACTTGAAAACTTTAACTTGAAAACTCCTTAATGGGGCTGCTCCTAACAAAATTTTACAATTTAGATACTATGGATATTAAATGCATGTTTACAGTACCTGGAGATGGGTAAGATCTGAAGAAACAAATACGTGACCGTTGTAGAAAATAACCATTTTCTGAGGTTCTTGCTTTGGTTGTAGATTCTCAGAGCTGCGTGGATCACAAGGAGGAAGAAGGCGAAGTTCCAAGTCGCAATTACTTTGCATCTCCATCTTTTAATTGTGAGTAAAGCTGTATTTAAAGGCTTCTGAAGTTATTGATGATGATGTGATTGAGCTAGTCGATTTGATTTATATAAATATGAGTGTGTGCGTGTATCGCGTGTTGTGTTACGTATGTGTCGTGGTCGAAGAGAGAGAAGGATCATGAACATACGAGAGAAAAGCTGGCAACGGAACGGCGAAATTTGGACAGAACACAACTTTACATCTCGTTTTTCCTGCACGTGTAAAATGTTACTTGTGTTATTATTTTATTTGTATTTTCATTTGTTTTTGTAACGACAATCTTCTCTTTTTCTTTGAACTAAAGCTAATGGAAATTCTTTTTTTTTTTTTGGTAATACTCATGGAAGTCTTCTTATTTGCTAAGATCCGATTATTTAAAATTTGTAAAACTAAAATTTCCACTTTTGTGTAAGTCAAATATTTTTTTTTGTTTCATAACATGTCCTAAAACCCTAGTGGGGTTGTTGGGAGAAGAATATAACAGTACAGAATTGGATTCTTGCCTTGAACAAGGGTTCGTTCTAACACTTTTATAGTCATTTGCATTTCACTTTTTTGTTAGTTATTAACCGGTTGTATGTTACACATGTTATGAATTATGATGAGTCTAAACACCTTTTTCAGATAACAAGACCTCATCAGGAAATTCAGGATGGAGTAGATTTTCATCAAACTTTTAAAATAGGATTTTAGTCATGTGAAACAAATATGCAATGTGCATGTGTATTCCATTAAAGATCAATAATCTTCACATGTATTCATGTGAATCTTGCATGTTCATCATTTCTCCACAAGTGTAATTCACTAAATCATTCCTCCAAACCATGGTCCATAGATTTTGTTAGATAATTTCATATCTGTATAGTTTGGTATAAAAAAAAAAGCTATATACAATTTCATGAACAGATTTTCCTTGTATTGATTTGTGACCGTGGATGACCGACCATGCATACACAAATGTGTTAGAGATATATGTAAACTTTTAGCAAAGAGCATTTACAACTTTAAAATATTTTTCTAATAATAATTGATCGGCTAATAAGGACATGAAGTTTGTATAAATGTTCGGTTAATCAAGGTCTAAGATGCATAAAGATATGCTAACAGTATACAATAACTAATTTGCACGTGATTAATTTTGCATGTTTGGTCACTGTCCATTAAGATATATGTCATCATTTAACTAAATAATTGACATCACGTGATTATTGTTGATTAAATTATTTAAGCACGTCATTTCGCCCTACACCGACAAAAGTCTAACAACGTTGGAAACGCCAATTCTCGTATGTTTGGTTTTCAAAACAAAATCAAAATAAAATAAAAAAAATTACCAAAAAAAAAGAAAGCAAAATCAAAATAACTATCGCAGAGTGAAAATAAGCGAACGTGGTGGTTGAGTTAAATCTAAAGTTTTTTTTTTGTAAAATATTAAATATTATTCTAATTTTTGTTTCTGACAGACATTACAATAAACGACCAGCACTGAAAAAATAAAAAACAACAGCAGAACACCAAAACAAACCATGTTGTACCTAAGAGCATACAACATTAGCGACCAAACGGTTTGATAACGAAACAGTCTCAGACCATACTACTTTGGATCTAGCTGAGAAAATTTGTCAGTTGCGACGAGATATCGAGAGAAAGGCGTCCTCAAATGCTGAATCCATAACTTTTATATTCTAAAGTTGATCACCAATGCTATTTCTATAACCTTTATATTCTTACTCAAGTTGGTTATGCGTTTGTAAATTACTCACGCATCATATAATCATATCTAAATTGCATAAAATACAATGTGCTATCATGTATCTCTCCATTAACCATTAATTTATGATTTCAGCATACTGTTGCATTTACTCTAGATCTTTCATTTTCAGAAGGTTTCAACAGTGATCCATCGAGATTCTTTGCATCTAGACTAACCATCATTGGGATGAATCACTTTTTCTAAATAATTAAGACCATATAGAATATCAGAAACAATAGAAAATCTAGATGATGAAAAACAATAAAGAATATTATAATGCATGGATAAAAGATTTGTGAATGCTGTTAGCAAGATTCAAGTTCTACATATTGAAAGTTTTAAGATTCACAAACTGCATAAAGAACATATTATTTATCTTAACCAGTCGCAGCTTTAGATTTTTGAAACATAATCAATGTGAATATTATATTTTTTTGGAGATCAATAAATGTGAATATTCATAGCTACAAGATTCGTGGGGGCTGAAAATCGAGCTACAATTTTGATTGAAATGAATTTGAAGTTCTTAATAACCGAAAGATGAAGCAGTTGACTATTTTTTCTTAAGATTTTGCAATCTCGATAGAAAATAACTTTCCCAAATCCAAGCTTGGTCACTTGATAAACATCTCTCACGGTTATAGCGTCTGTCGGATGAAGTTGGTTGATATAGCCGTTGGATTCAGTCAAGTTAACCGGGAGGGTTATTGATTTGAATCAAAGCTTGAGGACCCGGTTTGGGATTCTGGTTCAAAGTTAATGAGTTAGTGTAAAACGTCGTCGTCTCTTGCGTCTTGTTGTAACAGGCTGTTTAGGCCGTTAGAAGGTTGTTACGGGTGAGTCAACTCAGGGTCGAGTTGATCTGACGTGGCAGTTAATCACTTTATCAAGAGGGATTGGTGAGCTCTGGGTGGTTACAGAGTGTGATTTCATTGTGAGAGTGGTTTACGTGAGTCACTGGTGAGAGAGAGAAAACACAGAGAGTTTCCGGTGAGTGAAAGTTCTCGGGGGGGGGGGGGTGTTTTCCGGTGAGAGACGGCGGCGTTGTTTGTATCTCACTTTCTCATACTCTTAGTGGATTCCGAGGAAGAAACCTCGGCCAGACGTAGAGTCGCGGTTTGCGCTCGAACTGGATAACAAACTCTCGTCTTCTTTTACGCTTTCTGTTTTCAAGTTCATCGCATCGTATCGCCAATCCATTCACATCTAATCGATCTTGATCCAGCTCTAATCCAAAGTTAATCAAGCTAGATTTCGCAAGAAGTGGTATCAGAGCCAGGTTATCTGGTGGTGTTTGTTGAGATTGATCGCGATGGCTTCGGCAAAGATTCAGATGGATAAGTTCGATGGAGTCATCGACTATAACATGTGGAAGGAGAGGTTACTAGCGAATCTGGATTTGCTAGGGTTGATGGATGCTTTGACGAATCAGGAGAATGAAGTAAAGAGTCGAGAAGCGTTGATGGCGGATACTAAGGGAAAGAGCGAAGCATCTGATTCAGATTCTTCAAAGGCTGCAGATCCAACGCTGGCTGAGAAGCAGCGGAAGGTACGAAGTACTATCATCATGTATGTGACAGATAAGATACTAAGAAAGATTATTAAAGAGAAGACTGCAGTGGGAATGCTTAGTATCTTAGACTCTCAATACATGTCACGATCTCTGCCTAATAGAATGTATCTGAAGCAAAGGCTCTATGGTTATAGGATGAATGAGTCTTTGTCAGTTGAGAACAACATTGATGAGTTCTTGAGGATCATCACTGATCTGGCAAATGTTGATGTGGAGATATCAGATGAGGATCAAGCGATTCTCTTGCTGATGTCACTACCAAAGCAGTTTGAGCAACTGAGAGATACATTGAGATATGGAAAGGAGACTGTTACCCTCGATGAGGTCATGAACTCCCTACACTCAAAGCAGTTGGAACTTGGATTAAGTGGGAAGGTTAGCAAGGCTCAGGGAGAGGTGCTGTACTCAAACAATGCTGGTTCCAAAGGGAAAGGTAATCATAAGCCTGCATATCAAAACAAGCAGAAGAACAAGCCAGTACAGAAGAAATCTGGAAAGGGGAATGTTCTTACGTGTTGGATTTGCGGAGGTGAAGGACACTTTAAGCGAAACTGTCCTAAGAAAGGTAACCAAGATAACCGAGATAGCTTCAAAGACAAGGGAGAGTCATCTGCGGTTACAGGAGTAGAATACGTGGAGTCTCTCATGGTCTCTGAAGCCAATTTTTCAGAAGGTATTGACTTCAAGGAAGTCTGGATCTTGGACACAGGCTGCTCGTTTCATATGACTCCAAGAAAGGATTGGTTTGTGGATTTGAAAGAAAGCTCCTCTGGTTCAGTTAGAATGGCAAATGAATCTGTTTCAACTGTTGAAGGTATTGGAACTATCAGAGTTCGAACAACAGATGGAAGACAAGTTCTAATAAAGAATGTGAGATACATCCCTCAGTTCTCTCGAAATTTGTTATCTCTTGGAACATTTGAAGAGCTGGGATGTACTTTCAAATCAGAAAGTGGTTATTTGGAAGTTATAAAGGAGAACAGAAGTGTGTTAAAGGCGAAGAGGCATAACAAACTGTATTTTCTACAAGGAAAGAGTTGTGTGGGAGAAGCAAATGCAGCTAAGGCAGAAGATGATACAGGGTTATGGCATAGTCGTTTGGGTCATGTAAGTCAGAAAGGACTGGATATGATGGTCAAGAAAGGTTATCTGGATGGCAAACGTGTGTCAACTTTGGGTTTCTGTGAAAGTTGCATCTTTGGAAAGTCTCATCGATCTAGTTATGAAACTGGCCAACACACGAGCTCTCTTTGTTTTGAGTATGTTCACTGTGATCTCTGGGGATCACCTAATGTCCCTGCATCTCTGGGAAAGTGTCATTACTTTCTAAGCTTGGTGGATGATTGTTCCAGGAAGGTTTGGGTCTACTTCCTTAAGAGTAAAGATCAGGCATATGAGAGATTTGTGGAATGGAAGCGTCTTGTTGAGAATCAATCTGGTCTTAAAGTCAAGAAGCTAAGGACGGATAATGGTTTGGAGTTCTGTAATCAGGAGTTTGATAAGTTCTGTTCAGATAATGGCATTGCTAGACATAAGACAATACCGTACACTCCACAACAAAACGGTGTGGTGGAGCGTATGAACAGAACCATTCTTGAGCGTGTCAGGAGTGTATTGAGTGAATCAGGTCTGCCAAAGGTGTTTTGGGCTGAGGCAGTGAACACAGTAGTGTATCTTATCAACAGAACCCCTTCAAGTGCAATTGAAGGAAGGATACCTGAAGAAGTCTGGGCTAAAACAGCTCCAAAGTACAGTCATTTGAAGAAGTTTGGCTGTGTGTGTTACTTTCATACATATGAAGGAAAGCTACAGCCGAGAGCAAAGAAAGGGGTCTTCATTGGTTATCCTTCTGGTGTCAAGGGTTACAAGGTCTGGTCTCTTGATGATAGGAAGAGTGTCATCAGCAGAAATGTTTTTTTCAAAGAGACTGAGTGCTACAAGGATCTGTTGGATAAGAAGGATGATATGCGAGAAAGGAGTACGATGTTTCTTGATATTGAATTGGGGAATGTTGGTTCAGGTGGAGAGTTATCAACAGATGATAACAAAAATGGCATCACTGAGGAAGCTGGAGCTACGCCTGAAGAAGAAGAAGCTCAGGATGAAGATACAGAACTTGAGAATTATCTGTTGGCTAGAGACAGAGGAAGAAGAAATCCTAAGCCTCCTAAGAAGCTTGATGATTATGTGCATCTGGCGTTGCTTGCAGCAGAAGATGGAGATCCTCCTGAACCCAAAGACTATGCAGAAGCTATGAATGATCCGCATAGTAAAATGTGGAAGTTAGCTTCTGATGAGGAGATTATGTCTCTTGATAAAAACGAGACATGGGATGTGGTGGAGAGACCACAGGGAAGGAAGATCATTGGTTGCAGATGGATTTATAAAAGGAAACCAGGGATTCCAGGAGTTGAGGAACCAAGATTCAAAGGAAGAGTAGTAGCAAAGGGATATGCTCAAAAGGAAGGTATAGACTATAACGAGATTTTCTCTCCTGTAGTAAAGCATGTCTCTATTCGGTTTCTCATGGCTATAGTGGTGAATGAGGACATGGAGCTTGAACAGTTAGATGTTAAAACCGTATTTCTTCATGGTGATCTTGATGAAGAAATCTTCATGGAACAACCAGAAGGTTATGAAGTGGAGGGTAAAGAAGATTGGGTTTGTCTGCTCAAAAAGTCTTTGTATGGTTTGAAGCAGAGTCCTCGTCAATGGAATCAAAAGTTCAATTCATTTATGTTGGAGCTTGGTTTCAAGAGGAGTGATTACGATCAATGTGTGTATGTCAAGCTCACACAAGAAGTGTACATATATCTCCTACTCTATGTAGATGATATGTTGGTGGCGTGCAAGAATATGAAGTTAATCAAAGATCTAAAGCAGCAGTTGAGTACTCGGTTTGAGATGAAAGATCTTGGAGCTGCGAGAAGAATTTTGGGGATTGACATTGTTCGTGATAGAAAGAATGGAGTTTTAACTCTGTCTCAGAGGGGTTATCTTGAGAAAGTGTTGAAGACTTACAACATGGAAAATGCTAAACCGGTGAACACACCAATGGGAGTTCATTTCAAGCTAGCTACCGCAACTAAGGATGAATTGCTTACAGACTCTGAGTATATGAGATCAGTCCCTTACTGTAATGCAATTGGTAGCTTGATGTATGGAATGATTGGTACAAGACCGGATTTGGCGTATCCTGTGGGTCTTGTGAGTCGTTTCATGAGTGATCCTATCAGGGAACACTGGGAGGCTGTGAAGTGGGTGTTGAGATATGTCAGAGGATCTCTCGGAATGCATTTGATGTTTAAGAAGAGTTCAGAGTTCAAGATCATGGGGTTTTGTGACTCTGATTATGCTGCAGACTTGGATCGGAGAAGATCGATTACAGGATATTCATTTCTAGCTGGAGATTGTATGATTAGCTGGAAATCAAACCTGCAGAAAGTGGTGGCGTTGTCTACTACTGAAGCTGAGTATATCTCGATGATTGAAGCAGCAAAGGAAGCGATTTGGCTAAAGGGTTTAGGCCAAGAGTTCGGTTATGAACAGGAGAAGGTTGAAGTATTTTGTGACTCTCAGAGTGCACTAGCTTTGGCTAAGAATAATGTGCATCACGAGCGTACAAAGCACATGGCAGGGAAGCTCAGTTTCATAAGGGAACAAGTTGAAGAGGGTGATCTGAAGGTTTCTAAAGTTCATACGAATGTGAATCCTGCTGATATCTTCACAAAGACTCTGCCGGTTGCGAGACTCAAGAAGCTACTGAAGCTGCTTGGGGTCTCTGATGAGTAAGTCAGAGGATGAAATCGAGGTCTCGGAAGGTCACTAAGAGGACAACGGTCTATAACAACCAAGGTGGAGTTTGTCGGATGAAGTTGGTTGATATAGCCGTTGGATTCAGTCAAGTTAACCGGGAGGGTTATTGATTTGAATCAAAGCTTGAGGACCCGGTTTGGGATTCTGGTTCAAAGTTAATGAGTTAGTGTAAAACGTCGTCGTCTCTTGCGTCTTGTTGTAACAGGCTGTTTAGGCCGTTAGAAGGTTGTTACGGGTGAGTCAACTCAGGGTCGAGTTGATCTGACGTGGCAGTTAATCACTTTATCAAGAGGGATTGGTGAGCTCTGGGTGGTTACAGAGTGTGATTTCATTGTGAGAGTGGTTTACGTGAGTCACTGGTGAGAGAGAGAAAACACAGAGAGTTTCCGGTGAGTGAAAGTTCTCGGGGGGGTTGTTTTCCGGTGAGAGACGGCGGCGTTGTTTGTATCTCACTTTCTCATACTCTTAGTGGATTCCGAGGAAGAAACCTCGGCCAGACGTAGAGTCGCGGTTTGCGCTCGAACTGGATAACAAACTCTCGTCTTCTTTTACGCTTTCTGTTTTCAAGTTCATCGCATCGTATCGCCAATCCATTCACATCTAATCGATCTTGATCCAGCTCTAATCCGAAGTTAATCAAGCTAGATTTCGCAAGAGCGTCCATTGATAAAGTTTAAGAGAAGTGAATCCTTTTAAAAATGGCTAGCATTCTTTGTTATAAAGGAACCAACCAATCGCAGCTCGTTGCTTATATACCAGATATTCACTGCAATGGTTGTTGTTTTTGAAACCAAATTAAATAATAAATTAAGCTAAACCAAAGAATTGAGCTAAAACAAAAACATTGAGCTAAATCACAAACTGGTACAGAGACCCACATGTTTAACCGAGTGTTCTTTTTTACGTTTTATTTGTCTCGGATGAAAAGTGGTCTTGAAATTAGACTGATTTTTTGTCGTTTTATACATTCTTTTATTTGATTAATTCGAATAGTTTTAATATTTTCTTATTGTTTGAGTAGATTTTCCTGCAAATATCCAAAAACCTATAAAATATTGTTTTAATCAAAAAAACACATAAAAATAAAATAATCAAAATAATTTTCACTTATAAGTAAAAGACAATTATACCTTTATCCTATAGATATGTAATTTTAGATAAATATTTAAAGAAATATTTAAATAAATAAATAAATCTATTTTTGGGATAATTTTATTCAATATTCAAATCTATTTTTAGTTTTTTTAAAAAAAAAAAATTTTTTTTGGAAATTTTGTTTCGAAATCTAAAAGTTCCTTTTTGAAAGTATTTTTAAATGATTATTTCAAATTTTGAATTATAAACTCACACCTAAATCAAATTTTAGACTTAAGATTAATTGTCTTAGGAATATAAGTATTCTTTATTTTTTTAATGAGTTTATTTTGATCATTTTGATTTTTGCGGATCATTTTTTGATAAAAGGTTATTTTATTAATAGGATATTTCTCAAGATTTATATATTTTGATATTTTATGTAGTTTATTTAGATTTTAGGTGATTTTTGAAATATGGATACAACATTCCAAAGATCAAAAATATTGAAGAGTATTCCAAATGATATTTTATCTCTTTAATAAAAAAACCCTAAATCAACCTTCCGTTTCAGATCACCAACCAGTCCAGTCCAGTCCAATCCACTCATCAATCATCTCACCTCGCCTCGCCGTTTCTCCTTGATTCCGTAAGCTTCCTCTTCTCCCCCTTCCTCAACTCAAATCTGACTTTCGATCTATAAAATTTCAAATAACGCGATGACTTGGACTCGATTCCAAGCTAGGATGGGATCTTCAATCCCTAAATTAAAAATTCGTTCCACTTGCGGCTTAACTCCATCTGTTTACTATAAATTCTCCCACAGCTCGCGTACAATGAGAGACGTCAAAGTCAAAGCTAATCCAAAGTCAACGCATCAAGAAGACTCCCCGAGCGTCAAATCAACACCCGAGATCGAGAAAAAGTACGTCCACCGAGTCTACGACGCCATCGCTCCGCACTTCAGCTCCACGAGGTACGCCAAGTGGCCTAGAGTCGCCGCCTTCCTCGAATCCTTACCTTCCGGATCCGTGATCCTCGACGCCGGCTGCGGGAACGGCAAGTACCTGGGGCTGAACCCGAACTGTTTCTTTATAGGCTGCGACATAAGCAGCCCTCTCATCAGAATCTGTTCGGAGAAAGGGCAAGAGGTTGTAGTCGCGGACGCTGTTAATCTCCCTTACAGAGAAGGGTTTGGCGACGCGGCGATCTCGATCGCGGTTTTGCATCATTTGAGTACGGAGGAGAGAAGGACGAGCGCTGTTAACGAGCTGGTTCGCGTTGTTAAGCCTGGCGGGTTTGTGCTGATAACGGTTTGGGCTGCGGAGCAGGAGGATGAGTCTTTGCTTACTAAGTGGACGCCGTTGTCTCCCAAGTATGTTGAGGAATGGGTGGGACCGGGTAGTCCGATGGATAGCCCTCGTGTGAGGAACAATCCGTGCTTCGGTCTTGAGAGTATTCCGGAGAGTGACGTGAGTGTAAAGGAGGAAAAGGATAAGGACTCTGTGGAGATGAGTCATCAGCAAGAGTACTTTGTTCCGTGGCATTTGCCGTACCACCGTGCGGAAGTTAGTGGTGCATCTGCTTCTGCGCTTGCGAGTGGGCTTGCGAAAAAAGACGATAAGAAAGGAGCTGTTGTGTACAATAGATACTACCATGTGTTCAGTGAAGGGGAGCTTGAAAGGTTGGCGTCTGGTGTAGGGAATGCAATGGTAGTTGATAGGTTTTACGATAAGTCTAATTGGTGTATTGTTCTTCAGAAAGAAGCTTTAAACCAAGGCTGAGACCAGACTCTTTGGCTTCACACTCAGTTTTACTTTTTTTTTTTTTTTCCATATTTCTGAAAGTGGAACTCTCCCTTGTAGCCACCATTGGAGGTTTTTCCATATGTAATCCAAGTTTTTTTTTAATGGTTGTAGTTGAGATTCTGTGTCAGCTCATTTGTTGTGCAATTGTTGGCTTTAAGGCTTCGTATTATGTGTAATGTTGAGTCTACACTGATAAACAAAATGTCATTTGTAATTGGATAACAAAAAAAAAAGAAAGAATAATGCATTTGTGCTTCCTCAGTTTCAGTTGATATTTTGCTTCTGAATGCTTTGTGTGTGTTTTGATCAAATCAGGAATTTCAAAATCGAATTGATCGTTGAAATGATTGACGTGCACAAGAACTTAAGATTGAAAAGGCTTAATGGGCTACCTATGGGCCTTGAATATATTTATTCTCTCTCTCTTATTCCAACCTCCAAAATTCAAATTCGCTCGTCTCTTTCTTTCTCTCTCTCTGGGTCTCGACTCTCTAGCAATGGCGCTTTCCGCAGCTTTCAAGGAGAGACTAGATCAAATGGAGTTTACCAGAAACCAGCGACTTCATCTTCTCCAGGTACCGAACAATCCATCGATCAGTTACGATCCATATCATCATCGATCAGTTACGATCAATTGCATCATCGAGTTTTCAATGTTCGCTACTGATTTCAACAACCTTCCGAGTGTGAGAAAGTAATAGAATCGCTTCATCTCCGTTTCAACGGAGATCTCTGGTTGATGATTATCTATAGCTTTAATTTTGATCGAAATCAAAACAGATCATACTGTGTATGTTGATTAGGCGGAGAAAGAGCTACAAGTGGAGAAATCACAGATACTAGCAACCAAGCACGCAAACATACAATCAATAGAACGCAAATGTTTGATGCTCGACCAGAAGATCGCGGCACAAAACCTCAAGATCACGCTTCTCAGATCTACCATCCAAGATCTCGATTCCAAATACCACTGCTCTGTTCAGCAACTGAGGTTGATATTTACTCTATGTTCTTTTGGTTTTTAGATCAGTTACGATGATATCAATCAGTGTGTTGTTGAGCGCTGAGATTTACAGGACGCTAAAGAGCGAGGTTGAAGAGTTAAAGGAGTTAGACCAAGAGAGGGAAAAGTATTACGAGCTGAAATGCTCAGAGATGAACGAGTTCATGCAAAATGTGGAGCGGTTCAGATCAGAGAAACGGTTACAAGTCAAGAACCTGAGAGACCATGTCAAGGAGGTATGAGCATATTTAAATGTGAATCAAAAACCAGTGTCCAGTTTTGGATTTTAAATTATATTTTGAACATGTTTTTCTCAGCTTAGCTCAACGTTCGAGGAAATTCACAACAAGAACAATTATCTGAGGAACACAAATTAAAGGTATGGTTCCTCTAATCATCATAGCATGAAGCGAGGTGCAAAAGCATATAAACACGTTTGCAGGTAAACCATATGGATTCTATATTATATGATGATTCAAGGTTTGTAATTTGATATGAAAAAAAATAAGCTTAACTAGCCCATGAGAGTCCACTTAAAACCTTGCCCAAGAATATGGATATAGTACATAGTGCATCAAACAATAACATCTAGAGTTTTTTTAACGTAAAAATCACCACCAACCAAAACATCATCACACCACTCAACTTTACCCCAAATCTCCTTTCCTTGACGACGTCTTTCTAGCGAAATCTCCGCACACCGGATAACTTTTGTTCTACCTGTTGTTTTCGTAAAAATCATAGCCAGTTTCCCACCGTAGCTCCCAGTGTACGACCAGTCTGAAAATCTCGCATCAGCCAACAATTCTTCCAAACCATTCACCACTACCCAACTACTCCCTTTTGGGTCATAAGCTCTCAGCACCCCCCAACCAGAATCGTAGTAATACAATACGTCATCAACGACACGCGCTTTCCTCCACTTGAACATATTCAGCATCTTGTCAGTTTCCCATTTACTCTCTTTTGGATCGTAAACAAAGTTGTAAGAAGGATCACTCATGTACATCTTACCGGCCATAACCACACACTCACAAGCCCACAGGTAACCACGCATTGTCTCTGGCGTTGTCTTCTTAGGCTCCCACATTTCTGTTTCTGTATTGAATACCATCATGACCATCTTCGTTGGGTTGCTACAGTATCCAGTTAGATATATATTCCCGTCAATGATGTCAGCAACTGAAACAGACATGGTTACATTCATGCTAGGCAGGGGGTGCACCGTTTGGTATCTACAGTCAATGCTTATCGCATTCTGTGGAACTGACTTAAACCTACCAAACACATATATCCTGGACCCCACCGCGACAAAGCCTCCCTTACGAGGCAGTTTAGGAAGCGAAGGGATAAGGACCAAGCTGTGATTGCCGTTGGCTTTCTGGCGGAGAGCATACAACTGGTAATTACCGTTTTCTCTGTTACAGAGGACAACATAGAGAGAGTGTTCCGTGCATCCTAACAATGATCGTCTTGCGTATAGCTCATGGGAGGTAACAAGTGATCGGAAGTGCTTGGAAACAAGGGAGAGTTTTGGATAGTAGCAGCTCCCTACACGCGCTAAGATGTCAACGATGATTTCTTCCGGAAGTGATGGAATCAGAGACTGCATTGCTCCTTCTTTGACCTAGTTTTAGACGACGTCCTCAAACTGTCCTCCAATATGAGAGAGAAACGCACAACAACCCTAACTTTATGCGAGAGAATAAAGCCCAAAACACTAATTTAGTTTACATAGCTTATCAAATACACAAGATAACAGTAATTGTGTTTTTTTTCCTTTAATGAAATTTTCTCAAACACAACAAACACACAAAAATAGATTACAAATCCGACAAACTACAAACTATAAGTCCAAAAGCATATAAACACGTTTGCAGGTAACCATATATATGGATTCTATGTTAAGATGGTTCACCTTACATGTTTTTAATTTGATATGAAAAAAAAGATATATTAACAAGCCATGAGAATCATGGTTCTTGGTTTTTGGGATAGTTAGTTCACCTTACATGTTTGTAATTTGATATGAAAATAGAACAATATTAACAAGCCATGAGAATCATGGTTCTTGGTTTTTGGGATAGTTATGATTCTCAAGAGCAAGGTTGAAGAGCTAAAGGAGTTAGACCACGAAAGGGAAAAATATTACTCCCTCTGGATTTAAATGTATGATGTTTAAGGTTTTACACATATTAAGAAACAATAAAATTATTTTAATTGTTATCTTTTGGTTACATCAATAAAGTTTCACCACTCATAAATCTTACTTTTAATTTATGTTTAAATTTTAAAAATAAATATCTATCTTATTAAAACTCAAGTACAAAATTGGAGTGTTTGGAGACTTGAATAGGACTTTTAAAAATTTGGAGTGTTTGGAAACATGGATTGCAGTCTTTTAAAAAAAAATATTTTTGTGTGAAAACAAAGATAGTAGTATTAAGAAAAAAAGTAATGGGCTTATGTTTTTTAAAAAAATTGAAAGTTATCTAGGCCACTTTTAAAATATACCAAAATAGGTCAATCTAATTCCCTAAATTTTTTTTTCTAAACTAACCATAAAACAAAATTTAAACTTTATATACATATTTCAAATCAAAATAATAATTCAAATTTGATTTATATCAAAAATTGATTCAAAAATATACATATATTCAAAAATGGATATTTACTAAACTATTTTTCAATAACCATTATAAAAAAATATTGTCAATATATATAAGAAAAATATAATACAAAGCCCAATTTGAAATACCAACTCAAATTATGGTTTTCATATTTCATATTAAGTTTTAAAAATATAATATATGTAATTATTTATATGATGGTATGTATAAAATACTATTAATTATATGATTACTTATATGATGGTACATATAAAATACGATTAATTATATGATGATAAATACGATATATAATAATGACTAGGGATGGGCTTTTGGATACCCATACGGGTTTAGTTCTGATCGGTTTGTATTTTGGGTTTTCGGGGTCAAAGATTTCAGCCTTATTAGAATGTTTCTAAATTTTGGTTTGAGTTCGTTTTGGATCTTTGCGGGTTTGGTTTGGGTTTGGATAACTAATCTATCTTATTAAAACTCAAGTACAAAATTGGAGTGTTTGGAGACTTGAATAGGACTTTTAAAAATTTGGAGTGTTTGGTAACATGGATTGCAGTCTTTTAAAAAAAATATTTTTGTTTGAAAACAAGGATAGTAGTATTAATAAAAAAAGTAATGGGCTTATGCTTTTTAAAAAAATTGAAAGTTATTTAGGCCACTTTTAAAATATACCAAAATGGGTCAATCTAATTCCCTAAATTTTTTTTTCTAAACTAACCATAAAACAAAATTTAAACTTTATATACATATTTCAAATCAAAATAATAATTCAAATTTGATTTATATCAAAAATTGATTCAAAAATATACATATATTCAAAAATGGATTTTTACTAAACTATTTTTCAATAACCATTATAAAAAATATTGTCAATATATATAAAAAAAATATAATACAAAGCCCAATTTGAAATACCAACTCAAATTATGGTTTTCATATTTCATATTAAGTTTTAAAAATATAATATATGTAATTATTTATATGATGGTATGTATAAAATACTATTAATTATATGATTACTTATATGATGGTACATATAAAATACGATTAATTATATGATGATAAAATACGATATATAATAATGACTAGGGATGGGCTTTTGGATACCCATACGGGTTTAGTTCTGATCGGTTTGTATTTTGGGTTTTCGGGGTCAAAGATTTCAGCCTTATTAGAATGTTTCTAAATTTTGGTTTGAGTTCGATTTGGATCTTTGCGGGTTTGGTTTGGGTTTGGATAACTAATTTAAATTATTTTTAAAGTCTTAAATCATTATATATTTTAAATTTCTCAAAATGTATAAATAAAATAATATATTACGTATAAATTTGAATAACATATGTCATAATACTTAAGCTTAACATATCAATTGGCTTGATTTAAAATTTTGGATACGAAATCAATAATTATTTTAAGTATTTTTGGTGATTTGAGTATACTTTAACTATTTCAGATATTTACTTTTGACTATCTATATATATTTTTAAGTATTTAAACCAATTTAAAAGTATCATTTTTGATGTTTTATATACGTTAAATCTAAAAATAATTAATATATATAAGTATATAAATCTATTTTTAGATAAATTCGGATACCCAAACACTTCGGTTCTCTAAATAACAAAATTTTGAATAATTAGAATATTTAATCAATTTATGTTTGGGTTTGGTACTATATCTTTGGATCGGTATCGGTTATGTTCCTCGGATTCATTTTTCCAAATCCTAATAATTACATGAAAAACAAATATCAACATATTTTTCAAAATATACACCCGCGCGCCTGCGCGGATCAAAATCTAGTATTAATTATATCTAAAAACATCATACATTTGTATACAAAATAAAAAGATAGAACATCTTACATTCTCGTATCCGGAGGGACTACAATCTAAAAGCATGTCCAAAGGAGTATCCAAGGTACTTCTAAATGATGTAAGTATTTATGTGATTAAATTTAAATCAAAAAGACATAATTTAGATAGATACGGTTCTACAATTGGAGGTTTTGAATCCACTTCTAAATGACATGTGTCATTTTGTGAGAGATGGTATTTAGAAAAAAAAATGTTCTTTGTCACAGGTGGGTTCACAACAAAGCCACCATGATCTTTTCTTTGTCACTCACCCATAACAATTGGAAAACTCAGGTGCAACCATTGTAAAAAAACAGATTTGATTGAATACATTTTTAACACATTCATTTCAAAAAAATAAATAATAATAAGGACCAATCTTTCAAACAAAATACAGACAAAACACATAATCAAGCTACTGTATAGAGACACGAGAATCATCTCCATTGCAGGTCAAGAACATTAAAACTGAAAATCCAACAAAAATTGTGACTAAACAACCACCAAACAAGAAAAATAAGGAAGAGATTCGTCTTTTTCTATGTTTTACTTTGTCAAGAATTAAACAGCATTACCATATTAAACCAGCCCCAACAAAAAGAAAAAAAAACTTGAAATCAAAACCACAGGGTTGAAGACAAAGAACATACAGTACTTGCTCCATAGAAATTTGCCTAAACACATTAACCAAGTAAAGAAATTTTAGCTCCATCTTATGCCATATATAAAAGAGTGTGATGCAAGTAATCAAATCTCTTATTACAAATTTTCAAATTTTAGAAATTTAGAACCTTTAATTGGTTCTACCATTGGAGGGGCTAAAATTAAACGAGTATTTAAATTTTTTAATTTAATTATTTTCACTTAAAAAATTGATTTAGAACTCTAATGGTGGATCTATCGTTGGAGATGGTCTAAGTATATATGAACATCTTTAAATGTGAATCATACTATTAACGTAGGTTTCTCAGCTTAGCTCAAAGTTCGAGGAAATTCATAACAAGAACAATTATCTGAGGAACACACAAATCAAGGTATGATTCCTCTAATCATCATCATGAAGAGAGGTGCAAAAGCATATGAACACGTTTGCAGGTAAACCATATGGATTATATGCTATGATGATTTCAAGGTTTGTAATTTGATATGAAAAAATAAATAAGCTTAGCAAGCCATGTGAGTCACTGAAACCTTGCCCAAGAATGGAGAGTTCATGCATCAAAGAATAACATCTAGAGTTTTCGTAACGAAAAGATCATCACTAAGAAACAAAACATCATCACACCAATCAATCTTACCCCAAATCTCACTTCTTCCCTGGTGGTGCCTCCTTTCCAGTGAAATCTGCGCACACCTGATACCTTTTATCCTACGATCTTTAGAGAAAAACAAAACCAGCTTCCCACGGCAACTCCCAGTGTAATACGATTCTGAAAATCTCCCTTCAGCCACCAATCTTTCCAAACCTTTCACCACTACCCAACTAATCTTTCTTGGGTCATAAGCTCTCAACACCTTCCCACCACGAATATCGCAGTAACACAATACGTCATCAACCACACACCCACCCTCCCACTTAAACAACATATTCAGCCTCTTGTCTGTCTCCCATTTACTATCCTTTGGATCGTAAACAAAGCTGTTACGAGCATCCCTCGTGTACATCTTAATTACCAGCCATCACCGCACAACCAGAGGGCCGACCTATCATAGTCTCTGTCGCAGTATCCCATATTTGTGTTTCGGTATTGAACACAGCCATGACCATCTTCGCTGATGTATCCCATGAGATTTTAGTATATGCAGTTACACATATTTTCCCGTCAATGACGCCAGCAACTGAAACATCCATGGTTGCATTCATACAATGCACGAGGTTCAATTTTATTTATTATATTTATAATTTTTTATGTATAAAATATAGATTTATAAAAAAAATTGGGCTCGCCGTTTGGATTTGACTAAAACATTATGAAGTTTAATTATATCTTCAACCTCTGGGTTTTTCAGCTTTGCTCAACGTTTGAGGAAATACATAAGAAGAACAATTATCTGAGGAACACAAAACTAAGGTATGATTCCTCTAATCATCATGAAGAGAGACGCAAAATCAAGTAAACACGTTTTCAGGTAATCATATGGATTATATGTTATGATGATTCACCTCACATTACTTGTAAGACAAGATTAGTACTTAGTAATTTGATATGACAAAACACAAGCTTAACTAGCCCATGAGAGTCCACTAAAACCTTTCTCAAGAATATGGATCGTACTTAGTGCATCAAACAATAACATCTAGAGATTTGTTAACGTAAAAATCACCACCAACCAAAACATCATCACACCACTCAACTTTACCCCAAATCTTCTTTCCTTGACGACGTCTTTCTAGCGAAATCTCCGCACACCGAATAACTTTTGTTTTACCTGTTATTTTCGAATAAAACATAGCCAGTTTCCCACCGTAACTCCCAGTGTAAGACCAGGCTGAAAATCTCGCATCAGCCAACAATTCTGCCAAACCATTCACCACTACCCAACTACTCTCTTTTGGGTCATAAGCTCTCAGCACCTTCCAACCACTATCGTAGTAATACAATACGTCATCAACGACACACGCATCCTTCCACTCGAACTTATTCAGCATCTTGTCCATTTCCCATTTAATTTCCTTTGACTCGTAAACAAAAACAAAGCTGTTAACAGGATCCCTCATGTACATCTTGCCAGCCATAACCACACAATCACAAGCCCACATGTAACCATTCATTGTCTCTGGTATTGTCTTAGGCTCCCACATTTGTGTTTCTGTATTGAACACCGCCATGTTACAGCGGTATCCAGTTACGTATATTTTCCCGTCAATGATGTCAGCAACTGAAACAGACATGGTTACATTCATACTAGGCAGGAGGTGCACCGTTTGGGATATACAGTCAATGCTTATTGCATTCGTTTGAATTTTCTTATGTCGGTAAGAGTTCAACCCACCAAACACATATATCCTTGACCCCACCGCGACAAAGCCTCCCTTGCGAGGCATTTTGGGAAGCGAAGGGATAAGGACCAAGCTGTGATTACCGTTGGCTTTCCGATAGAGAACATAACAATAGTGATTATCGTTTTCTTTGTTACAGAGGACAACATAGAGAGAGTGTTCCGTGCATCCTAACAGTGATCGCCTCTCGTATAGCTCATGGGAGGTAACAAGTGATCGGAAGTGCTTGGAAACAAGGGAGAGTTTTGGATAGCGGCATCTCCCTACACGCGCTAAGATGTCAACGATGATCTCTTCGGGAAGTGATGGAATCAGAGACGGCTGTTCTGAAGATTGCTCCTTCTTTAACCTAGTTTTAGACGACATCCTCAAACTATCCTCCATTAAGAGAGAGAAACGCACAACAACCCTATCTTTAGGCGAGAGGAGAAAGCCCAAAACATTAAAATTTAGCTTACATAGCTTTAATCAAATACACACATGTTTCCTATTTTAAATAGAACAACTAGATCTCTATCCGCGCAACTGCGCATGTTTTTGTTTTCATTTATTTTTATATAAACATTTTTTTTCAATTCTAAGTTGATATATATTATAATATATGTGTTTATCGATTTTTAAAACATAATAGATTTACGGTATATATTTTCATTGAATAGATTGTTTCAAACTTTCACATGTATATGTATCTTCCTGTATATATTTTTGGATTATTATTTCATTATTAAAATCGTAACTATATATATAAAGATTAATAAAATATTATTTTATTGCCATATTCAAAAATATTGTAACATTTCACTAATTTAGATTTTTTTTTAAAATTAAATTTTTCTTCATAGATTTATTTTATCGAGTAGATAACTAAACATTTAGTTTTTGTTTAATTTTTAAAATAAACTATAGTTTTAAATTTGTTTTCATTGGTTTAAGGTAGTAAAGATTAATCATTGTTGGATAATTTGATTTTTGTTATTTAAATTCTTTTTTTATAATTTTAAAAGTTAACATCGATAAATATTTAAATAATTAATATATGGATGTATAGTATTAATTACAATATTAAATTATATCTATTTAATTTATACTATCTATAAATCCAATTATTGATAGCCCAATAAAATTTTTTTGTAGACCTAAAATTTAAATGATAAGATTAGAAATTAAATATAACATGACTTTCTATAAGAATATATCCATTTAAAAAAAAATCACACATGAATCAAGGTTGTAACTTCTCTTTTAATATATAAGATAGGTTCAGTTATTAGGGTGAAATGGTGAATAATATTTATCTCAAACATAATTTTTTTTTTTAACACTGGATTGTATTATTAAGTCTTATAGTCAAAAAGTTCTAAACAATGAGAATTATCAAAACAAAGAGTAGAAAAGGGATACACTAGTATGGATCCAAAGTAAACTAACAACACATCTTGCGTATGGATGACTAAAGATTTTCATATAAAAACTCCATATTGCTTTTGGAGAAGCTGAATCTCAAGGGAGATAATCTTCTTATTAATCCAAAAACACCACGCTTCAGAATGAATTGAGAACGATTGTCACTCTCTTTTTAATACTCCAGTAGGAGCCACTAAGATAAGACAACTCTTTATATTGCTCTATTGATAATAATAGAGTCAAAGAGATTACCGTTCCATAGAATTTGATGCTGCTTTTTGAAGTAATCATAGTTTGCAGCAAGAACTCCATCACTGTCACATGAAGAACCATCAACGATTGAAGCCGGTAAGATCCGTCGCCACCATCCGCAGTAGATCTGTCAATTACCTTTTCTAAACGGTTCAATTGAACCAAAACTTTTATCTTTCTAAATCCATTGGAAGAAACATACAAAAGAATAATAAAAAACTTTGTCAGATTTAAAACAAATTGGCAATCAAATAAACCAAGTAACGAGGAGTAAATCAAATCAAAGAAAGAGAAGCAGAACAAATCAAACAAGCCGATAACGGAGCTATAGAAGCCTCCTGTCATCGGCTTGAAACTATAAAAATCTCTTTTATCTCAAACATAATAAAACACAAAAAAGAAGATAAAAATCCGATAAACTAGAAACTATAAGTCCAAAAGCATATAAACACGTTTGCATGTAACCATATGGACTCTATGTTATGATGGTTCACCTTACATAATAGTAATTTGATATGACAAAAACAATAATAACCAGCCGTGAGAACCATGGTTCTTGGTTTATGGATAGTTATGATGATATCAATCAATGAGTTGATCTTTGAATATTATAGGACGCTCAAGAGCAAGGTTGAAGAGTTAAAGGGGTAAGACCAAGAGAGGGACAACTATTACAAGCTGAGATGCTCTGATGAACGAGTTCATGGAAAATGTGGAGACGTTCAGCTAAGATAACTGGTTACAAGTCGAGAATTTGAGAGACCAAGTCAAGGAGGTATATATATGAACATCTTTGAATGTGAATTATAGAACAGCTTTTAAATTATTATTATCAACATGTGTTTCTCAGCTTAGCTTAACTTTCGAGGAAATTCATAACAAGAACAATTTTCTGAGGAACACAAATTAAGGTATGATTCCTCTAGTCACCATTATGAAGAGAGGTGCAAAAGCATACAAACGCGTGTTTAGGTAAACCATATGGATTATATGCTATGATGGTTCCCGTTACGTTTAGTTGTTAGATTTATGGGTTAATTATGTAGCTGATAAAAGTAAAGATGTTGATAAATTGCAGAAAAACTAAGGTCTGAAATTTCATATGACAAGAATAAGCTTAACCAGCCCGAGAGTCACTAAAACCTTTGCCACTTCATGCATCAAAGAATAACATCTAGAGTTTTCGTAACGAAAAGATCATCACTACGAAAAAAAACATCATCACACCAATCAATCTTACCCCAAATCTCACTTCTTCCCTGGTGGTGCCTCCTTTCCAGTGAAATCTGCGCACACCGGATACCTTTTGTCATACGGTCTTTAGAGAGAAACAAAACCAGCTTCCCATCGCAACTCCCAGTGTAATACGATTCTGAAAATCTCCCTTCAGCCACCAATCTTTCCAAACCTTTCACCACTACCCAACTACTCTTTCTTGGGTTATAAGCTCTCAACACCTTCCCACCACGATTATCGAAGTAATACAATACGTCATCAACCACACACCCGCCCTGCCACTTAAACATATTCAGCCTCTTGTCTGTCTCCCATTTACTCTCCTTTGGATCGTAAACAAAGCTGTTACGACCATCCCTCGTGTACATCTTACCAGCCATCACCACACAACCATAGGGCCGACCTATCATAGTCTCTGTCGCAGTCTCCCATATTTGTGTTTCAGTATTGAACACAGCCATGACCATCTTCGCCGATGTATCCCATGGGATTTTAATTTAGTATATCCAGTTACGTATATTTTCCCGTCAATGACACCAGCAACTGAAACATCCATGGTTGCATTCATACAATGCACGAGGTGCACCGTTTGGAATCTACAGTCAATGCTTGGAATCGGCAGATGGTGGTAACGGTTCAACATATCAAAGGCATATAACTTCCAGCCCACGGTGACGAAGCTTCCAACGTGAGGCACATGGGTAGGCCAAGGGATAAGGACCAAGCGGTGATTATCGTTGGCTTCCAGGCAGAGAATATAAGGATTGTGAGAAGTGGTTTCTCGGTTAGAGAGGGCAACGTAGAGACGGCGTACCGTGCATCCTAACAGTGATCGTCTCGCGTATAGCTCGTGGGACGCGACAAGTGATCGGAAATGCTTGGAAACGAGGGAGAGTGTTCGATAGTCGCACCACCGTACACGCGATAAGATGTCAATGATGATGTCCTCAGGAAGCAACTGAATCAGAGACGGCGGTTCTGGCGATTGCTCCTTCTTTGACGACGACATTGTCAAACTTATCCTCCAGAGAGAAAATCACAAAAACCCTAACTGTAAGCTCATTTAAAATAGCTTTTGGAGAGAGAAGAAAACCCAAAAAGCCAAAACATTAGGAGCAACCCCAACTGTTTGATACCGTCAAACATCTAAAAAAATAAAAATAAAATTATAGTTTCACAATTTTGTTTTGATTTTTCTTTGATAGATGAAATGGTAGTTCAATGATATGTGTCATTTAAAGTTTCTAAAGGGTTCTAAAAGATTTTGTATTTAGAACTTTTCATCTTTCTGTCACTTCTTTTAATTTTTTTTCTTTTAATCTATTAATTTAGAAAACTATTTTTTTTATTTACGGTTAAAAAATTGTTATTTTAGTTTAGGACATATTCCATTTTTATTTAACAGATAATATATAACTTTGAAATTCTATTTTATAATTTTACTAACAACAAAAAATTGGAAAGATCACTGAACATAAACTTGATGAAATAAACCGAATATCACTACAATCTTGCAACTTCCTATATTATATTCTGTATCCCACATATATAATTCTCAAATCAAGATTTATTAATATGAAACTAAATATTCGTAATATAAGTTAAACATAAGATTATCTTTACACACATCAAAAAATATAAATTTCAAAGTATTCTCACAACATGTATTGTCAACTATTACTCCTTCTGTTTCATATTAAGTGTCGTTTTGAGTTGTGCATACAAATTTAGGAAACAATTAATTTTGCATATTTTCTAGAGAAAATTACTCAAACTAACTCTTATTTATTATGTAATTACTAGATTAACTTCCTTTCATCGATGCATGTTCAGAGGATAGTATAAAGACGAAATAACCATAATAGTTGATAATTATTACTACAATGCCATTATATTAATTTTGGTATAAAATTAAAAATACCAATTAAAATCACGATAAAAACACAGTTTTTACAACAAAAAAAACTTTAGGGTTCATGGGATTCACCGGCGATTCACGACGAATTGGGAGAATCCGAGTTAGAAAGCAGCAATTCCATAGAAAATGAAAACATGACCAGGACCAGACAGAAAAATCCCCAAACTAAACCCAGAACACTGTCAATCGTTTCCCGTTGCAGCTAAGAACCAGAGAGATGCGGAGGATCAGTTCACTGGACGGTGAATTGGACTTCTTAAGAGAGCACACGAATAAACCTTCGTAGAAATTTAATACCTTCCTGGTATCTCTCTCCTTCACTACTGACGGTGGCTATGGCGATGGCAGTGAGTTTCAGCAGAATAGCTCCAGTCAAGATATCTGATCGCAGATTTTGACAAACAAAATCTGATCTATTATGATTTTTGTCTTAGATTTGAATCCGGATTGAAGCGTGACCGAGCAGCGTGGCTGTCTCACCAAGACTCCTTTGTTGACGCCGTTGCAGACCGCGTATAGGTACACTCATTGCTTTGATATATGATCGCATTAAGACAAATAGATATATATTTGCAAAAAGGCATAGGTGTAAAGTCATGTTTCTCGTCTCTAATGACCATTGGCAGTGTATATAACCAAGTTTTAATGAATTTAGATTAGCATGTTGGCTCGACAGTGACCAAAATTTGGCTCGATAGTGAAACATAGATGTAATATATATTCACAGGCTTATGCTCCATGTACAGGATTCTAGAAATCATCTATACCCACGCCTTTTGGATGCGTCTGAAACACATGCTTTGTTGGGGTATATAACTTGATTATGGCTCTTTTTTATTATGTTTGCTTCACATTTGATGAGAAAAAAATAGAAACCTTGAGTATAACCTTCACAGGGGAGTCACTAACACCATATTTTTCTGGTGCTTTAGTTGTTTGTGGAGTCCATTATTGTGTGTTTAATACTTAGGTCGTGGTGAATTTTGACAGGGATACATTTTGTCTAGGGGAAATCACAACAAGGAAATGCAGAAGACTGTCTTGCAGTTTGAGAGTAAGGTTGACAAGGAGTCTACTTTTTAAAAGTTCAGTCTATGGGGGTAGTAAAGAAAGGCGTATCTACCGACATTCCGGTTTATATGTACTTTGATGCATTTTCAACTCTGTTTTACCATAAAAATGCAGATGACGAGTTATGTAGCCGCTGGGTGTGGTTATCGTTTGTTGTGTTCTTATAACCGCCGGGTGTGGTTTTTGTGTTCTTATACAATCAAGAACTTGAAAAGCTCTGTTGAATGATAACACTGCCTTGCTTTTAATCAATGTGTTTCGGGTTTTGGTTGTTTTTCCTCCAAAGAGCTAGAAATGTATTTTCAATGATTACTCCATTCTTGATCTTGATCTATTACGTCCTCACTCAAACAGACTGAAGCTTTGAACACTTCTTTGAATTAATCGTTGCTATTTTCTTGTCTACTAAGGAAGAACGGTAAGAACAACACATCACCTGCAAATTTAAATAGATACTTATTAATAACACCATAAGAACATACGCGCATCATGCTCATCCAATGACCACAAACCATTTATATTTGTGCCATGAGAGAAGAAGGAAGAAAATAAACGTCAATATGAACACAACCATTAACGTCGAATAAGGCAATCACGAGAGAGATTTGTAGATTAAGGCTTTTCTCTTTGTTTTGTTTAAATTAAGTTTGGTTTGGTTTAATTAAATAATTTTGGTTTACATGCTTTTGATTCAAATTATGGTTGGTTTGAAACATTTTGGTTTAAATCAAGTTAAATTACTGGTATATGAAATAATTTCAGAATTAAATGGTTTAATCTGGTTTGCAATAACTCGGTTAAGAATAATTAATAAAAATCTGTGGCCAAATCATAAATAAATTTGTGGTTAAAAACAAGTAAATCTGTGGTTAAAGAAAAAATAAATCTATCAAATCGAAACTAAATCTGTCAAAAACAAGTAAATCTGTGGTTAAAGAAAAAATAAATCTATCAAATCCTACTAAATATATTCAAATAAAGTAAATCTGTGGACAAATAAATTAAATTTGTCAATATTTAATAAATTTATGGCCAAACGTGACAGATTTGTTATAACAAGTCTGTAGAAATTTTATTAAGTCTATAGATTTTAAGTAAATCTGTTGCTAAAGAAGAATATATTTAAGTCTCTGGCTACATAAAACGTAGACAAAATAAATCTGTGGATGGTAAAATTGTAAATATTCCGAAAATTCAGTAATGGCATTTTTGTAATTATATTTTTTGTTAACAAAGGAAATAGGGGTAAATTGGGTATGAAAAACAAGCTAGTAATTAAAATAAAAGTAGAGTTAAACTAGTAATTAATTGATAAATAAGGGTTAAACTAGTTTTTTTCCCTATTTTCTATATAAAAACACAATTAACTATACACTTAACCATATTTCAACCAATAGAAAAATAAATTATTAGATAAAACTAATAAATTTTGCATTGAAAGGAATTAAATGCTCCAGTACTTCTCTATGGAAAAAAAAGTTCTCAGATACTCTCCATCTGAAATTCATTTTATTTTTATTTATTTTTAATTTGAAATCTGACTAAAAACCCAATATATCATTAATGAATATAGTTATTTACAGACTATGCCATTAAACCTAATTTTCTTCCTTATCTCTACAGATCTAAATCTATCTTTCATTCTTCATCTTCTTTCTTTCTCTCTTCTCTTTTTTTTCTCTCTTCTCATTCATTCTTTCATCCAAATCTCTTCTTTTTCGAATCTGTTTTTCTCTCTGTTTCTCTTGTTTTATTTTTGATTTTCATCTGTACTGATTGCTCCGTTTTTATCTTAGTTTTCTCTATTTTTTTTTGCTCTTCTTTGAATCTAGATCTATCTTTCATTCTTCATCTACTGATTTTTCCTTTGTTCTTCTTTGAATCTCAACTGTTTTTTTTATTTTCTTCTCCACATTTTCCTTCTTCTTCTCTACCTACTACTTCGCTTATTCTCCGCATCAACTTCAGTCTGATTCTTGGTATTATAGATTTTTAAGATCTAAAAACGCATATATCAAAACACGGAAGTGAAACTACAAACCCAGAAAAACAATTTTACCAGGTTATACTATTGTGTAACTTGGTAAAACTGTATAACTAGGTTATAATCTTACGAAGTTGTACTTTGACAAATGTACAACTTGGTAAAACTACAACCTAGTTATACAGTTTTACCAAATTATACTAATTTGTAACTTGGTAAAACTGTATAACTAGGTGATAGTTTACCAAGTTGTACTTTGACAAATGTACAACTTGGTAAAACTATAACCTAGTTATACCAGTCTTGAGGTATAACTTGGTGAAACTAGGACATAGGTACACCAAAAATATAATTTGACAATGATATAACTTGGTTTAACTTGGTTCAACTTTCACTAAAATTCAAAATTCAAATTTTAAATTTGATACCTAAAATTCGACAATTGTATAACTTGGTTCAACTTGGTTCGTAGTTTTATTAAAATTCAAAATTCAAATTGTAAATTTGATACCTAAAATTCAAAATTCAAATTTTCAATTGAGGAGGGAAAACGTAAGGACAAAATTGGAAATCTCTTATTTCATGAAGAGTAGAGAGTATGTCAGATTTCGTAAGAGTACCTCAGATCACTTTTTGCCTCATTAAGAGTATATGAGATTTTTACTCCATTGAAAGTTGAAAACAACAAATCTTAATATGATACGGAGGGAGTATACGTGAACACCAAACCTATATTATTAAAGACCCAAATAACCAAATATGACTTTAACATTAAAATTGATATTTTTGTGTGTCGTATAAAAAATATTAAGCCGCTGTTGTGAAAGCACCGTAGTATAAACAGGAAGGGAGGTGCAGAAGTTTTTGATTTTATTATCATTGTGGGTCCCACTGTCACTATTTACACAGTAACTTCTACTTTTTTACTTCTATATAAACGATCGATTTCGATCATTTGTAACTCGTCCCACACACTTCTCTTCTCCCTTTATAATAAACTCTCTCTATCATATATTTATTATATATCAGTGTTATCTCCTTTCTGCTGGTATACAAATTTTGCCCTTATTTAAATTTCGTGATACTATAAAATTATAAGTTATTTCATAACACGTTATCAGCACGATCACTCTGCGATTCAGTAAAATTTAAATGTATCATATCTACTCTGCTATAATGGCCGGTATACCGCCTATATTATTATTTATCATTTTATAGTGATTGTTTAAATTATTGCGGGCGGTATGTCGCCTCGTTAATAAACCTTGATTGCTAATTACACTATAATTATTGGCTTGGCTGTGCCGCCGTACAATCTATTTAATGTTATAGTTTTTCTACCACCATAATACGATTAATATCTATTTGTTCATCATATTATGGTTATTATATAAATGTTTGGTCACCTACATAAAATATTACGAAATTTACGGAATTTGGTTGACTGATTGTTACAATATTTTCAGATTAATTTTCATTCATACGATTTAATTCAAACGGTCACAAAGAAAAAAAATTCAGAATTTTTACCCTTTTTCAAACAGTTATGAACAGTATTTTCATCTATAAATATACTCATTCTTTACTCATTTACTTCATCCAAAATATTTCATCTTCTCTCAAATATTTTCAAATCGCCACATTCCGGTTTTTCATTGCAAGAAAGATGATTCGCATATTTTTGGTTTTATGTGCAATTTTAATTTTTGCTTCTATGGTCGGTCTTTTTATTGGAGAATTTGCTCCTGAAGAATTTACGCTTAATGTCGGTTATTTTTCTATGCATTGTTTCTCCTTGTAATTGCGTGTATTATTAATATAAATGGTTCGTTTTAAAATTACGAAATTCTAATAAAATATATTGTTTTGTGTTTTAGAAATACAAATGGCAAACATCGAGAAACTTCAGTTCCCGGCTCTGAAAATAACTAGCGAAAACTATGTCGGATGGGTCACAAACGTGAAACCATATCTGGTGATGAAAAAAATAACCGAAGCGATTGTAATCGGTAACAAATCACCACCCGAGCATATAGCCGAAGCGATAATCTTCCTGAAGAATCATTTAGATGAGAATCTAACGCACGACTATGCAAACGTCGAAGACACAGCTGAACTGTGGCAAGCTTTAAAAGAAAGGTTCGATAACCAGAGACAAGTCAACCTCCCTCACGCTCTCGAAGAGTGGAAAAACCTGAGGTTCCAAGATTTTCAAAAGGTTGAGGATTACAATTCCGCTGTCCTGAGGATAGTTTCACTTCTGAAATATTGTGGTAACCCTGTCTCTGAGGCAGAAATGATGAATAAAACATACAACACTTTCCACAAACAGCTTCACTTCCCGCCCGAAATTTACAGAAAATGCGGGTACACAAGATTTTCTGAATTGATGGTTGCGCTCATGTTGGCTGAAAAGAACAATGAGCTCCTGATCAAAAACCACAATTCCCGACCTACGGGAGCCAAAGCATTTCCTGAAGTGAATTCTACGGCGGTAGAAAATTCGGAAAGGAGGAACCAGACCAACCGAGGTCATGGTCGTCGTTTCAACAACAAACGTGGAAAAACTTACAATCCCAAATGGAAGGGATCTAACAAGTGGGTTAGATCCGAACAAGTTTCTAAGGGTAAAGAAACTCAGGGGATACCACCCAGAAGCGTGAGACAGTGTGTTACAGATGTGGCTGTAAAGGACATTGGTCCCGTACAAGTCGTACTCCTCCACATCTCTGTAAGTTATATCAAGAGTCCACGAAAGGCAAAGCTAAAGAAGTGAACCTCACTGAAAACTTTGAAGGGACATCGTACCTCGATGCCTCCGACTTCGCAAATGAGCTGGACTAGATTACTCCTGAAGAGAAAAGAGATGCTTATAATAAAACTATCGAATAGTTTTCACTATTGTCATGTATAATTATTACATTTCCTGTTTTAAATAAATAATGATGTTTTAACGTCACCTTAATGTAAAATTATTGTGTGTTTCCAAATATGATTATTATATGAATGAATTTTATGTTTTTCTTTTATTAATATTTATGACAATTTCAGAAATGGATTGAAATACTAATGGAACAAAATTCAAGAAACGGATTCGTGAAATATGTATACCAGATAGTGGAACAACACACACTATTCTGAGACAAAAGAGATATTTCTCTAATATAAAACCGACAAGAATTGTTGTCAATACAATATCAGGTCCTGCAGACGTGATTGAAGGAACTGGTAAAGCAAACTTTACGTTACCAAATGGAACAAAATTTTCCATAAATAATGCTCAATATTCCCCAAGTTCTAAAAGAAATTTGTTGAGTTTTAAAGACATATATCTTCACGGATATGATACTCAGTCTGCAACTGAGGATGGAAAGAAATACATGTATGTAACTTCTGAGCAATGTGGCAGAAAACACATATTGGAAAAGTTTCTAGAACTTCCTTTGGGACTACATCATACTTATATCGATGAGATCGAATCAAACCTTATAGTAAAACGGAACCCAGAAGAGTTCACATTATGGCATGATCGTCTCGGCCACCCAGGCACTACAATGATGCGTAAAATCATAGAAAGTTCGCATGGTCATTCACTGAAAATCCAGGAGATTTCTCAAGGGAATAAAGTGACATGTGTTGCATGTTCTCTAGGAAAATTGATCGTAAGGCCATCGCCAACCAAAATCGATAAAGAATCACCAAAGTTCCTTGAAAGAATTCAAGGCGATATATGTGGACCTATACACCCACCTTGTGGACCATTCCACTATTTTATGGTATTAATTGATGCATCCAGTAGATGGTCACACGTTTGTCTATTATCTTCTCGAAATGTGGCATTTGCGAGATTTCTAACTCAGATAATCAAATTGCGAGCACAGTTTCCTGATTATACTATTAAAAGAGTTAGACTAGACAACGCTGGTGAATTCACATCCCAAGCATTCAATGACTATTGTATGGTAACGGGAATTGAAGTTGAACATTCGGTTGCTCATGTTCATACGCAAAATGGTTTGGCTGAATCTTTAATTAAGCGTCTGCAATTGATTGCAAGACCATTGATCATGAGATCAAAACTTCCAACCTCTGTATGGGGACATGCTATTTTGCATGCTGAAGCACTTATTCGGATCAGACCGAGTGCATACCATAAGTATTCCCCACTACAGTTAGCGTTTGGTCGAGAACCAAACATTTCCCACTTTAGAATATTTGGTTGTGCAGTATATGTGCCTGTAGCACCACCACAACGTACAAAGATGGGACCACAAAGAAGATTGGGAATATATGTTGGTTGTGATTCCCCATTAATTATACGATATCTCGAACCACAAACTGGTGACGTCTTTACGGCACGTTTCGCCGATTGTCACTTTGATGAGAAAGTATTCCCAGTTCTAGGGGGAGAAAACAAAAATGTAGAAAATGATATCAAATGGAGTGTACCTTCGTTACTATATCTTGATCCTCCTACTAAAGAGTCTGAATTAGAAGTTCGACGAATCATGCATTTACAGAGTATAGCTAATCAGCTACCTGATGCATTTGCGGATACCAAAACGGTAACTAAATCTCATATACCAGCCGCGAATGCTCCTGCTTGTATCAAAATAACAAATGAGCAAAGAAAAGCAGACGATACACGAGAGTCTAAAACACGCTTGAAGCGTGGCAGACCTACTGGTTCTAAGAATAAAAATCCTAGAAAACAAAAGGATGTCGAAATAAATGACACACCCAAAATAGCGGAAAATATTTTGGAAGAAACAAATGATGAGAACAGTGACAATGTAGAGAATCATGAGTCAGAAAAGAACCATGAGATTTCTATCAACTACATCCATAATAAGAAGATATGGAATAGAAATGAACAGGATGATGTTGATGATGCTTTCTCATATATTGTGTCGAGTGAAATAAATGAAGAAATCGATGATCCAGAACCAAAATCTGTCTATGAATGTCAAAGGAGACATGATTGGAAACAATGGAAAGATGCAATACAAGCCGAACTTGATTCTCTTAATAGACGAGAAGTATTTGGATCTATTGTCCTCACACCTGCAGATGTGAGACCAGTCGGGTACAAATGGGTTTTCATTCGAAAGCGAAATGAGAAAAATGAGGTTACGAGATACAAAGCTCGTCTTGTGGCTCAAGGTTTTTCTCAAAGACCTGGAATCGATTATGAAGAAACATATTCTCCAGTTATGGATGCAATCACTTTTAGATTCCTAATGAGTCTAGCCGCTGATAAAAATCTAGAGATGCGTTTCATGGATGTTGTTACAGCTTATCTATATGGATCATTAGATACTGATATCTACATGAAAGTTCCTGATGGTTTTAAAATACCAGAAGCATTAAATTCCAAACCTAATAAAATTGCAAAGATCATTATATGGGCTAAAGCAATCTGGACGTATGTGGTATAATCGTCTCAGTGAGCATTTAACAAAAGAAGGATATGTGAATGATCCTATATGTCCATGTGTTTTCATCAAGAAAACAATGTCCGGATTTGTAATAATTGCGGTATATGTTGATGATCTTAACATTATCGGAACTCAGAAGGAAATACAAAAGGCATCAGACTATCTCAAAGGAGAATTTGAGATGAAAGATCTTGGACAAACACAATATTGTCTTGGCCTACAAATAGAGCATTCACAAAATGGTATATTTGTGCATCAATCCACATACACTAAAAGAGTGTTGAAACGATTTAACATGGATAAATCAACTCCTCTTAGCACCCCGATGGTCGTTAGGTCACTTAATATTGAAAGTGATCCATTTCGACCACCTGAGGAGAAAGAAGAGATACTTGGTCCGGAAGTACCATATCTAAGTGCAATTGGAGCGCTGATGTACCTTGCAAATTGTACACGGCCTGATATATCATTTGCTGTAAATCTTTTGGCAAGATTCAGCTCATCTCCAACTCGGAGACATTGGAATGGGATTAAACATGTTTTTCGTTACCTCCAAGGGACCATTGATTTGGGTTTATTTTACTCTAAA
Source organism: Brassica napus (assembly GCF_020379485.1). Taxonomy (NCBI): domain Eukaryota; kingdom Viridiplantae; phylum Streptophyta; class Magnoliopsida; order Brassicales; family Brassicaceae; genus Brassica; species Brassica napus. The sequence goes on from NC_063438.1 coordinate 5,592,238, forward strand.
GATTCAAAAGGTCAAATGATTGGTTTTGCAGATGCAGGATATCTTTCAGATCCACACAAAGCCCGATCGCAAACGGGATATGTTTTCACGATTGGAGGCACTGCTATATCTTGGCGTTCTCAGAAACAAACGCTCGTGGCTACTTCTTTAAATCATGCTGAAATCATCGCACTCCATGAAGCAAGTAGAGAATGCGTTTGGCTAAGATCAATAAACCGACACATCTGTTCAAGCAGTGGGATTGACGGAAATACAGAGCCAACTATCCTACACGAAGATAATGCGGCATGTGTTGCTCAAACAAATGACGGATATATCAAAAGCGATAGAACGAAGCATATTCATACGAAGTTCTTCTCATACACTCAAGAGCTCGTGAAAAAGAAAGAGATTGAAGTAAGATATGTCCGATCATGCGACAATGCAGCCGACCTTTTCACAAAATCACTTCCGACTTCGCTATTCAGAAAACATGTCCATAATATTGGAATGCGTCATCAGAAGGATCTATGACTGCTCCTTCGAGGGGGAGCTTACGTAGTTGTACTCTTTTTACCTTACTATGGTTTTTTCCATTGGGTTTTCCTGGAAAGGTTTTTAACGAGGCAACCAAGACACTAAACAAGAGATAATAGCGACACCGGTCTCCAAGAGGGAGTGTTGGGAAAGCACCGTAGTATAAACAGGAAGGGAGGCGCAGAAGTTTTTGATTTTATTATCATTGTGGGTCCCACTGTCACTATTTACACAGTAACTTCTACTTTTTTACTTCTATATAAACGATCGATTTCGATCATTTGTAACTTGTCCCACACACTTCTCTTCTCCCTTTATAATAAACTCTTTCTATCATATATTTATTATATATCAGTGTTATCTCCTTTCTGCGGGTATACAAATTTTGCCCTTATTTAAATTTCGTGATACTATAAAATTATGGCTTTGAATGAGTGGCAGGAGAAACACAGGATAAATGCAGGAGAAAATCGCATGCAGATTGCTCTGCAACTGAAGCCCAATCAAAAAAAAAATTGCAGAACAAATTATAATAATAAAAAATACATACCACTGCATGCAGAAGAAGATATGTGATAAAAAGGCTGTCCTGCACAAAATAAGAAAAAGACGTTGGGGGAGTGCAGTGGGCCAATGCATGTGATTGTTACTTTCTTTTTTTATTTTTTTTATTTCCTTGTTTTGTCTATAAATTCTACAACTATCTCATTTCATTCTTTCACAAATCAAACAATCCTCTCTACAAGTAAGTTTTTTTTTTTAATTTTTCGTTTTATATGAAAATTTTTGATAAATTTTTGTATTGTGTTTAACTAGTTTTTCCTATTTTTCAGGTTGTCTCATCCATTTATATCCACTAAAACAATTAAGAAATCAAGGTATATTTTCATTTTGTTTCTTTAATGAGTTATGAAAATTTAAATTTGTTTAAAAATAAGTTAAAATTCATATTTCATATTGTCTCATACACTTATATCCATAAAAACAAGGGAAAATTACATGTTTACCACTTTCATGCTACCACTTTTCATTTTTACCATCACTAATGAGACATTTTCAAAAATACCTTCTTCATTAAGTGACAAAAGACTCTTATGTCCTTGTTATTTATATATATAATAAAATATTATTTAAATAAAAAATAAAAAATAAAAATAAAAAATAAAAAATAAAAAATAAAAAATAAAAAAATTATTTTTTTTATTTTTCGAAATATACTTTTTCAAATTCGAATTTTTTTATAAAACTTTTTTTTCAAATTTTTTTTTTCGATTTTTTTTTTAAATTTTTTTCAAATTTCTTTTTGAAAAACGAAAATTATGTTTGAAACTATTTTTTAATTTTTTTATATTTTTTAAGTATTTATATATTTATTAAAATCATAAATTTCACATTCCAAAAACCCTACCCCACCCCTCAACTCTAAACCTTAAGTCTATATTAGTTAACCCTAAGGGTATAATTGTATTTTACCCTTCATTAAAAGTGAGGATAAAAGTGGTTAGTGTAAACATGAAAAGTGGTACTATGAATGTGGTATTTGTGGCAATTTCCCTAAAAACAATCAAAAATTAAGCTACAATTTTATTTTGATAATTATAATTTGTTAAAAATAAGTCAAAATGTATACTCAATAATACTTAGAAATGAATTAACTAATTCTTTAAAAAATATATGATACAATTTGCATGCATTTTAATCATCTACTTATATTAAATATTTATTAGTTTAATGAATTTATTAATGTTATTGATATTTCATGTATTCTCGTTTAATATATTTATATATTAAAATAATTATTGATATAATTAATTAATATTTTGAAACTATGAAATAATAAATTTTTTTTTCATTTTAAATGTACTATAACACATGCATGCGTTTTAATCTTGTGTTTAATTAATTTTTTTTTCAGTAGTTAGCATGCGTTTCTTCTGCAACCACTGATTATAGTTTAAGATATTATTAATTCTGTGTAAATTCATTGTTGTAAAAGCGTATAGTAGGCGTGATTGTTTTTTAATTTATGTTACCAAATATATTTTTACGTTATTCAGTTTGTTCATTTAATACATATGTCTCTATAAAAGGAAAACACGTTGACCTTCACTACATGAAATTAGAAGAACACAAATGTAATTTTGGCAAAAAAAACAATAACTTGCTAAACTATAATTTAATTATTTGTAGTTATTGACGGACTCGATACACAGTTGATATGATTTATTTCTATATATAGTTCCATCTACTTTATGTTTAAAATTTGTTATCAGAAAATACAAGTAAACTAATTATATTACCAGTTGTTTTATTTTTTCAAGTTGTCTTCTATATCTATATTTATTATAATAATTGAAAAATTATGGTACATAATTTGTTTTCTTTAGTGAATTATAAAAACGTTAATATGTATACAAAACTTGAAATTTATGCTGGATAATATTATGTTAGACTTACTTAGTTTCTACAAATATATTATAACAGAAAAATGATTTATGTCTTGTATTTAATTCAAATGTATTTTTACTAGTTGAATATTTTTATATCTTATCTAATAGAGCTCATTAAAGTTAATTTTTTAATTATTCATATAAATAACATAACAGTTTAGAATAAAAATTTGATTATGTAAGAAAACTAATATCATTTTCAAATGTGTAGATATGGCGTCTAACCGTGGACAAAACGTGAACTCCAGTACACTTCATACGGAAACATCAACACGGGTAAAATATTTACTATTATATTTAAAATTTAAAATTAGTAGTTTTGTTAGAAATTAGTGAATAATATATTTTTATTTTTAAAAATTTTAGAGTGAAGAATATTTGAAATGGGATCATAGACGAGAACGAATATTTCTTCAGTTATACGACCAAGCACTTGCTATGAATTATTATCGTCTAAAAGACCCGTCACCACTTGGTAAAGAGTTTATAGTTGACAAGTTCAACCACGAATTTAATCTTGATATAAACTATAAGTTCTTCAGAGAAAAACTTGATCAAATGAAAAGAAAGTACAAGAAGTATACGGGGCTTATGCAAAACTCTACGGGTATCTCGGTTGATCCGGTTACGTCTGTAATTTCTGCATCTGATTCGTGGTGGAAAGATCGTGAAGTAAGGAAGAACAAGACGTGAAAGTGGTGCAACTAGAGTTGGTGGAAGTTCACGAGCCCCTGCAAGGACCAGTTCACGAGGAAGTCGGAAAAAACAATCTTTTCAGACAACTCTAACAGATACGATGGATGGTTTTAGAGAATTTCAACGCCAAAGTTTACAACAACTGCGTCCAGATTTTTTCGATCAAGATAATGACAATGAATGCGAAAGGGCTATCAAGATATTTGAATCGATGGAAGTTCCAAAGAATACTGAATTTTATTGGGCATGCATTCAAGCATTCAAAGATGACAGATTTTGGCGAAAATATTTCATTGATAGAGCTGACAACAGTAGTGAAGATAAGCTACAGTTTTTGCAAGCTCTAACTGGATATACACGAGACAGCGAGTTTGTTGGAAAGCGGTTAGCCTCGGGTCAGAATTCTGGAAACCCAAATTTAAGTGGTAGTTTTTCTGGTAGTCCATCTTCCGGTGGAAACAATTCATGGGGTCGAACTTCAGGTGGACCATTGGGCAACGTTTCTCAGCAATGGGGTACACCTCCAAATGTTCAGCAATGGGGTTCATCATCAAATGTTCCACAATGGGGTACACCTCCAAATGCTCCGCAATGGGGTTCATCATCAAATGTTCCACAATGGGGTACACCTCCAAATGCTCCGCAATGGGGTTCATCCTCAAATGGTCCACAATGGGGTTCATCATCAAATGTTCCATGGGGTACACCTCCAAATGCTCAGCAATGGGGCTCATCACCAAATGTTCCACAGTGGGGTACACCTCCAAATGCTCAGCAATGGGGTTCATCATCAAATGTTCAACAATGGGGTTCATCATCAAATATTCCACAATGGGGTACACCTCCAAATATTCAACGTGGATTTTCAGTGGGACCAGAAGCTGAAACAAATATGAATAATCAACAAAGAGATTCTCTGGAAGCAGAAGGTCGCATATCAGCTAACCTTCATATGAGAGTATCACCAGAATTCGGTTTCACAAATTATTCTTCAGAAGCGCAAATTCCAAGATCCCGCAGAAGAGGAGGATTATTCAATATCTGGGGAAAGAAACAAGGACCAAATTTAAATGAAAGTCATCAAAGTGAATCTGAAGATGAAGATTAGTTTCGTATTGTTTGCTATTAATAATTATGTTATGTTTCATTTTATGTTTTCGTCATATCTATTAAGTATTATAAAGAACTTCTCAATTTGATTTTAGTTATTTTTTGTGCTTAAAAGTTTATTTAATATTTAATGAGTTTTTAAAACTCTTATTGAAATCTTACCTCATATTTTTAAAATTGCAGGCATTTCGTATATGTCAGTTACGAGCACATGGTGTTCAAAATCTAAATTATGAAGAGCGAATTGAGTTGTGGAATTTGGAAAATGAGCAGTTTGAAGAGTTAATCATTCAACCATCATTAAGTTATTACAATCGATATTTTGAAAGAAGACCAGCTCAAACTGATGGTGGTTTGGGATGGAGAAATATTTGGGATCGATTACAAGAAGATAATGTTGCTTGTCTTCAGCTATTACGAATGTCTCTTGGCACGTTTTGCACATTGTGTGAGAAATTGCAAACGGCTTATGGCTTACAATCAACATTAAATGTAAGCATTGAAGAGAGTGTGGCCATGTTTCTAACGATATGTGGGCATAACGAAGTTCAAAGAAATGTTGGATTACGATTTGGACGAACGCAAGAGACAGTGAAGCGAAAATTTTTTGAAGTGCTTCGAGCGACTGAATTGCTTGCTTGTGACTATATCAAGACTCCAACAACACAAGAACTAAGACGGGTTCCAGAACGACTACTAATGGATGAGAGATATTGGCCTTATTTTAGTGGTTTTGTTGGAGCTATGGATGGAGTTCATGTTTGTGTTAAAGCCTGAAGTTCAAGGAATGTATTGGAATCGACACAATATTACATCGTTTAACATAATGGCGATATGTGATTTGAATATGTTATTCACATATGTTTGGAATGGAGCACCAGGTTCATGTCATGATACAGCAGTTCTCACAATGGCGCAAGACAATGATTCTAGTTTTCCTTTACCTCCAGTCGATAAGTACTATCTCGTTGACTCTGGCTATCCAAACAAACAAGGCTTTTTGGCTCCCTATAGGTCTTCACGAAATGGGGTTGTGAGGTATCATATGTCACAGTTCGAAAGTGGTCCTCCTCCGAGAAACAAACAAGAGTTATTTAATCGATATCATGCATCTTTGCGTTCTGTTATTGAGAGGACATTTGGAGTTTGGAAGAAGAAATGGAGGATTCTTTGTGAATTTCTGAGATATGATATGCATGTTCAGAAAAGAGTGGTCACAGCAACAATGGGATTACATAATTTTATTAGAATTTCAAATTTTTCTGATGAAGATTTTGCTGATACAATGAACATACAGAGATTCCGAATGCTACATCTACGGCTGAACAAAATGATATGGAAGAAGCGGAAACAGCACAAGGAAATTTCATGGCAAACGTTAGAGAAATGATTGCAAATACATTATGGGCAAATAAAAATGCTCCATGTTGATTTGTTTGTTGTAATTGTACTTTTTAATGTTTTAATTTTATTGTTATTTAATAAAAATAATAATTAGTTTTTATATAATAATTTGTAATTTTAAATATTTAATTTAATAAATTTTTTGTTTAGCATTCCGTTAAATAAGCTAATTCGATAAATTAGTTAAACGAGTTTGATCTGCATTTGATCTGCTTGATCTGCATTTGTTCTGCTTGATCTGCATTGTATATTTGATCTGCGTTTTTCTGATCTGCTTGCCATTCGTAGCCTATAAGTTATTTCATAACAGCCGCGTTCTAACGTGGATACTATAATAGTTAGCGAGATCAGCTCTAGTAGAGTTTCCGAGATGGAGTTCATGCATCAAACAATAACATTTAGAGTTTCCGTAACGTAAAAACCACCACCAACCAAAACATCATCGTACCCATCAATTTTACCCCAAATCTCACTTCTTCTTCCCTGGTGCCTCCTTTCTAGCGAAATCTGCGCACAACGAATAATTGTTCCACGATTTTTATAGAAAAACAAAACCAGTTTCCCACCGTAACTAGTCCCAGTGTGAACCCCGTATGAAAATCTCGCCTCAGCCACCAATTCTTCCAAACCATTCACCACTACCCCGTATGAAAATCTTCGCCTCTGGATATCGCTTCTGTGGAGAGAGAAGATGAGAGTGAAGAGGCAGAAGAAGAACAGGAGAACAGCGAGATTCTTCACGGTCTGTTTCGGTTTCCGACAACCCTTCAAAGTCCTTTGCGACGGCACTTTCGTCCACCACCTAGTTTCTAAAGAGATCACTCCCGCCGACACTGTTGTCTCCGAGCTCCTCGGAGGTCCAGTCAAGCTCTTCACCACCAGGTGTGTGCTTGCGGAGTTGCAGAAACTTGGTAAAGATTACTCGGAGTCTCTCGAGGCTGCGCAGATGCTTAGCACAGCAACGTAAGTTAGTTTCCCTTTTTCTCAGTGTTCTTACAGTGTTGTTTTTTTTATAGTGTCCTAAGAGAGGTCTCAAGAATGGTTATGTAATGAACTCGTTGGTCTTGTCTGAACTAATGTATAGAAAGTGAGGAACAATTTTTATTTTAGGTTCCAAGCATGGATTTTGCATAGTTTATAGGAAAATTGATTTGCTATAATTTGATGTGATGAGCTTACTAATGTAATGGGTTCTGTGAAGTTGATTTGCGTAACTGATAATGTGAGCTTTTATGTATTGAAAGTTAGTTTCTTTTTCCTTTGATGTGCTCCTGGATATTGTTTAATTGTGTATATGAAATTGATTTGCTTTAGTTTGAACTATTAGATGTGAGCACGAGGAGGCAAAACCAGCAGACGAGTGTTTGTCAGAGGTACTTGGAGTAAACTCAGGACTTCGAGTTTCGGAAAAAGCTTCAGCAGGTTCGTCTGATGAGCTGAGTCTCTTGTTTTGTTTCAGGGAGTAGATGAGGAGTTTTTTTATTAATATAATCCGTTTTTTTTGTAAATTTTCTTTCAGGTGTCTATAGTTCCACTTTTGTATGGTCTAAATAACAGTCTGCAGATCGACCAACCTTCTGATTTCCAACGAGAGACAGCCAAAGACTCTGATAGAAAGCGGTTAACTATGACTGATGCGGAGAAAAGGATATTGGAGAAACAGACTGCAAGAATCTTAGCTTCTAATAGAGGAGAAGGAACAGTTGAAGACGAACAATGGGAAACGCCTCGAGTGGTCAGTACAAGAAATGGACTCGGTGTGAAGGATAAGCCTCAATTCAAACGAAATAGAGCAAATGTAACAATTAAACACACTCACTTTAACAAATATTATTGATTAGTAAAAATTAAATGTCTTTCACTGTGTTGTGGGTTAAGTCTCTTAAGAGTGAACTCACATTGTTGTCTCGAAACTCTTCAGGGTCCAAACCCACTGTCATGCATGAAGAAAAAGAAGGCGAACGATACCAAGAGGCCTCAATCTATATCCAAAGCTGAACATAAAGCTGGTGGACAAGAGGTTAGATAATAGATTTAGCAGCTTTTACACTAAGCTGTTCCGATGGTTAATAATTCGTTTTCTTTGTAGGAAAAGAACGGTGAAAGCGGTTCAAAGAAGAGGACAAGAAAACGATCAAAGAAAGGAAAATCTGGTCAGGAGATAACCGAATGAAAACAGTTGTTTCTAGTGACATCTACCAAAACGCTCACCAAGACGTGGTGCTGTTTTTTTTGGGTACTGCACACCATAGACATTTCAATCAAGACAGACCAGCAAGAAGATCATCATTGACACAGACCAAGAAGCTGAAACATTTAAGTTTTTATTTATTAAAAATAAATTGCCACAAAAATATGGAAATAATAGGGGATTGTTCTATCCCTGAAACAGAGTACAACAAAGCAACTAGAAGTTTTTTTTATCTTCTTAAATATAATAACCAATAAAAGTCACTGAGAGAACCAAATCTTATGCTTCCATTATAAATAATGATGTTCTAGATGGCATATTATATATGTTCCATCGACTTTACTTGATGATTTGGCTACCGTAATCATCGTTGAACTTGTCATACAGATGTGCATGCAGATGAGCCGATGGTCGAGTGTTGCTCAAAGCTCGGTCAATGTCTTCTGGTAGTATAGGTCCAACTTTTGGCAACTCTGCAACACCAAAAAAACTAAAAATGTCAAATGTTTTCTTCTAAAAACTAATGCTAATGATTGATTCTTTTCACAAGAGATCTTACCGTCTTCAGGCACAATCTCTTCTGTGTCTTCCAGTGAAGCCAATGTACGTCTCAACGGTTGCATCGCAGCTTCCTTACAAAGTATCCTAATGTCTGAGCCAGAGTAACCCTCTGACTTCTCAACCAGCACATCATGAGGCAATGGCTCATCACCCGGTTGTGACGGCAAGAGCATCTCAAACATTCCTCTTCTTGCTTCTGGATCAGGTAATGGTACAAGAATCTAAAGATTTCACTAGCTTAAGGTCCAAAACAAAAGGAAGAAACATATAATGTTAACCAATTTTTCATTTAATAAGAAAAAAGGATACTCTCTTCTCTAGACGCCTGAGCATAGCTGCGTCAAGCTCCCATGGGAGGTTTGTTGCAGCTAAAACAAACACAAGCTCATTCGTTTTCTGTAACCCATCCATCTACAAGTTTTGAACACAAAACACCATCAGATCTGTTACTAATGATTTGTTATCTAGAGCAGTTTGTACCTGAATGAGAAGCTCAGTTTTGAGACGCCTACTTGCTTCATGCTCACTACGTCCTTCACCACCACGCTGACTTATAATCGCATCTATTTCATCAAGAAAAATAGTCGAAGGCGCGTGATGCCTAGCTAGATCGAACAACACTCTAATCAACTTCTCAGAGTCACCTGAAAAAATACAATCCAAAAAAAAAAGGCTTTACAAACTCAACAAAGAGGTGCAATGTTTTTTTTTAATGGTTAAGAGTAATAAATAAAGGTGTAAAGAAGAGTTCCACCTCTCCATTTGCTAACAACAGATGAAGCTGAGATGTTGAAGAACGTTGTGTTACACTCTGTAGCAACAGCCTTTGCAAGCATAGTCTGCAGAACCACAAACAAATACTTGTTACGCAAGAAATAGGGAATAACACGTTGGAGATGGAATCATTTCACACCTTTCCGGTACCAGGTGGGCCAAAGAGAAGAATCCCTTTCCATGGAGATAGTAAACCATTAAAGTACCTGCAAAAAAAAAGAATCACAAGTTGAGATCATTCAAGCACCAAACATAAACTGAAAGTTAGACAGCAAAGAAGGGACATACGAGGGGTATTTGATAGGCATGACCACAGCTTCTTTGAGCAACCTTTTAGCGTTCTCTAGACCCTTGATGCTTTCCCACTTGACATTTGGGTTCCCACGGATAATATCCCTGAAAAAACAAGGATTCAAACAAACCATGAAACACACACACACAAATTCATCACAAGACGCGAGAAGTGCACAAGATGGCTTGCCTGCTCAGACTCTCAGCGAGAGCACGAGTCTCTGCAGATTCAAAAGGTGGGAACATTGACTTTTTCCTGCAGAAAGAAACATTAAAGTGCTTATGCTAACCACATTCCTTAGATCCCAATGCCATAACTAGAAAAGCAAAACGGGAAGTAAAGATCTCTTACGGCTTCTCACGTATCCCATTGGTCAACCTAGTGTTACCCTCCTGGAAAATCATCACAAAGCCATAAACGTTTGAGTCATCTTAGGACAAAAGAACACAACAGAGAGTACTACTTCTCTAAGGTTTAAAGAAAAGGCTAAAAAAAAAGGTCACCTGAGATGGATTGGTGGCGACTTGGGAAGCATCTTCTTCCTTGTTGCTGGATGATCCATCTTCTGGCTTTGATTCTTGGGGCTCTTCAGGCAGCTTCTTCCTCCCAAACTTGGCATCATAAAACGTTTTAAACTCCTAATAAATACATACATTTTTTTGCTTGAAAAAAATCGATTAATCCTCAAAGCTCACGCCTTTGACTGTAGTAGAGAAATCGAAACGGGATCCTTGTTCACTCACTACTCCAACTAGATTTCATCTAAATTTTAAAAATTTCCTCGGTTTCTCCGGTGATTTCAAAAAAAAAAAAAACAGTTTTTGTTTAAAAGTCTAAAGCGACATTGAAGAGTTTGACTTCGATTTACTACAACTATTTAAGTCCTTGTCCTAAAAGTAAGGAATGCGAGTTAAGGTGAGAGAGAGAGAGTCGTCGGGGCTTACCAGGAAGCTCCAGCGAGTGAGAGAAGGCTCATCGGTCGCCATCGTTGATGGATCTCAAAGGCTCAGGAGGAGAAGAAGAAACTAAAAGAGAGAAGAGAAGAGAGGACAAGAAGCAAATATCTCTCTCTCTCTCTCTATGTTCTTGTCCGATCGATGTGGAGAGTTGAAGAAACCCATTACATCACCAAACAAGCAAGCACGTGATTCACAGTTGGACACTACTTAAATTATATTATATTCAACATATATAAATCTGTAATTATTATTTATGAAATAAATAAATAATTAATTTTGCCAAATTATTAGAGATTCTTTTCTTTTTTTTTCACTGTGGTTTTTTAACACCCACACAAAATATAAGTTGTCCTTTAAAAAAAATAAAACATGAATCTGACCGACGTAGGGCACACTTATTAGGACGTGCTTGGTAGTAGTAATAAAATCCAGATAATAACAACAGAAGTGTTCGGCTTCGATAATGGACTTTGTTTCAGATTTAGGATTTGAAGCCCAGATTAAATGCTTTTTGACCCGCAAAATGATGTCTACTTAGGCTTATGTTATGTAGATGGGCCTCAATAGAAGAAACAAAGAAACCCTTTAAGATAGGTTTATCCGGTAAGAAAACAGAATTTTCATGTTATATAAGAAAATAAGAAAACAATCATCACTCTTTTCAGTGAATGTTTATATGAAACTATACAAGAAAAGTTAGAGATGAACACTCACTGTTTTTTGTCCAAAAAAAAGAACACTCACTGTTTATTATCTTATAAATAAACCAAAATTAGAAAGAGATAATGACTAAATACAAAAAAAATAGAATAATCAGAAAATCTCATTTATTTTATTGTTTTGCTTCTCTTGTTTACACATATAAACTGTAAGATATTATTTAGCTATAATAAAGTAAAACTAAAATTTACACAAAAATAACTCAAACATTGGACATATAAAATGGAAGTTGTTCCTCAAAGACACCAAGCCTATAATCACCAAGCTTACTTTTGTAACAATGTGACTTGTATTGGGACCAAGTGAGCTCCTTATAAAGCCGATCCTCTTGCTTTAGGACAAGGCATGACATTGGTGCAATCTTCTCAGTTAACGGAGGACCTGCGAAGTAGATCATCGATAATCTTGATCTCTTTGTATTCGTCAGCACTCTGTGTTTTACACTCTTGAATCTTCCGTTAGTCATCACCTGCAATTGTTATTATATAACCGCCAAAAAATTGAAATTTGTGATTTCTTTCTAAAACAACAATATGTTGTTATTCAAAAGTTGAGGAAAAAACGGAACGTTAGTTTCCTTTCATGATTCGTTTCATATAATTTGTCACGTGAAGAAGGTATACATGTAGTTTTTCATACATCATATGTAAGTCTAAAGTCCAAAACATGTAGTTTACATATATATAGAATTTTTTTTATATACAAAAATTGTCAACCGAGAATCCTAAAACAGATTATCCAATCATAAATTTGCACATGATACTTTTCAATTTAAATTGGTTTTAAAAATTGTACTGTCTTCTTAACAAGATTTTGAATAGGAAATCTTAACTCTAAACCGAAAATGGTGGATTTTCTTGCTTTTTGAAATACTAGCATATATTTTAGTTTAGATATTTTCTTAGTAAAGTATCCATATTAGTTTATATGCTGAAAGATTTGTATAGACTTGGATATAAATTTCAGATTTAAAAAAAAAAACTCTCAATATGTTGAATTCTATCAGTTATAATTTGATGATAAAATAAATCAAAAGAGAATATTTAGCACTAAACAAACTAAAAATTGCAACAGAAAGAATACCTGAAGAGTATCTCCAACAATAATGAAGAAAGAGGAGTGATCAGGTGGAACAGCGACCCAACTCCCATCTTTCAAACAAATCTGTAAACCTTCAGTGTCGTTTGATCTGAGCACCGATATTAACTGTGGATCCGTGTGCTCACCGAACCCAATCTCTTCCTTGGCCGGAGTCTCTTCCTTCTCCGGGTAATGGTTCACCCTCAGACAAGAATCACTCTCTTCCACCTTCACCAGTTTGCTCAGCTTCTCCTTTGGCTCTATACTTAGCTCTTCTTCTACCATCTCCAGAACCTTGCAAGCCATTCTCTTCATCTCATCCATGTACTCCTCCACCGCCTCTCTGTTTCAACTCAGATTACATTTTAACGTTAGAAGACATTTAGAGTCAAGAAACAGGGGAGCTCTGTTTTTCCCCTGTTAAAGAACATGACAACTCGGGTTTGGTTTTACCTGAAAGTTGCATGGGTTTGCTGGAAAACGGCAGTGGTTTTGGTAGACGAGAGATGATGATTAGCATTGAGGAGAATATACTCTAACCAGCCCATGTCACCACTGGGTCCGATCCGTTTACTACCGTATCCAAACGGGTCGGGTGGACCCGCTTTTTCTTTGAGATACTGAGGCATAGCAAAGAACTTGTTGGCCTCTTCCTCCAACTGGGTTAAAAGATCGGGTCGTACTCCGTGGTTGACCACTTTGAAGAACCCCAACTCCTCGCAAGCCTTCACGATTTGGGTTTTGGCATCTGCGTCGGTTAAGTCTATAACCGGGACTGGGACCGGACTTGGTTTGCATTTTGGGTTAACATAGACGTCGCTATTAAATGTGACTGGCTGTAACAAAACTACCATGTTTTGATGTTCTTAGTATTTTTTAAGAAAACTTATCTAAAGAATAAAAGATTTTGAAGTGATGAAAAGAGAGAGAGTCCTTCCTTGGTGAAAAGGTTGTTTGCTTAGCTTTATTTATAGTTGCTTGCCATACGTAGCGCCGAGGTTTTTCTGTACTTTATTCTTAAAATGCTGGTTTTGTTTATTTAATTATTTTTCAATTTGGTTAATACAAATTTATTCCTCTTTGGTGCCGATTATATTCCAAAATGTAATCAGTACATCTTTTAAACTTCATTCAAAAAAATTTGGCCACCAGTTTCATTATTAAAAAATCAATGGTTTGTTGAAGTGAATAAATTCTGGTTAAAGTGAATGGTACCTATAAGGTGAATGTATTTTTGAGAATAAGTTAAAAATCAAAAAAATTTATGGCTATAACTGGTAAACTAATATGAACTTAATGGAATATAAATAACTACGGAGAAATCATAAATTGATGAAGAAGAAAAGCTCAAATCGTTTTTTTTTATATATTGACAAAGAAAATTAACCAGAACAAGTTTTAGGAAATTAGAATATTTTTAGAATATTTTCTTAACTGAAACTTTCTTAATTTTTGGAAAAAAAATGGTATTTTATCCGTAGAATGCACCTTCTACACTGTGTAGAACCATGCCAAAAATTCTGAATACAATTTCTACTTTTTGTAAACGTTCGTGTTAAGTTTAGATTTCGCATACCCAAAATTTTAGAATACTTCATAAAAGTAGAAACTTCATTCAAAAGAAAAGTAGTGATCTTTACAATTAGTAGAATTCGCATTCCCCATATTTAGAATTTTAATCATTTTTAGATTGTTTCTTCTAAAAAAGTAGATGAACTTGTTTATTTTGGAATTCGTTTTCTACTAACTCATTTTCCGTAGAAGACGAATTCTATTGTTAGTGGAACGTAATTTTAAAATTTTATTTATCAAGTTTTTTAACCAAAAAAATATGTTTGTGTGTATAGGTGTTTTATTATTTTTCTATATTTTTAATACTTTTTAGATTCATAAAACTATTTATTTCATTAAATTTCAGAAATGAAAAGGGTAAAAGGTAGAATAAATGGACAAATATGGTTTTATACCATAGGGACAACTATATTTCCGTTTTGGCAATTTTTTTTAAATAGAATAATAGGAATGAAATACATCAGAAATTTATTTATGAACAAATTTGTTATGAAATAGTTTTTTTTTTATTTTATCTAATTAACTTTTTGAAATTTGTAGAATGACCATTCCATTATATTCACAGTAAACAGTAAAAACATCTGTAGAATTAATGGAATTATTCCACATCATTCAATTTCAAAATATTGTAATCCAGTTACACCCTATAAATATTATTCTTATTTTAATATACATAATTGTTTCCAAAGGTCTTATATGTCTTTCATTTTTAATATGAGATTGAGGTTGGGGTTGAAGTATATGTTAAATAATATAATAATCAAATATTTTGAAAGCTATATTTTGGTTTTAGATAGACAATGAAATTTATTGAAGATAATATATATAAAATGCCAAAAGTTGTTATAACAAAAAAAAACAAATAAAGTATCCACTCCTTAGAAACATGCATTTTTAATTTGTATTCTTTTTTGTTCTTTAATTTTTGACGATGAATAGTGGTTTCTATAGTTTCTTAAAAAATAAATTTGAAAAAAGAAGACAAAATATATCCAAATTCTAAACATAAATTTCCTTAAAATACTGTAATTTTTTATTAAAAAAATTATGAAAAATCGTTATATACTTTTATGGACGTCGGCAACTAGATCCGTTAAGGATTTTGAAATATTGGCTTGTGGTCTATACTAAGAAAAAAAAGGAAGAGCCTAGTTTAAGAAACATACAATATATTATCAAGGGTATATTTATATTTTCGAGGTTTAAGAAGAAAATGAAACATTGAAACAAAATTAAGATATGATGTTTTGAAAGTTTTTGTTACTTCTAAACTTTTGTTTTTCATATAAAACTGTCTTGGGCCTCCCTTAGGCCTCCAACTGTTCAAGATATACCCTATGTTCTTAAATTATGTAAATTTATGTATTTTTACACATATTAAAAAATTTAACTAATTCTGATAATAATATATAGTTTTTGTACTTACCAATTTCTCATAATTTAAATCACCAGTATCTCAAGAACTACAATTATTTTTAAAAAAAAAATACAATGGAAATCTCTTAGAAGAATATCTAACCAAATAAAAACAATTAAAAATTTCCTCCGTTTCAAAATAAATAGATGTTTTAAAGAGATTTTAATGTTTTAAAATACATGATGTTTTGATATTTTTATGTTAATTTTAGTTTTATTGAATCATGTGACTAATTGATGTTTTATAATTTTTTTTGATTATTGGTTGAACTAAATTCAGTATATATTTTTAGTGCTATATTTTAGAAAAATACATATCTTAATTCTTGTGTTTTTAATTAAAATATAACTATTTTGAAATAGAAAGAATAAAATAGCAGGAAAGAAGGACGGCTAAAGTTCTCGAAACATAAGCTTTGAGAACCTGTTAAAAATCAAAACTCTGGTGACACATGTTTTTTCCATTGTTAAAAAATTAAGCTTTTATTGTTAAAATCGTTAAATCAGCGCTCTTTCAAAAGGTAATGCTAATTTGCTACGTGGAGGTGCTGGGCACGTCTGATACATGTAGTTCTCTTTGTTATAAAAACAACAAAACATGAGGTTCTCCAATCTCCACGCATCTCCTTTTGGGTTCTTCAATGTTTTGCCATGCGCGTGCGTGTTTACGTACTGTAAATTTCAATCTCCAGTTGCATGCTATGTCCTTTTTCGTTTAGGTCGTTTCTTTAGTTGAAGGTAAGAGTAGGGGTGGACACTTTACCCGATATCCAAAGCCGCACCCGAACCCGATCCGAAAAAACCCGAACCGAAATTCAAACCGAAGTAACAAAATATCCGAACGGGTATTAAATTAGGAGAGATTGGATATCCGAACCCGAACGGGTAATATCCGAACTCGAATGGATATCCGAAGATAACCGAACATATGTATAATTAACTTTATATTTCTAGTTTTCATCTCTCATTTTATATAAAATATTTATATTGATACTACACATACTTTAAGTTCATATGATATACATAGAATTACGAAGAAAATGATTTGCTACTCACTTAAAATGTATGTCAAACTTTTTATTTCAAAAATTAACAAAAAGTTACATCCAAATTTTAAAACAATAACCAAATTAATGTCTTTTTAGTTTCAAAATGTTATGTCCAAATCTATTAACCATTCAATCTATTAAAAAAAAAAAAAAAATTTAAGTGAAAGTTATATTTTTAAATATAAGAAATTTGAGAAATGAAAAATTTATTTTTTTTTTTCAAAATCTAAATATCCGAACCGATCCGAAATAACCAAACCCGAACAAAAAATATCCGAATCCGACCCGAAGTACAGAAATACCCGAACGGGTTCTACACCTCTATACCGAGATACTCGAAAATCCGAAATACCCGATCCAAACCTGAATGGGTACCCGAACGCTCACCCCTAGGTAAGAGTTTGTAAATATGAAAATTGCATTGTATAATTTTCAAGCAAATTATAATTTATTCTCTAATCAAATATTCTACTTCACCTATACACTGCATCTCTTTTATATAATATTATCATATTACCTTCAACAACAACCGGAAAAACCTGAAAAAAAACATTAATAATAATAATTATATCCATTACTCTCGAAAAGGTAAATCGTGGTTATTTTTTATTCACCCATTATTTTCAGAAAATTTTTAGTGGTTCATTTGAGGAAAATGATATGGTTTCTTCTTAGATCTACGCAAAAAAAAAGTGAAGAAAAAAACTTACGAGGTCTCAAACGGCAAAAAAGGAGCACAGATTCCAGGTTTGCAGAATTGAGTTTAGAGGAAAAGATGACACCGGAAAAAACGACAAGATGACGTCTCAATTTCTTATTTGATTTGAGTTTATTTAATGTCATCGATCTTGAGTTTTTACTTTGTTATTTATTTTAAATTGTTATATGGTATGCCACACTGCTATGGTATGGTGATGAATAATTATTGTTCGCCAGTGGATGCTTGTATTTCATGTCTGGAAAAGAGGAAGATGTACATAAGATGAACTCGCCGACTATACTATATGCGGTGAAAGAAAGTTATAGCTTATGTGTTCTTTAGTGCAACTATTTATGTAAAGTTACTATACTATTTCAGAAGAGAAAACTCTTGTATTTCTATACTATTTTTGTGAAAACGAACAATATGTCTTGACCTTCAATTTATACATTTCTCGTTTTCGTCGTGTTCATTAATAAATAAATAAATTCATGGTTTATTCTGTATAATGGTTGTAAATTAGTATTCTTTCATTGATCAGTGGTAGCACACATCAAATTACCAAACTAAATCTTATGGAACGGTTCTTGTATTTTATACAATTTGCAAGAAATGGAATAACACTTATATTTTTACTTTTCACTTATATTGACAACTATATATACTCTTTTTACTCCGATTCAGTCACCTACATACATACGATTGGTACTATTATCCATCGATTGTTTGGCATATTCATTCTTTATCTATTTTTACTTTACAAGTCTAAGTCTATTATATAATTCATAATTATATAGTATAGTTTAATAATACATAATATTAGGGTTTAAGTTTATATTTGGGTTTAGGGTTTAGTATTTAGAAGGAGGGATGAGGTTTATGGTTTAGTATTTTTGGGGTTGGGGTTTGAAGTAAGGTTTGGTATTTAGAAGTTGTGAGTGGATTTGGAGTTCTATACTACTTCGACGATATGATATAAAAAATTCGGATGCATATTTATGTGATAAATAAATGTATGGTGTTAATGATATTATGTGGTGTAATAATTAATAGTAGAGTTTTACAACCAACTATATCATCTATTTTTCACTTTAACCGACCACTTGCAACTGGAATGGACATAATCGGAAAAAAAAACATGTTAAATGTCAATTTATTAATTATCTCAAAATCAATGTTATCTATCTAATTTTTGTATTTTTTTTTAGCAAATTGACCTTTGTAAATATGTTTTTTTTGTCAACTTTCTTTGTAAATATCCCTTTTAATTTGGGAACAACGAGTCTCTGTAATTTTTTTATGTGTAACTTTACTAGAAGAATCAATTTGGATTTTGGCAGTGATCCATAATGACACGTGTGACAAAATGATCAGCGAAATGTATTAAACCACGATGAGTCGTCGAAAACTGAACATTGACACTTCACGTGGCTGTGATTCTGTGCAGTGTTGCACAACCTACTTCTTTGTGCCTACGTACGTATGCGTGTTTCTATTAATAGCATGCTTGTCTTTATATATGGAGACACTATATTTCTGTTCAATTCATGGGGGAAGCATAATTTATTTATTTATTTACTTATATATATATATTAGCCCACATTATTTTCGTAAAATACATATATGTTTTTACGCTAGAATTTATTTATCGGCGGCGCTGCGACACATATATCTTGGAAATGCATATTTGTTACTATGCGTACGTAGTTTGCAGAAAATAGCAATTTTCATTTTTCTTTATATACAGTGGATCTATGAACGTGATGTTGAAGACATTTTGGTATATGAAATAGATATCAGTCTACGTACATGTACTTCGTGCCACTTGTCTAGGTGGTGACTGGTGACTAAGGGCATCTTTATTGGTGGGATGAAGAGAGAGAGGGAGAGAGTCCCTTATTATGCTTTTTTTTTTTTTTTTTTTTTTTGGTCATTAGAGAGTAAGGGACAGCCCTTAATTAAGGGCTTTTCCCTTCTCTTTCTTCCTCGGTTCCCACCCCCTTCCCCTAAGGGATGCTTTAAGGGACCCCCAATACAGATGCCCTAAGTGTATTCACCGTTTTCAAGAATCGTTCACCGATTCAAGCCAAACTTTGTGACACATTTTTAGCTAGTTATAGAGTATTAACAAACTATGTTGTAAAATTTCGTTGGATAGTTTTATTTTTTTTAGATTATTAAAATATAAACATGTGTATATTAGATCGGATGTCATAAATAATATGTAAATAAAACGTAATTACAAATATATCTAATATAGTTAGCAAAATATCTATAATATACCTTTTAAAATATGTACTTATATCTTGTTTGGATAGGTATGGACATAAATTTTGATAAGCCCCTGGACTTATTTATCAAACATGGGTTTTCTTTGAAATAAGATTTTTAAAAGCAATATTAGGTTAAATGCATAAATGTTATACAACAAGAAATATATTAAATATATAAGGTAAAAACACAACTATTGAAGATACGACATTAGTTTTTTCTTGCTTTATCGGATGTCCCCAATCAAATGAAGTTTTGAAATCCACCATTAGCCGCTGGGAGATATGTTTTTTGTTTCTTAAGGACGACAATATATTTTTAACAATCGATCCAAAAGTATTAATAACAGCTTCCAATTAAAATGTTGTAATTACTCTTCGAAACTAAAAGGGTCAAATCCTTCGCCAATGGATTTTCTAAATTCTTTCCAATACTTCTTGGCTTCTGTATCTTTGTCTAGCATTGTGTATATAATTGCCTGTACATGAAACACCATTAGCTTTATAACAACTAAACACTGCGATAAAATTCGTTTAATTAATATAGTCCATAAACACATATTTATATTATGTTGATAAACCTTATAAAGAGGGATCCGAATATCAGAAATTAGGGCATTCTCATCATTTAGACAACTGTACTCAGCAGCTTCTTGATACCTCTCCTAGAATATCATCGAAATATACTAACCATTAATCACATATATACAAGAATGTTTAATACAAAGAAATTAGACTTGCATGCATATGCATATGACGAAAATAATAAAATAATCACCAGCAATATTAAAATTTCAACTAGGGCCATCTGCACGTTGAAGGCGGCCTCGGGCTCGTTTTTGTATCGCATGTTTGCGTCGCGAAGGAGCTGCACCGCCTCCTCGCATTTTCCTTCCTTCATCTTCCGCACTGCCTCCATCTATATTTCCCTCAGTTTAAAAGATTGTTAAATATTTTCTTTCATTTGCTCAAAAAAAAAATATTTTCTCTCTTTTTAAATTGGTTGATCTTGTGGCTATAAAGTTATAGGCTTGTAGCACTTGATATATGGTGTCAATTTGTAAAGAAATTATATGAATTTTTATAGGGTATCGAAAGATTCTTAATATAAAGTAAACAAATAATAGCTTTGTTTGTATTTTGCATAATGTTTATGTAAACTCGCTTTGAGAGATGTTAAAAAAATCAGAGCACGTCGTCATAGTAATATTTTTATTTACAAACTATATCCATAATTATTCTCTTCTTAGTATATAAATATTTATAATATGGAAATAGAGGTACCAAACTAAAATAGCGAAAAAGATCACATTGAAGTTTTTTTTTTTGCAGAAAACCCTATTTTTATTTTTGTTTGTTAGATTTCATTACACCTTTTTGGGTAATAAGTAAAACAGAACCGAGCAATCCTTTTGAATTTATAAGTTTGCAAAGTATACCTTGATGGAATCAGTATCTTCCTTTGAGGGCAATGAAGGGAGTTTATGAAGATTGAATGGTCTTTGAGAAGGAATGGGTTTAGCCGAAGCAAGCATTGAGCTCACTTCAAAGAGAGACTGCAATGCGTACTTTGCCGGCAAAGGATACATCCCTGAAGATTCTGATACAGCTGCGGTTGGCTTCCCGGTTATGATCATGTCGGCGGCGCTTGGACGCCCAGCTGCGGCGGCAGAATAGCTCATATTCTTTATCTTAAAGCCGAAAATACCTAAGGCACAAGCAAGTGCAAGGGATGCTCCCGCCGCCATTTTAACGGCTTTAAGAGTTTTTTATCATCTTGATAATCACTTTTGCTATTTGATTTGGCCATCGTGATTGGAGATCTGATGAACAAACGACCGCTTGGACTGCCATTGGAGGGAGAAACAAGAAAAGGTTTTTGAGATCCAAGAGTTGGTTTATGTGAGGAGGTAAAATTAGAGAAAGGAAGTGTTAGTTTCTGCGTATGGCCTAGAAGAAATGTAGAAGCCATTTTTCTTCTTATGAGTTGAAAAAAAAAATATAATGGATTTTTATTGCATTTGGTTGATCTTATGTTAGAGATTGGTTCTTAAATTTTTGTTCCTGTTAATTTCCCCACGTGCATAGAAGATGTGACAGTTTCAGGGTTTGTGAAGTAAAGCATCAATTTGTTACTTCAGACGGAAGTAACCAGTTTGGCAGAAAGGCATCAAAGAATGTTGCTTAAACAAGCAAGTACGTATATACTAATATAAGCATATTTTTTCTAATTTACTGTTTTGTATTGTTTCTTTTCTGAAAATGTTGTTCTGATATTCTCTTTTGAATTAACAAACTTCAAAGACTAGTGTATTTCTATTTGATTAGGAATTATGTAAAAAAAATTATTATTCTTTCCAAAGTGTCGGAAACTTATATATACCGGTGGCGCCATATTCTTTGTTCGTATGCCTTCTAAGTATATTAACTTCTTTACTTGCGATGCAAGACTATAACATTAGAATAACTTGAATGTGCGCTTTCGTCTTCCTTTTGCAAACCAATTTTCTTTGTATATAAAAGAATCTTTCAAGAAGGAAAAAAATATAAATATATTGACATTCATAACAAAAGAATCAGACAAAACAAATAATTTAGGTAAGTATATGGTGAATCGGTCCAAGAACAGGTTCACCATGAAAACAAAGTATGGAGCAGCAGTTGCACCCGTCTTCTTCCTTGCTGGTGCATATGTCGCTTGGAATTACATAAATCATCGGTTATGGAGAAAGAAGGACGACAACAATGGTCGAGATATCAGAAAAGGCATCCATAACAGCATTAGTAAGGAGACTTCTTTAGCAAGACGTCGAAAGGATCAGAAAAACCTCTCTAGATCTGTTTCAATGGGGGCTATTCGAGGAGGAAAAGTGGCATTGCAGAGATTGCTTGACTTGCACTCATATCATCTTGATACTTCTTCCCTTGTAAATGCTGAGATTGAATTTGAATCTTTGCTTTCCAGGGAAAGGCCGGATTTCGGGTTGCTTCAGGTTGTTTCATATACAAAATCTTTTTACCCTTTAGGATTAAATTTGAAGTCGTTAGAACCCTATTTTCTTCTTCCTCTTGTAGAGAGACATTGTGAAGATGGAAATGAGTGGAAAAGAAGCAAAAGGAGTTGAGATATTGAAGAAAGCACTGGACAAAGCAAAAGCAGAAGGAAAAGGTCATGAGGCTTATGAGATTGAGATGTTGCTTGTGGAGATGTTGATCTACATGGTTTGCTCTTTACATTCATTTATCATAAGTATGATTATTTTCAGCATATCTTTATAAAAAGTTAAAACAATATATATATAATAGGGAAACATTGAAGAGGCTTCAAATGTAAGTGCTTAGAGGATGATTTCATAACAGATGCAAGGCGTCCTCTCTACCAGGCAAGTAACTGTAGTCCTTTGTTGTTACTTTAAAATCCTATCTATCATTTTATTTTCGCTTAGTGTCAAATGATTTTTTTTATATCTCAGACTATAATATATTACTTTCGTGGAGATCCTTGGAAGCAAGTCGAGGAGGCATTCAACAGGTTCAGGGAGATTCAGATGGGTCTACAATGGCCTGGAAACTCAGAGGAAAGTGAGAGTCACGAAATCACATTAGATGAGTTCAAGAAAGTAATGGAATCTCTCAAGCACGAAATTGAAGACAGCAAGAAAAGACAAACGGTTAACTCAACTCCACGTGAGGCTAAATAAAAGTGACATGGATGATATGTTCAATAACTTCAAGAAATGGTGTTGTTTCCACGAATTGATAAAAACATATGGTACACTACTCTTGAAAAATACATCAACTTATAACAAATAGAACAATCTAAATATGTCATTATAATATACCATTTCTTCAGTATCAAATATTGTCAAAAAAAACATTTATCCGTATGCAGAGGAAGACACAAATGGACATCATTTAGTAACATGGACATCATAATTTTAATAATAACTAATATTTTTTGACATGATCCTGAAGACTAAGCACACAGTCGTTCATCAGAACAAGGAGATATTTATTTATTTATTTTGGTCCACTATTTTAATTAATAGTTCACTAATTTTTTTACACTATAAGGTTTAAGGCTCGACTCCAAAATACATTGTATCAAATATGTAAACTAATGAAAAAAAAAAACTTACAATAAAGCTTTGACAAAGTTTAAATAAAACCGTTATACGTTAATTTTTATAAAACAGTTCAATATAAAAAAAAGTTGAACTGTGAATTTTAGTTAGAACTAGAACGCAACTCAATGTCATGTAAATACAATTCAGTCGTGAATTTTTCTTACAAAACTAAAAAATTATCGGTTACAAATTCGTAAATTTAATAATTTTCATAACTCGAAATAGAATTATCAAATCAGTCTTTAAAAAAAAAAGAACACCGAGGGAAAGAAAGTTGCTACTTGTGGATTTTGAATTAACATTATTTTTCTTCAAACCAAAAAGAAAGGCTTATATAATTCATAATAACAGGCCCAACCGAGCCCAAATTAAACAGGCCCAGAACCATTTTCACCAGTCGCAAGCAGAAGAAGAAGCAGCTTCGAATCGATCCGAGGAGTGAGCTAAGCTAAAACAGAGAGAAACTCAAAACCCTAATCCAATCCCGCCAATGGCCAATCTCCGAGGAGTCCTAACCAACGTCTCTTCCTACTGTCAACGCTCCTTCTCTCAACCAGCTCTGCTATGGCGATCCGCGGTCAAACCTCCGATCCAATCCAGACACATCTCCACAACTCTCGCGAAACAGGCGTCGAAACACAGCGGAACGGAGCAAGGCGTGAAGCGAAACAGCGCAGATCACAGACGTAGACTGCTCGCGGCGAGATTCGAGCTGAGAAGGAAGCTCTACAAAGCGTTTTGCAAGGATCCGGAGCTTCCCAGCGAAATGAGAGAGAAGAATCGTTACAAGCTGTCGAAGCTGCCGAGGAACAGTGCGTTTACGAGGATAAGGAACAGGTGCGTGTTCACTGGTCGGTCTAGGTCCGTGACGGAGCTGTTTCGGATGTCGAGAATCTGTTTCCGTGGGTTGGCGAATAAAGGGGAGTTGATGGGTATAAAGAAGTCGTCTTGGTAAGGGGCTTTGCAAGGAAAGTGACCGAACCATAAAGTAAGTGTAGCTTTGAGTTTATATTTATTGTTCTGTGTATTTGTGTAATGTCTGATGGATGAATCTTTTTTTTTTCTAGGAATCAAACAACTTTTGGCGGCTGCTAGATTTTGAGTAGCTGTTGGTGTAATGATTCATTACAAAACTTAGTTTTGCTTATAACACAAGTGCTGCTCCTTTTTTATTTTATGATCCCGTTCAAGATTGTGGAAGTTATTCTAGCGATTCTCGTTGAATAAGATTAACACTTGTCAAGATGTTATTTTGTTGTAATTTTTGATGAATTGACTAGTAGTTTTTTTAAAAGGCATAATGTCGAATGCATTGTCTAAGTAAGTAAAAGGTTATTAAGTAGTAGTGTAAAAAAAAGGGTCCAAGGAACAAATTATATTGGAATTTAAAGTTCAAGTGTTAGGTTGTATGTTTTGTTTAGTCAAAAAATTACCGAGGAGAAGAGTATAATGACTAACCCAAACAAATTTAAAGAATAGATTCATTCCTCATGTTGTATGCTTTATGTGCGTGGCTATAAGTAAACGCTTTAGGCTGTTCTATAGTAAGGTGAGAGCGTACAGCATCTTAGCTGCCCAAGCTTCTTAGTTTTTTTTTTATGAATAAAACATAAGACCATCCGTGAGTTACCCCATCTTCCAAAATTACACAATCTCTTTAAAAGCACTTGACTCAGCATTTCAAATGTGGTCCGAGTCTAAAAAAGAGCAGCAGAAGAGTTGTGATGACTAACCAACAGTATCATCGACAATCAACCATCTGGAGTAAGGTTTCTGAGAGAATCCTCGACTTTGCTATATACTTACAGGGTTCACGGTTTTGCCTGAGCAGTGAGAGCACATTTCTACTAATGTGTTCTAGTGATAATGTTTCTGAGTCTATTCATCAGTGTCTAAAATATGTGCTAACAATGACTCCCCACTTGTTATTTTTTTGTCTACACAGTTTTCATCGAAGTTTACAAAAAGGGAAATGTTGCTACTGGTCCATATTTAATAAATGAGACTATATGAGAGAAGCTAAGTAAGAAGCCACTATCATGTAGCACCAATGACTACGACCACCACGCGGTTTGTGGTCAAGAGGGTCCACAAATGCCAAAATGGCTACCTTTCTCAATCTAATTTTTTTTTTTTGACATATCCCTCAATACCTCATTGGTTATTTTTTTTCCAAAACTTTAGCTATTAAAATAATTAAAGAATAGAACAAAAAGAACAGCTGGGAGGATTTAGGATAAAAAGGACACTACACTTCCCTGCTTTTGCTCACACTGCCCCAAAAGAACTCACAGTAACACTTTGACTGTTCAGAAAGAAAGAGAGAGGTAGAGATGGTGCTTTACAACAATGATAGTTGCAAATTGGTTTCCACTCTAATGCTTCTGGTTGGTCTCTGCGTCTTCGCTGCAGCCTCCGACGGCAAAACTTCGCCGGTCGAAGACGGTACGCTGTTCTTCACTCACATAATCTCATCAGTTTTCTTGGTTTGGTTTAGACTGCTTGTTGGTTTTGGGGGTTTCTAATGATGTAAACAGCATATGATTGTTTGTTCTCTCTGTTCCAAGAACAAAACATGGATGCACCGTGGCCTCTATTGCCTGTTTCTTCTCTCTAAAATGGGTTACTTACAGATCTGGCTAAGGAGCTTAAAGTTATATAATCTTCACTTTGTTTCTAGAGTCCCAGTTTCAGGGTTTTACCCCAATCTCACATCTTAAGTCCCCTGTTGCTTAGTATTAAGATTTTCTTTCCCCTTTGTGTGTTTGTTTGACTGCTGGTTAGCTGAGCAATGAATCAAGTTAGGATCATTTATCTTGGAATAAAAATCTCTTATTAATTTTCAAATTAAACCATCACAATAGTAAAAGAAGATAAAAGCTTTATGGGTCAGTTCAGGTAAAAGAATAGAAAATCCCTCCTCAGCTCCTTAACTGTCAAAACTATTTTTATCAGTCTTCACTCTTTAGAAAACTACTATTAATTGGATCCTTAAATTCGACTAGTCATTTCCCTGCCCTAAGGAAAAGGGCACTCGTAAATGTAGACACACGACCCACATATTCATAACTCATACCAATGTGTGTGATTCCCACCAAAGTTAATGCGTGGACGGTGATGAAACGGTTCAATTCTCGTGTCTTCTCTTTACTCGTGTTTCTCTGTTCATTTTTTTTAATAATAATAGACTCGACAAACCGCTGGTAAGTGTGACCTCACGAGAAATGCGAGAGAGAGAATCTATTACGGAGGATATAATTTGTCTAGATTGCAAATTGTTGAGAGAATGTAAGGCCCAAAAGTGGACATTGAAGATGAAACATATCATTGTTGTGTAGGGGACCAACTGATTGTTGTTATCCATCTCCATCCCATATAGGAGTAATATTTTCTGACACCATATTTAAATACCGTACTTATCCCTTTTTCCCTTCATAAATTATTACAAGTACAGTTGTAAGATTTTTTTTTTTTTTAATGATAGTTTTGAAACATAAAAACATTGTTTGTTGTAATAAAACGACTAGTGAAACGGACTTAGTAATTAATTTCCTATTTTGTCTTTTTACAGGCTTGGTGGTTAACGGCGACTTCGAGACTCCACCATCAAACGGCTTCCCTGATGACGCCATGGTCCAAGACTCCACCGAGATCCCTAGCTGGCGATCTGACGGCACCGTGGAGCTAATAAAGTCCGGTCAAAAACAAGGAGGGATGATCTTGATCGTTCCCGAGGGACGCCACGCCGTGAGGTTAGGAAACGATGCAGAGATCAGCCAAGAACTCGCGGTGGAGAAAGGTTTTATCTACTCCGTCACGTTCAGCGCCGCACGCACGTGTGCGCAGCTCGAGTCGCTGAACGTGTCGGTGGCTTCAGATGAGCCCATCGCGTCGCAGACCATTGACCTGCAAACGCTTTACAGCGTTCAAGGGTGGGACCCTTATGCTTGGGCGTTTGAAGCGGTTGAGGATCGTGTCCGGTTGGTGTTTAGGAATCCTGGTATGGAGGATGATCCTACTTGTGGCCCAATCATCGATGACATCGCCCTCAAGAAACTCTTCACTCCTGATAAACCCAAAGGTGAGGTTTTCGTTTTTGCTAAAATAACCCCTCAAGTTTTCCTAATTGGTTTAGGCTGCCCATATTTCTTAAATCGTTTAATTATATACCAATTGGGGACATTTAAAGTACAATTAGCACATACGCACTTGCCTTCTTTAAGAATGTACGATGTTGTGTACTAAATCACACAAATCAAAAATCTACTTTTTTTCTAGAAAATATCATTGGAAATATAAATTGAAATTAGTTTAATTAATCATAAATAAAAATGAGTAGGACATAATTGATTACGTATTTTTGATGAAATTAAATTTTATTTTGATTTATGAAAATATATTATATTGCGAAAAAAAGAGAAAAGAATAAAAACATTTTACATATTAAAGAATAAAGAGTGATGATTGTTTTGCCAACATAACCCAATCATTTTCCTTAATTTATGTTTTTGAACATCCAAACTTTATATAACTTCAAATATACCCCTAAATTTAGCATGTATTCAAAACTAGCCCCTGAATTTCCCTTATTTTCTGTTATTGATACCAAATGTTATGACTTCTGCTAAATTTTACCCCAACAGAACCAAACTTCCCGCCATTAAAAATAACGAACTGTTAAATTTTAACAGGCAATGCTGTAGTTAACGGAGATTTCGAAGAAGGTCCATGGATGTTCAGAAACACGACCCTAGGTGTTCTCCTTCCGACAAACCTCGACGAAGAAACCTCCTCTCTTCCCGGCTGGACCGTCGAATCAAACCGTGCAGTCCGGTTCATCGACTCAGACCACTTCTCGGTCCCTGAGGGAAAGCGAGCGGTGGAGCTTCTATCGGGCAAAGAAGGCATAATCTCTCAAATGGTTGAGACAAAGGCCAACGTACCGTACAAGATGTCTTTCTCCTTAGGTCACGCAGGCGACAAGTGCAAGGAGCCTCTGGCCGTAATGGCGTTTGCTGGCGATCAAGCGCAGAACTTTCACTACATGGCGCAAGCGAACTCTAGTTTCGAAGTCTCCGAGTTGAATTTCACGGCGAAGGCGGACCGTACGAGGATTGCTTTCTACAGCGTTTATTACAATA
Source organism: Brassica napus (assembly GCF_020379485.1). Taxonomy (NCBI): domain Eukaryota; kingdom Viridiplantae; phylum Streptophyta; class Magnoliopsida; order Brassicales; family Brassicaceae; genus Brassica; species Brassica napus. The sequence continues at coordinate 5,621,266 of NC_063438.1, forward strand.
CTAGGATGGACGATATGAGCTCCTTGTGTGGGCCTGTGATTGATGACGTCAGGGTTTGGTTCTCCGGGTCTAGTAGAATTGGTTTTGGGCTTCCGGTTTTGGTTCTGGTTCTCGCATTGGTTTTTATCTAGATTATTCCGGTTTAGATGTCCCTGGATCAGAATATATGTATTGGGCAGACCGGGAATTTATAGGTTTGTTCCAATGTTGTATGGTTAAGTATCGGTTCAAGGTAACTATGAATGAGAAAGTCTTTTATGTTTTAATGATTTATTGTAATTCATGGTCCAATGTAAGACGTTTTGATAAACAAGACTTGATCAAGGTTCAGGGTCTTACGGTTTAGATTAGGGCTGTTCAATATGGTAAAACCGAACCGTACCGAACCGAACCGAACCGAAATAGACAATATGGTTTGGTTTTGGTATATACCATATAAACCGAATGCATATAATTTTATAAAAACCGTAGGATTTGGATATTGTTTGGTATATAACCGATTAAACCGAATAAACCGAACAAAACCGATTAAAAGTAGAAACATGTAAATATGTATCTATTTTATAACAATACATGAAAATATATTTGTTACATAAGTTAAATTTATGTTAATAACTATTACCATAATTTTATAGTAATAAAAAACCTTAATTTGTAAAACATTTGAACTATAACTAAATAACAATACATCGCAATTCAAACATCTTATTTTCTAAGTCTTTTTTTGATCTTTTTGCTTTTTTTAGTCTTCACTAAATTAATATGAAGATTATAAATTTGATGGACAATAATTAATGGAAAACTTTCAATTGAAAAAGCATGACTTTAATGAACATTAAATATGAAAGAGTGGAAAAACTTTTTTTTCATGTTTTTGTTTTGTTTCATATTTTTATTTTCAAAATTTCAAGCTTTGATTTTAGTTATAGATTTGATTATTTTATTTGATGGTAGAAGCATTTTTAATTTTTGTTCATTTATTTGAACATGTAATATATTTTTAATAAATAACGGTGTTGACAATATGACTCTAAAATTCATATAATATGATCTCAAACAAAATAATTATGTTTTTTGGTATAAAACCGAATAAACCGAAAACCGACGGTATATAAACCGAACCGAACCGAAGTAAATATAGATTTAGAATGATAGTTATATTTTACTAACCGAAATACCGAAAACCGAAAAAAAACCGAACCGAAACCGAACCGATATCCGGATTGAACACCCCTAGTTTAGATGAAGGTATGTTCTTGGGACAGAGATGGTGTAATTGACTCTAACTTAATCGAGAGAGTATCATACAATATTATAGTACTACTAGGGTCGGCCCGCCCTACGGGCGGGAAGAATACTAACAAATAATTTAAATAGTTAGAATTAATATTTAATATAAATTGTTATTATTTTAAATATATATTAGTTAATTTTGTACATATTATTGTATTTGAAAACTAAATAAACCATGTTATCTGAAAATTAGTTATGATTTTTTAAAATAAATATTACTTGTTATTTTTTAAATATGATTTTTTTTCTGTTAAAATGTTTAAGATGATTTTATTTTGTTAATTAATCTATGTTTTAATTATATGTTAAAAATTGTATGTGGCATTACATCATTCCTTATGATTTTTTAGAGTTGGATGACCAAAAAAAATCGTGGGATTCTTTTTTCTTTCATTTTTTGTTAGTAGAAAAGTAACAAACTTGTAAATAAAAGGAAAATTCACATATTTTTGTTTAATTTTATATACTCTAGTGGATTATCTTATGTTTTTACTAAATTTATTTTTTACAGTAAGTTATTGTTAAAAAATTTCTATTTTAATTTTGACTATGTAGAGTTGATGATCTATTTGTTTTGGTTTATGTTATCTAGTATTTTTTTCTTTTGTGTTTTGCGTTAAGTTATATTATAATGTGTCTCTTACTCAGACTGTTGTGTAAACTCTTATTCTCATATCTGTTGTGTATTTATGTTCAAAGATTTGTTTTTTTTTTGAAATTCATGATGCAACCTTTTAAAATAGTATCTGTTTACTTAGATATATAGAATAACCTAGGATATTTAATATATATCATATAAACAAACTTATTCATTTTTTCTTATATTTCTTGTTTTCATTATGTATTGGTTTATTTTGTTTCTCTAAAATAAAAACAAACTTATACATTTTTCATATATAGATTGTTTTATTTATTGATTTGTTTATTTTGTTTCACAATTGCATATAATCGTTTCGTTTATACTTTTAAAATTTGTCAAATGACATTAAAGTCTATTATTATAGTTCCATGAAAAAATGCCTAGATGTGATTCTATCAACTGCTAACGCTTGTTGTGTTTTGTTTCTTTATATGTTTATCCAACATTAGTTGACTGACTTGGACTCTCTTCTACATATTAATCAGATGACCATAGGAATGGTTAAGGATGCATTAAAGGGAAGAAAAATTACACACCAGTGATGATACTTCTCGGCTTAAGCTCTAGAATTGAATCTTGCAGTATTGACAGGCCATCTGCAGGTGTATTAGCATAAATGACTAAAACCAAAAAGAAGACATAAAGATATCTTATTTTTTGAACTGACATAAAGATATCTTAATACATACTTTATGTGAAAGTGTTTACCTTGCTGTTTCCATTCGCATTTTAAATTGTAGTTATTCGTTCATAAAGGTGAAGAATTTCTTGCTGCCTGTTTCAAATTCAAGCGTAAGAGTGACAGTGGTGAATGGCTTGGCCAGTTCAAAGTGAGCAAGATCTTGGTCTGATAAAATTATATAACAGCTAACTAAAAAGTTACGAAACAACCCATCGATGCATAGAATTACAAAACTAATTGAAAATTTTAGTTATCACATAGAAAATAGGCGTATGTCACTCTTTATTTTTTGTAAGATTCCGGTTTTTTTTTATCGTCGTCCAAACTTGTTAACTATGTCTTTTCTTTTGTCAACCTGGTGCTGGTAATTGTTAAAGGAGTTGAGATAATTTTGTATTAGTTATGATTTTTAAAATAATACTCCAAGACAATTAATTAGCTAACATATTTTGCTTAGTTATGAAAACAAAATTTATTACTTTCTTGTAGCAGAAGGAAGTAACACTCGTTTTCCCAAGTCATAGTGGTTACATTTGATTGTTTCTCTTATACTCTTAGCTCACAACAAAGCAAGGACATACTTATTTGTTTGGGAGTTAAGTAATAATAAAATCCAATCTAATTTATAGGCCCAACAGCAAAATACTGAAGCAGAGAATATAGTTTTCTTGCAAGAGTCTGAATGATTGTTTTAAAAGTTTAAAACTAAATGATTAAAAACACATAAACAAAGAGTTGTTGGAAAACTTATTAATTTGAGAATTGAAATAGAAGAGCCTGCAGGGTAGTTGACACCACAGGTTAGCATTATGAGCTCCAAGAGTTGAGATATCATTGCATGCGTTGTCATGACCTTTCTGTAAAGGCGACAGTGTTAAGATCACACTGCTATGTATTGAATATGTAAATGATAAAGCCAAGATAGTAAACTGACCTAAATACCAAAATTAGGATGTGGTGGGTGCTGGTTGCGATAAAAAATTGCGTGCAATGGTAAATAACTGATGCTTAGATGAAAAATTGAACTGAGAATTCTTGAGGTCTAATGTGAAGTTCCTCCCCCTTAATATTCCTTAGGCATTGTGGAATGGCCATGTTCTGCGGGTATTCTTGTTCATCGCCATGTGCAAATTAAATATTGTGAGTATACGGAGCCAAGAGTTTAATGAAGCACCAAAAAATAAAACAGGGGTGCTTAGAACTTTTACCTTCACATTTTGTGACACTGAGCAGGAATATTTCTCCATTGCATCGCAAAACCTACAAACACAGCAGAGTCATCCGAGACAGTCATCTCAACACAGAACCTTGATAAGAATCCTTGACATTGTTTGAGCAGGACTGTTTCTTGTGCAGTGATATTCATCATTCCGCCACAACTGAATTCATTTCAGTACATACCAGCAAACAATAAGAAGAAAATTGCATTTAGATAAGGTCCACAAAACAATTAGCAGTTTGTAAGATTAAACCACTCAAGATAAGTAATATGAAAATTTTCTGACAGAGCTGAAAGAAATTGCCTTCAAACCAGTAACTAATACTCAAAACAATTCAGCCTTATGGACATATGCATATAAGAAGGAACCACTTCTATGCAATACATGCACATGGAGAGTACGGCGCATCTAGAGTTTGCATTCTAAAAATTTATATTCTTCCAGCAGAAGAGACATTGCAAAGAAAAGAAATCAAGGGGAATATAGAAGACGCCATACCATGCACGAATCAATCGCTGAACTAACAGTATGCCTGAGATCTAAAATATCAACCTAACAACAAAAACAAAACAAAAAAAAAATCAAGAAACGGACTCTAATGATACAAAGTAAGCCAAAACAAACACTCACCACAGCTATTCCAGTAATTGGAAGACGAAGCTTGCTTGGCTTACTCTTCAGAAGAATTATCTCCTGGCAAAGAATCTCTCCAGAAGAGACCATTCTTCTAGAGAACCCATCTACAAATCCAAATACAATGATTTCGTTAGTATAAACATAACAATTACGAAAAAATTATATGCAATTACAGGATAATGAAATCGCAGTTCAGAGATTGATATTCATCCATTCCACAGGTAGGTACTTATATAGCCTGTTTAGGTTGAGAAGAGAGGAATATGCATTGAATGATTAAACGTAGTTGTAATGGGTCGAAGGATTAAAGAAAGTCGTTAATGGCTTGAATCAATGCATCCCATAACGGTCCAGAGGAGAAGAATCTCAAACGAAACGACACGAACAAAGCTCGATCCAGAGATTCATTACCAAGATTCTTCTCAAATACACCTCCAGAAATCCATAGTCGGTTGACCTAATTACAGCAAGAAGAAGATGATGAGATTCATCTTTGCCGCCGAAGTCAAAATCAGATGAACAAAGGAGACGATTAGATTTAGCGGGGTAGCGCCTTCAGGTATAATTCGCAGGGCCATGAAGAACGGACTGAAGTCCATCCAAAAGAAAAAAAGGCCCGTACGGAATCGCAATGCAGCACAGCGTTTCATTAAAGCGGACAGGTGTCGTGTTCCCCTTGAACTAATTAATGACGTGGCATCTGAGCTGGACACCTTGGGAGAGAAACAAAGCCTCTTTTATATATAAAGATTGGAGATAAGCATCAATGAGCTGTTGAGTTTATTTTCGCTGATCTGACATGAATTGTTTCCACTAGGCTTGGTCATTGGTCTGATTGAGCTAATGAGAATACTTATCGGGTACGTCTTTATATCCTCTCTAATAATTACTAACAGGAAGTTCACTGCCTCTGTTTATATAATCAACAGCTGCTGAAATTCCATCACCATCATATCAATATAAAGCGCCTTTTTTTATTTGTGTGATGAAATTGTTGAGAACTTTATTGACCCTGCTCATGTAGATTTGATCAGCTTGCAGACTTTTTTTACTAAAACTTTTAGACAAATATAAACGTTTCAAATATGCATGTTATATTTGGATTCTTACTGTATTGTTTGGTATATGTTTGAACTTTTGTCACTCAAAGCTTCACTGTATTCTGTATATGATGAGTCATGACTCGTGAGTGGAAGAGCTTTGTCAGTCGTCAATGATCTCAACCATGAGAAAAGGCAGTGGTGAAGACTCGTTTTGATGACATCAATGGATTTATCGTAATCTTGCCATATCTGCTGAAGTTTCTTGTACTGGCCAACACATGTTGTGAATGTGTTTGGACGTACTGTTGTATCGTATTTTGGGCTTTAGTTGGATTTGTAATTTGTTTCTTTATACCATGTAATGTCCAATGCGTTTTTAGTGAAACATTGGACGACAGAGAAAAATGGACTGTGTCCGTTGTCTGTTGTCTGACCAACCTTATCTAAAAGATTAATGAGAAAAGTGGTCTGGAAACTTCGAAAGTCGTTGAATCTGAAAAATATAAAGTTCTTTTCAAACCGGAAACCTTAACTGAGCTAATAACGTTCATTGACTGCTACATCTACATATATTATTATTTTTTTTTTTGAGCAACCTACATATATTATAATACCAAAGAATTAGGTGAATAAGTTAGTAAGTTACCCCAGTATTTCGTATTTCGCAGAATTTTGGTCACATTCCAAGTGATCTTTCAAAGCTAAAAGGCAATTATGTATTCTAAAGAAGATGAAATTAGAAAAGTCAATATGCCAAAATGTTTTAATTAAAAGAAACCATGTAACGTGATTCTTTATTGACAAAGTTGTAATGTATTTCTAGATACTAATTCAACCCCTGAGCCAACTAGTCAAAAGAATAATTGAACGTTTTGCAATTATTTTAACAAAAGGATATGATTTTGTAATAGAAGCGTTATCTAAAACTATTAGATGACACACGTAATTACGTCTACACAATGAAAATGACTTAAATAAAAGGTCAACGACGTTGATTCTTAAGAGTAGATCAAGAAAAGGAATCTTCATAAACCCAAAAATAAAAAAAGATTCGTCAAATATGTTTGCTCCGAAAACATTTTTGTTTTTGACGTCGTATATGCATGTATTATGTATATAAAAAAATGTATTATGTATTTCAAGAAAGTTTGTTATGATTGGATAAAGAGGTCTTAAAAAGCTGGTCCTCAAACACATGATATATATCGTATAGCGATAAGAACTTGAACAGTTAATAATGACGATAAAAGTGTTAGGTTAGCAGTTAGCAGTAATTTTACATGATTAATTATGTGTTGATATGTTATCATGGATCTCGTTGCATTGCAGACTAAATAATCTGTAAATAACGAATTCAATTAAAAGTTGATATAAGAGATCTGACACACCATAAGAGTAAGACCACTGGAGCACTGGAAATTCAGTGGTGCACCACACTCTTAAATTTGGCTACTAACTTTCCTGTTATAAATAATTGAAAAAGGAAAGCTGTTTCATGAGTTAGGTTATAAGAAGGCAATAAATAAAGAAGGAGACAAACTTGGCGAAATACAAAGGTGAAGGTAACTTCTTTTCATTCAATTCATCATCTACATTTCCGTCTATTTAAATAAAAGTTTCAACCTGCTTGAAAGCATTTTGGCCTAATAATTAAAGTTTAAAAGTTTTTACATCAAATATAGGATTTAACGTTATATTTTTTTTCGTAAATTAAGAAATGCAAAGTTTGAAAGTTTTAGAGTGGTACAAGCAGAACTGTTGGTTATGTACTTATGTTCCGTGAAAAGTGTATATTTATCGAAAATGTCATACATGTGGAACCTTCTATTAATTCAGATATTATTGAGAGAGTTTCGTTATGAAATTATTGGTCGTGTATGTTGCAAATAACTAATCATCATAGGCAATGTAAAATAAAATTTAAAATAATGTAAATGACAATTTGATCAGTGTTTAAATAAAAAATTCAATTTCACGGAGACTACCATAACCTTGCGATATATAAAATTTTGAATTTTTGGATGGTATTGCTCACATGGTTGTTGGTTGTAGGTGTTATCACTTACCAGTTAGTACAAAACTAGAAACAAAACATGTTTAAAATTCTTTTATTAATTATAATTTTTGTTATTTTGAAACCATACGTATTGTATAGAGCTTTTTTTTTTTGGTAAAATTCGTATTGTATAGAGCTCTGCAAAACTTTTATGTATATTGTCGATTGAAAATTCTACGCAACTATCTTTTTATGAGTACATAACTAAATTTAATAATTTATTATGGAGTAACATATTAAGATAGCAAAAGCGGTTGCCCAATTAGTTGTGCTTATATTTTTTCATTCTTTTTCTTTTGGGACATTATTCACGTTTATCTCTGTTTTTTTAACGCTGATTTATTATGTCATTACGTTTATGAGAAAAATTACATAGACAAATCGACAACCGACAATACTACCTGCCTTATGAAAGCTTCTTTTTAAATCATTTTTTTTGTAGTCCGCATTAATGAATCGCTATTTTCCAGGATTTGAAACCTGAATTTTTTGTAATCTGCAAGAAATTGCATAGTCTGGGGTTCGAACCCCAAATATGTGTGTAAAAGCCTTTAAACCTTAACCAATAGGTTACGGTGCTTCCACAATATTGATATACTAAATTATAGTTATATAGTTTAATGGTGTAATAATTATAGTTGTCAATATTCAAAATATTACAGGTTTATAATTCAGTGATTTTAATGATGTAACTAGATCTTTCGTCCGCGCATGCGGGCATAAACATTTTATAATTACTTACCATTACATGCATTATTAGTTAAATACTATAATGATAAATGGTTTCATTTAGAATTTCTTACTTTTATAAATATTTTAAAATTTTCTTTGTACAATATATTCATTATTTGATTAATATTTAGTTATGTGTTTTCTGTTATTTACCTTTTTATTGAAAATATTTTCCTCCGATAACAACACAATATATATAGGAATTATCTTTTTTATTTTGAAATATTTTTTTTATTTTGGATAATTTTTATTGTTATTAATTTTAATAACTTATCTAATCAAATAAATTTCAAAATCTTTTTTATATATATTTTTGGCTAATTTATATATTTTATTCATTAAAGGTATAAACGATATTAGATATTCTAGCTTTTAATGTGATAGGTCAGATGCGAAAAATCACTTCAAAAATAATAGTAGAATATATATATATATATATATATATATATATATATATTCAATATTCAAAATATCATATTGGTCAATTCAATATTGTTGATTTAAGTATCATTTAAGAAATTAAGTATTATTTTAAAGTTTGAACGAATAATTAATTAAATGTATTAGTAGGATATATAAAATTAGAGATGTATTATAGAGAGATAATAAAATAATATGTTTATTAATATTTGTAAAAATTCTTGAACTACATATGAAATACAATGGAGAGAGGTGTTAAAAATTAGACATAAAGTTAAAAATTAGATCATTGCAGTAAAATCTTCAAAGTTTATATAGTTTTACTAGGGTCGGCCCGCCCTACGGGCGGAAATTTATAATAAAAATTATTTTATTATGCCGAACAGTGTTTATATAACTGAACTTCAAAACAACAAACCGATTATTTGTGCCTAAACAATCATACATTCTATAGTATTGCATATAGTTTCGAGCAGAACTATCATTTGTCCACACTATACGTATTCATACACAATTTAAATATTTGATGATTAGTTTAAATTGATTATTAGTTTATCACACCCAATGCATAAGGCATAAGGCATATTAATACTACTCATTTGAAAGCCAGAAAAAATATTTCATTAAAAACAATTAACATCCCAAAACGACATTATAAGAATTGATTTGAATGATTTAACAATCAAAATTTTTAGGAACCCAAATCCTCACCCACTCACCATTCACCAAAAGAAAACTATTAAAACTTTATATGAAAAAGGTGACTTGGCCCGCCCTCTAGTTGCTTTCCTTTTTTTATTAATCATACGCTAATACATAATTAGATGATTAATTACCTAAACTTTCCTTTTTAGAGCTAATTACTCATAACTACCTGAAACCAAAACCGGTTCATTCAAGCTATATTTTTTGGTTTAGTCAAAACGTAGTAGTATTTTTCCTAGGTTTGCATCGGTTTCAGCTTCTTCGATTTACTTAATTATTAAAATTAAATTGAAAAGGAAATTACTTAACAATAAAAAAGGAACGTTTTGACAGATTTGGTTCGCAAGTAATGGAAGGTGTAGCAAAACAACATCAAGTCATCATGACTATCATAAACGCTGGCTTTGACCTATGCTCTCAAGGAGTTCTTCATCACCACCGTGAACACCAACTTTCTGGTGAAATCAACTTGTCTCTCCGTTGGGTCTGTGCTCCACTCAAACTCTTGAACCATCCTCGCCATCATTAGCTCCACGTGTATTATCGCCATCCTAAGCCTCGGGCAGATCCGACGGTAGATTCGAACGGCATCATCTTCACTCTTGCTACGGCGGTTAAATCTGCCTCTTCTTCACCTATTATAAACTGGTCCGCGTTGAATTTATCCGGATTGGACCAGATATTCGGGTCTTCACTCATACTGGGAAGATATAACTCCACGTTGGCTCCAATTCCCGGGAATGTCGTAGCCGGAAAGAGTCGTCGGCTCTGTAACGCCGTGAGTTAACGTGAAGTACGTCGGTGGATCTCTACGGGCCACGTTCCTTGGAAAAATGTAAAAGCCCACACAAAACAAAAGTCGAAGCCCTTACCCCTTTTAATGAAACACAGAGTTTCGCAATAGAGTGGACAGGTGTCGCGCTCTGGTGAGATGACTTTCTGATCTGGATCCTAGGTGGCAGCACAGGAGGGAGGCAAACATTTTTATATATATATAGATATAGAAAAAATGTTTTGCCTGAAATAATAGTAGAAACAGATATATACTTTTAAACATCTGTATAATATTGTTTACTAGATATTATACCATTCAAACCACTAGTTTTGGCCATGCATGTGGTTTATTCAAAATATGAATAAAATTGGAAATTATGTGAGAAAATAAGATTTTTGGATGTATTTTGTTGTTTGTTTGGGGGAATTTTTTTATGGAAAGAATTGCAAAACTGTAACTATTCAAAATGGAAACGACGAAGTGTGCGTATCTTACTTGGAAAAGATCGGATCTTCATCAAGTTACAAATTATATAGAGAATTAATACATTGCTTAAGTCGGGTGCTAAGTGTGTGATCGGGATTTGAGAGCCCAAACGTAGCTGACTAGTTGGTGCTTTGCCGTGCTAGATTAATGTACTCAACCATATAGATAAGTTAATTTCAAATTTACTTCCATATAATTTATGTGTACCAGTTTTCAAGTATATGTAATGGTTTTTTGGATTTTTCTAATACTGCGTAAACCAACAACCTCTATTAAGTCTTATCTTTATTGATTAGGTATACAAAGATCTATATAATTAATTAGTTTGTAAATAACAAATATTAGTGAACCATTTAAAATGCTGACTGAATAACACCAAATTTTTTTTTTTGAATTATACAGAGATATCCTAACTTCACAGAAGTGATCCAGACTAGTCACGTGTTACCACGTGTCGGTCCTATGTCCCTGGCGATGCCTAAATATTAATTTTCCAGTGGCTGGGATTCGAACCCAAGTGGCGGTACGCTGTAAACCCTTTACCACTAGAGCTAAAAGCCCCTGTTACAAAATTTTAAATTCATAAACATGATTTACAAAATCTGTGTCCGCTGTCACTAAAATATACTAGTGCATAACATAAACCATAGATTGAACAACAATATACTACAATTGTTCATTGATTACCATCACTTAAGTTATAAGTATTGATTGAACAACAATATAATACACTAAGAAACATTGATTGCATGGTTGATGTGTTTCTTTAACCATTGTTTTCATTCATTTCGTAACTGTTACTTACCAGCAGCATTTGTGAAGTTTTAATTGTTTTAGATCAGTGGTAGATTCTGAGAACATAGCAATGGGGATAAATCTATTAAATCTCTCAAAAATGAAAAAAATCATATACCAATTACATGATTTAAAAAACAAATAGACAACTAATTGGCAGTTATAAAATGGATCTCTCACAACATAGTGATAAATTTTCATATGAGAAATCTCCTTCATTCTCTTTTCTTTTCTTAATTATTTTATTTAATTTTATTAATGAGAATTTTTTTAAGAGTTTTTCTTTGATGATGCTCTCGTTTTGATGTTTAAAAAAGAACATCAATAGATCACCGGTCACATATAAGATACCTATTATGTTAGTTTACAAAAAAAATATAATATACTTATTATGTTTCTAACCAACTTCAAAATATTGCAATTCATTTTCAATTCTGAGAAAATTGTGAGAAATCTCTCAAAAATTGATACTCTAGGCGCCAAACAATGTCTTTTGAGAGGTCAAACAGCTTTTGAATTAAGCATTTCGTTTGGTATCTAAGAGCAAAACATCAATAAATATTAAAATTTTAAAACCAAGAAATTTCTTAAAGTTATTTTCTCGACTGCGATATATCTATATTATTAAATACTCCATAATCACGTGAAAATCAAGCAACGGTGAACAGACAATTCAAAATGTTTCAGCTCCTTGTGAGTCTCCTTAAGAACACAAAAAAAAACAGCGCTGAGAAGACATTCTGAATTCTTCTTGTCCCAAACACTATTGCACGCAGCTTGAATCATATTTCCCCAAAACCTCTTAGAAAATTCTGCATAACCCAGCAGACAAAAGAAAGAACACCAAGAAAGACAAAAAAGTCAGACAAGACAAAGCAAAACCCTCTTTGTCCAAACGAACCAACCCTTTCCATATATACACAAGCCCCAACACACATACCACAACCCATCCAAGAGAAGAAGCTTAAAGAAACAATGATTTTCTCTGCTTCCATGTTTGCTTCTCTCGCACCATATATAGCTTCCGCATTACTTCTCTTCCTCCTCCTCGAGCAACTCTCTTACCTCATCAAGAAACGTAACCTCCCTGGCCCTCTCTTCGTCCCTCCGCTCATCGGCAACGCCGTTGCTCTCGTCCGTGACCCCACTTCCTTCTGGTACAAGCAATCTAAAACCGCGGGAAACTCTCCTGGCCTGTCCGCCAACTACCTCGTCGGGAGATTTATCCTCTACATCAGAGACACAGAGCTCTCCCACCAAGTCTTCTCCAACGTACGTCCCGATGCCTTCCACCTCGTCGGACATCCCTTCGGTAAGAAGCTCTTCGGTGATCACAACCTCATCTACATGTTCGGAGAAGATCATAAGTCCGTCCGCCGTCAGCTTGCTCCGAACTTCACACCTAAAGCACTCTCAACCTACACTTCCTTACAGCAACTAGTTATCCTCCGTCATCTACGCCGGTGGGAAGAAACCTTCTCCGGCGGAACTCGTCCCGTGGTTCTACGAAACCTCGTCCGTGAACTCAACCTAGAAACTTCTCAGACAGTTTTTGTCGGACCGTACCTTGACAAAGAAGCAAGAGACAGGTTCCGTAAAGATTACAACCTCTTCAACCTCGGATCCATGGCTCTTCCGGTAGACCTCCCGGGGTTCGCGTTCGGCGAAGCTCGCCGGGCCGTGGCGAGGCTAGCGGAGACGCTCGCCGTCTGCGCGGGAAAGTCAAAAGCGAGGATGGCGGCAGGGGAGGAGCCGACGTGTCTGATAGACTTCTGGATGCAAGCGTTCGTCGCGGAGGTAAACTCCGGTAACCCTCCGCCGCCGCACTCCGGCGACGAGGAGATCGGCGGTTTCCTCTTCGACTTTCTCTTCGCGGCCCAGGACGCGTCCACGTCATCGCTTCTCTGGGCGGTGGCTCTGCTAGACTCGGAGCCGGAGGTGCTGAGGAGAGTGAGGGAGGAAGTCGTGAGGATATGGCCGCACGAGTCCGACGCGTTGATAACCGTCGAACAGCTCGCGGAGATGAAGTACACGCGCTCCGTCGCGCGTGAGGTCGTTAGGTTCCGTCCCCCGGCTACGATGGTCCCACACGTCGCTGCTGAAGACTTCCCTCTCACGGAATCGTACACTGTCCCGAGAGGCACCATCGTGTTTCCCTCGGTTTACGACTCCTCGTTCCAAGGGTTTACTGAACCGGACCGGTTCGATCCAGATCGGTTTAGCGAGATTAGGAGAGAGGATCAGGTGTTTAAACGAAACTTCTTGGCGTTTGGGTGGGGCCCGCACCAGTGCGTGGGGCAGCGTTATGCGTTGAACCACCTTGTGCTATTTATCGCGATGTTCTCGTCGCTGTTGGATTTCGAGAGGGTTAGATCGGACGGGTGTGATGAGATTGTGTATTGCCCTACGATTTCGCCTAAGGATGGGTGCACGGTGTTCTTGTCTCGCCGCGTCGCAGCGTATCCCGACCTTTCATTGAATTGATTTTGAATATTCTTTTTTTTTTTGTGTGGTCAAAGTCAAGAGTGTGATTTTATCATTGTTTCGTTTGCGATGGGTCTCTCGAAGTGAGAGGGCTTCAAGTGTTTATTGAATTTCACAGGAGGTGTCATTGTTTGTCATATCTTCAGGATTAATTTAATCTGTTTTATCATGTTGAATTTTTTAACGTGTTTCATTTGTTTTGGTATAACTTCCAAAGTTCATTTTTGTGTCAACTTCATCGGATGCTCTCGAATGGATTATAACTTCCATAGTTCACATTTTGCATTTTTATATTGAAAAAACACAAGGCCCGTCACTTAGGTGCAATATCCAGTTTTGATTCAGAGGATTAAGCAAACAACATCCAGTCTTGGGATACATCCAGGCATGTAGTTTTTGAACGTTTTTTTTTTTTTTTTGAATTGAATATTAAATTGAATTCAAAAGAAAAAGACCTTTTTACATCATGTGTCCTTTCTTAAACCTTTGTGTTAACTTCTATCCCTTTCCTATATCAACTTCACAGATTTTCTCAAAAATTAGAAAACTTCTATCTTGTAGCAAACCAATACTGCATCCCTTCTCCCAGCTTGATATCTCCTCTTCTTTGTATAATGGCAAACTTGTTCCTCATGTTTTTATCAAGCAACTTTGCTAAGAGTATCGATGGAGTTGCAGCCTCTCCATGACGTCTCCTATTCCTCTCTCTCCATATCATATACACTGCTGCTTGAAACATATATTTTAGAAGGAACAACTGCATCTCCTATGTTTTTGAACGTTTTACTTCATACAACAAGAATCATGTGAATTATTTGAACATAAGTAAACATCTTAAAAAAATTTGATTTGACCTTTTCTGAATACAAATAAGAGGGAAAAAGAGTATACATAATTACATTGAAAAAGTGAAAAAAAAAACGCAAATAGAGATTCACATTTGATATGATATGCTAAACTTTTAACCTGGTCTTCTACCAACAAACAAAGTCTACACCAATGAATTGTTTTACCAGTATGGCTGACTATGATCAATTGGTAGGCGAGACCTCAAAAAGTGTTAAGAACATTTTTCGAGGGGTTAACAAGCTCCTTAAGATGAAGGATGTGGTTATCCTCTGATCAAACTCAGGCTAGAGAATTGGACCCCATTTGGTAGTCTCGCAACTTTCCTACACAACTCCTCTTCAAGGTTAGGCATTCCAATGAAAGCTACTGTTGCCTCTCTACGAAGGAATGGAGCTTGGCAACTCCCACCTGCAAGAACTTCAGCTCCTGACATATCTCACTACAGTCGATCTATCCTCTCATGATGATTACTATGAGTGGGAACAAGGGGGGAAGATTACCTTGAAGTATAGCACTGGTGATGTCTACTCATATCTCAGAGGTGAGATACCTATGGGATCCCGCGGCACTCTTTCTTTGCTTGGCTAGTAATACAGAACCGTTGCCCCACAAAGGACCAGACTTATCAGCTGGGGCCTTCAAGTACAGCCTTTATGACCAGACTTAACCGCGTGACCACCTCTTCCATGAGTGCTCCTATACAGCGGCTTTACGGGTTCCTATTGTTTCAAAGCTCGGATTGACCGTGCCTGCGGATTGGAATGGATTGGTATCTCAGATGATTGCTCTTCCTTTGAATAAAACTAGTAAGGCAAAAACACTACTCACTTGGCTTGCCTGGAAAGCGACCCTCTACTGGCTGTGGAATGAAAGGAACTCTCGCCTCCACAACAACACATTCCGATCGGTTGACTCTCTCTCTGGTGTTTGATGGATCAACAAATTAGAAACAAAACACAGAGCTTTCGCCAAACGAATCCTCGACTGGCTTCTGCGATGTTGCAACAGTGGCTGTGATCAACTGCTTCGGCGTTACCCCTTCGTCTCTACTCGTTGATCCGTTCTCTAGAATGTATCGATATTCTTGATGTTTACTGGGCTCAATCACTACCTTCTCATTTGTTTGGGTTTTAAGGTTCTTTAAGTATGAGTTTCATACACTATAGGCTTGGCCTGGTAACTAAAAGCCTATGGCTTGTAATGTTTTTTCTTTTTTTGGTTCATTAATGAAAGCCTAAGTTACAAAAAAAAAAAAAAAAAACACTTTTCGAGGGGTTGAAACAAAAATCACAGGCTCACAGCTTATATGGGAAGTTTGAGTTTGGACTTTATCAAGTAGTTGGGTAATACGTGATTTGGTTACCACCTGACATTAGTCTGGAAAATGTAACACTAAATATGTTCAAACTAAGATTGACCGGATTCATCAATAGCCTATATAAAAAAATGAATGAATTGTGTGTTTTAGTTGATATATAAATCACAAAAACAAGCCATGAATTGTTAAAAAATAATAAAAATAACCGAACTCTGGATGGGTTTGAAACAACTTATTTTTAGCGGCCCATTGGGCTTTATGATTAAATTTATCCATTAGGGTTTCTGCACACGCTCATTTATAAACAAACAAGAACCCTAAACTCCTTCCTTGTTATCCAACCGCACTGCCTCCCTCGAGACGAAAATGGGTGCCTTCAGGGTAAGCTCTCTCTTTGATTCCTTCCCTATCTCATCAAGTTTTTGCGTCACTCAAATCTGATCTCAGCTTTTGTCTTTCCTTGGCAGTTTCACCAGTACCAGGTTGTCGGAAGAGCTCTCCCGACAGACAAGGATGTCCAACCCAAGATTTACCGGATGAAGCTCTGGGCCACGAACGAGGTTCGTGCCAAGTCCAAGTTCTGGTTAGTAAAATGACTCAATCTCTCTTTCTTGATTCTTAAAGTATCCTCTTCTAGTCTCTTAACTAATAAAGTTGAAATCTTGATTAGGTATTTCTTGAGGAAACTCAAGAAGGTCAAGAAGAGTAACGGTCAGATGCTCGCCATCAACGAGGTACCTACTTTGCTGGACGATCTTAGTTATGTTAGGTTATGTTTTGTTGCTAAGTTAGATGAGTTGGGTTTGGTTTGTAGATCTTTGAGAAGAACCCGACAACGATCAAGAACTTTGGAATCTGGTTGAGGTACCAGAGCAGGACTGGGTACCACAACATGTACAAGGAGTACCGCGACACTACCTTGAACGGTGCCGTTGAGCAGATGTACACCGAGATGGCGTCCCGACACCGTGTGAGGTTCCCTTGCATCCAGATCATTAAGACAGCGACTGTCCCGGCAAAGCTTTGCAAGAGGGAGAGCACCAAACAGTTTCACAATAGTAAGATCAAGTTCCCCTTGGTGTTCCGTAAGGTGAGACCACCAACCAGGAAGCTCAAGACCACCTACAAGGCCTCTAAGCCCAACTTGTTCATGTAATAGGGTCTCTCTGATCGTGATGAATGAAGTTGTACTATCTGCTGCTTTTGCGTTTTTTTTGTCGGATATTTTTGTTTATTTTGGCGAATCAATGGAACTAAACTCGACTTTCTTTGGATTTTGGTGTTTTTGTTACTTTATGCTTATGAAAAATTTTTTTGTTTCTTTATTTAAATGTTTATCTTTTATGATTACTTTAAGCTCAATTGCAACTTCTGCTACCTAACTCTCGATATGCTCCCTCCGGACAGAGTTTTTCTTACAAAGATCAGTTCCAGCAAATGTGGTTTTACCTCGAGCTCCACCATGATTACATTTCCTGATGGAGGATTGTTTTTAAGACCACCAGGCCTTGGAATAAAAGTATAGTTGTTGCCAGATCTTGTTATATACTTCTCCCCTTGAAGCTTTGCCACCAGAGTTAATCCGAAGACATTAATAGAACCGCTCCATCAAGATTCGGTTTCCCGTAGGAGAATGGCTTGCCTCCCGGTGAAAAGACAACAATGCCTAACTCGGGGTTGCAGAGGGTGGCACTCGCTAGCCTTCTTGAACAAACCATCCTACGTTTTGGAAAGGTGACTTGTCTTGTGTTCATGTCCTGAACCTTCTCCATCTTGATCTTTCTCTGACCCATTTGTTTGGTAAACGGTAACAAGAAAAATAGTCTCTTCACTTTGTGTTCAAAAAGTAAAAATAAAAGTCTCCACAAAAAGGGAAAAAAAGTCTCCTCCCTATTATTATTGATTTTTTTTAACCGTAAAAGTGAATTCTATTATCCACACTTTTTTTTTGTTGACGTTCTATTAACCACACAAGCGTGGTCGAATGGTATGGCGAATTTGGAAAAGTGATAAACACTTCAAATTCGAAATCTACCAAACTCAGATTCACCCGCTTGTGTAGCCATTCAACCAATAGCTAAAACAGTTAGAAACTATTCAATCATAGAATGAAAATATTTTATTAACCGACTAAAAATCTGAGAGAAGACATCAATCAAGTTTGAGAGACTTAGAAAGAAGAATAAAGTAAAAAATAATTAAAAAATACATGTAAAGCTTAGTTTAGAGCCTATCAATCTCATCATCACCAAACTCAAAATAGTCCTGACCACAAACAACGTCATCCTCCACATCAAACACATCAGCAACCCCTTCGTTAAGACGAAGGTCACGAGGAAGCTCATCACAACTCTTGAGAAAACGAGCTTCGTCAGGAGTATACTTATGGATGATGTCAGCTTTGGTGTCGTTGTCCATATCCATCCTTAGTCCGACAAGAATAACGTCACCAGCGCTAATCCAAACCTTCTTGTGCATCTTACCTCTGATGTGACACATCCTTGTGATTCCATCTATGCACTTGGCTTCGCACCGTCCGTTGCCACACATGCGGAGAACTATAGCGTATTCTTGGCCGTCTTCTTTGAAGATGATCTCTCGTTTATCGTCGTCTGCTTCTTTTTTACCTCTCTTAATGTTCTTTCCTCCTTTTCCTTTGTTCTTCGGCATGATTTAAAAACCTAAAGTGTAAAGAGCTGACTGCTGAGCTTAGATATGAACTTGCTGTGCTCTCTTCTCTCTTTCTGTCTTTATTGCTCTTTGATTGTGTTGGGGGACGTCTTCCTTTTATAGCCAAACACATGCGTCATAGTTTCCTTTTCACAATTGAAATCAACTTTTCCATTTTTCTTGTCTTTGCCAATTCTTATTTCTCAGTTTCCTTTTTGCCGTCTTATAGAAAACAGGAAACCAGAGAATTATCTGAAACGATTATCTATAGATTGATGTGGTTTTCTTGACCTAAAAAGTAAAAAATAAGAAGAGAAGATTAATTGACTTGATATCCTCTTTCTAGTGAATTTTAGATTCTCCGTCTAGCGTAAAGCTTGCAAAGCAAGCAATATCAAAGCTTTGTCGAAATCAAGTTGGTTTACATAGGCCTAATGCCGACTCAATTATAATTAAACTGGTTTGGTCGTCTACGTATAACCGGTTTGTGCCCATCAAATTACACAAAAATCATCTTCTAAAAAAAAATTCACATAGCTAAAAGCCCAGTTTTGAGTGGGGCCTTCAACTAACATGGACCGGCGCTGGTTATGAGTATAGTCAGTCACCTTGAAACTACTATACATGTCCTTTAGGGATATAAAACTAGAACTTCAAACATTCACATCACCATAAGTCCTAAAATGCTTTCAAGACTCAAAACCACATTACCAAATAAAGTTGACCCGCCGGGAAGTTTGTTGATCGTTCCGTTTAGATCTACTTCCTTGTCGCCAAATACGAAATCATCCCCTCTATGTAGATGTTCTCCTTAAAATTAATCGTTTGGAGTTGCGTTAAAGTCGTTGGACTCTAATGTGACACAATCATCAGATTATTTGACGACATCGCTCAGCGTTTTCACTTATCAACCATGGCGGACACAACATTGTTTCATCAACTTATTTTTCAATCGCGCGGCAAGCAGCAAAGAGTGAAATGGATCCTGGAAATTTTAGCGGTAGCTACATAGTTTTTGTATCTCAGAAATTTCAGTAGCAGCTACTTTAATCTTCGGTTCCCTCAAATTTGGCTCCGTCGTAGTGTGTTTTTTCTGACGCTGGCTCTGATCGCAACATTCATGAAAAGAACAGACCTATTTTGTGTGACCCTTAAATTAGGTGTAAGTAATATAAATCTTGCAAACTGATTGATCCATCATTCATATCAAGTTTAATATATAATTCATAACATTTGAAAATTTTACATCACATTTCTAAGATTCAACAAACGGAATACATACAACACGATCACAAATTAAACTCATTTTCTAGGGACGAAGTTGGTGGCTAAGGCCCATGCATGGTTGTTGACTGGATCAGCCGAATGGTCAGCGAGATTCTCCAAAGGTCCCTTTCCAGTGACAATGGCCTGTACAAAGAATCCAAACATAGAGAACATAGCCAATCTTCCGTTCTTGATCTCCTTCACCTTTAACTCTGCGAAGGCCTCTGGGTCAGCAGCGAGGCCCAATGGGTCGAAGCTACCACCTGGGTATAACAAGTCCTCTCCTTCTCCCAGTGGTCCGTCTCCAGCGATTCTGTAACCTTCAACAGCCCCCATGAGAATCACCTGAGTAGCCAAATGGCTAAGATGCTTTGAGCGTGGACCAAGCTCGGGTTGCCCAAGTAGTCGAGCCCTCCTTCGCTGAAGATCTTTGAACCAATCCGCTTCTCCGAACTTCACTCCGTTACGAGCCAAGAGTTTAGGGAAAACACAGCCTAGGGCTCCAAGCATGGCCCATCTGCAGTGGATAACTTCTAGCTCACGGTTCCTGGCGAATGTCTCGGGGTCAGCGGATAGACCAGCGGTGTCCCATCCGTAGTCACCGGGGAACTCTCCGGTGAGGTAGCTCGGGGGCTCTCCGGAGAATGGACCCAAGTACTTGACCCTGTCGGATCCGTACCATGGGCTGCCGGATAGGCCGGCTGGTTTGGTGGTTTTGCGCATGGTGAATAGGTACTTCTTGAAGAAGCTCAAGAAGGTCAAGAAGAGTAACGGTCAGATGCTCGCCATTAACGAGGTACTTACTCATGGAATGATAATCCTATGGAACGAACTGTAGTTATGCTAGGAAACGTTGTGGTTCGGTTATGTATTTTCTGGTTAGACGATGTTGGTTTGTTTGTAGATCTTTGAAAAGAACCCGACAACGATCAAGAACTTTGGAATCTGGTTGAGGTACCAGAGCAGAACTGGATACCACAACATGTACAAGGAGTACCGTGACACTACCTTAAACGGTGCCGTTGAGCAGATGTACACCGAGATGGCGTCCCGACACCGTGTCAGGTTCCCTTGCATCCAGATCATTAAGACAGCGACTGTTCCGGCCAAGCTTTGCAAGAGGGAGAGCACCAAACAGTTTCACAATAGTAAGATCAAGTTCCCGTTGGTGTTCCGTAAGGTGAGACCACCAACCAGGAAGCTCAAGACCACCTACAAGGCCTCTAAGCCCAACTTGTTTATGTAATGAAGTTGTCCGATCTGCTGCTTTTGCCTCTTTCTCGGATATTTTTTGTTTACTTTAGGCCTATCAATGGAACTAAACTCGACTTTCTTTGGATTTTGTGGTTTTTGTTACTTTCATGCTTATGAAAAACACCTTTTGTTTCTTATTTTATATGTTCTCCTTTATGATTACTAACCTCAGTATTGGATCACAATTATTTAAGAATAGATACTCTGTAAAACATATAAGACACATTACATAGCGATTGGTTTATATTCTAGGAACGTTTTGGAGTATAGGCAGAAAAAACTATCTTCTCAACAATGAAAGATCATGATTCTTCTTTGACTGTATTTAATTGAAAATCTTGAATTGCCTTATTTCTAGTTGTGTATTCAAACATTCAACCAATATAGCTAACACAATTAGAAACTATTCAAATAAAGAATGAGAATATTTTATAAACTGACAAAAATCTGAGACAAGACATCAATCTAGTTCTGAGAGACTAGAAAGAAGAACAAAGTAAATAGTAATAGTAAAATAGATTCAGAGCTTAGTTTAGAGCCTATCAATCTCATCATCACCAAACTCAAAATAGTCCTGACCACATTCAACGTCATCCTCCACATCAAACACATCAGCAACCCCTTCGTTAAGACGAAGGTCACGAGGAAGCTCATCACAACTCTTGAGAAAACGAGCTTCGTCAGGAGTATACTTATGGATGATGTCAGCTTTGGTGTCGTTGTCCATATCCATCCTTAGTCCCACAAGAATAACGTCACCAGCGCTAATCCAAACCTTCTTGTGCATCTTACCTCTGATGTGACACATCCTTGTGATTCCATCTATGCACTTGGCTTCGCACCGTCCGTTGCCACACATGCGGAGAACTATAGCGTATTCTTGGCCGTCTTCTTTGAATATGATCTCTCGTTTATCGTCGTCTGCTTCTTTTTTTCCTCTCTTAATGTTCTTTCCTCCTTTTCCTTTGTTCTTCGGCATGATTTAAAAACCTAAAGTGTAAAGAGCTGAGCTTAGATATGAACTTGCTGTGCTCTCTTCTCTCTTTCTGTCTTTATTGCTCGTTGATTATTTAGGGGACGTCTTCTTTTATACCCAAAGACGTGCTTCATAATTTCCTTTTCACAATTGAAATCAACTTTTCCATTTTTTTTGTCTTTGCCAATTCTTATTGCTCAGTTTCCTTTTATCTTCTTATAGAAAATAAGAAACTAGGTCAGAGAGAGACTTTAAAGCCCATCTTGTTTCGCTAGAGAGTTATGTGGAACTATTATCTATAGATTGATTTGCTTTTCTTGACCTAAAAAAAGGGTAAAAAGATATTAATTGGCTTGATCCTTTTTCTAGTGAATTTTAGATTCTCCGTGTAGCTATAAAGCTTGCGGAGCAAGCAATATCAAATCTTTGTCGAAATCAAGTTGGTTTACATAGTTATAATGCCGACTCGATTATCGTAGTTAAACGGGTTTGGTCGTCTACGCATAACCGGTTTATGCCCATCAAATCACGCAAAACCATCTTTTCAATTATTTATTAGAAAAATAATTCTCAGTTCTTGTTTTCTCCCGTAACACACCACATACAAAATACTTACGACTTATTTTAACATAGTCGGACGTTTCGTGTGGTCTTCAAGCCATCCAAAATCTTGGAATGGACATGAAAAATGAGACTAGCTATGGGAATGTAAAAACAAAAAACTAATCAGAAAGTAACCTTAATAAACTAGATCCAAGAACTCAAAAAA